>NW_009647581.1:1049516-1127565 GCF_000708025.1 Charadrius vociferus
CCCCCCTCCCCCCCTTCCACAATACAAAGGGGGAGTTTTCTGCACTCGTGTTCGCAAACAACGTGAAAAATCCCCTCTGTAAACAACCGCAGTTCCCTTCTCCCTGTTCCCCTCTTCGCAGAGAAGTCGGGAAGGCTTTCCTTGGAAGCTCTCCCGGCAAAAAACTGTTTTCCATCGTTATTATTATTATTTTTTTTTAATGAGTAAATTCCCACCTAATAATATACCGCTTAACTGGTGGACCCGGGCAGCTCTGTAGTGCACCAGCGGGCTCTGGAGCCACTCTACGGGATGCTGCAGATTCGGGATCCCTTTTGCTTTGCAGTTACCGGCGCAGAGAGTTAAAAGGCACGAAAAATTGGTTAATCATCTTTCCCACCTCCTTAGAAAAAGAAAAAAAAAAAAAGCAAAACAGAAGAGCTCCTCGCAAAACGATCCCTTTTGCACAACTGCTCCCTATCTAAATATAAGAAGCGATTTTTTTTTTTTTTGGGGGGGGGGGGGGGCTTTAAAAATGTTCTGTAGGAAACAGCGTGCTCGGTTGGTATTCCCGGGAAAGATGCTCAGTGGATACACGAAATGCCCGACCCAAGGTGGGAAGGCTTTCCGCAGCACTGTTTATTATGTCCCAAAGTTAACCGATTTCTGCAGCAAAGCAGTTGCTTTTCGTGAGAATTGGGATGATCATGGCAATGGGTACATCCATCTTCCCGCTGCGCATCTGGGTTCTTTGGGGAAAGAGAATGTGAGTGAGCGAAAGCCGGGGAGGAAAGGGGAAGAAATCTTTAAAGAAAAAGCCATCAAAATTGGCTCAGAACTCACTAAAAAAATCGAATAACGAACCCAGAAATAGTTTTGCTTTTCCTGTTTTCAGAATCGCTCGCTGAATTGTAAAATGCCCCAGCGCGTTTTGCACAGCACCCGCAGCTCCGCGCCCATAATATCCGTTAAATTCCGGCTCTTAAAATACACAAAATAATTTTGCATCTAACCCCCCTAAAATCGGTGAAGGAAGGAATTTCTGCCTTGCCGCCAAGGCACTGGAAACATATCCCTTTCTCCAGCAGATTTTGCGGGTTACCTGCGAGGAAAGATGCTGCCCGAGGGCTTAGGTTGCAGCATATTTTTTTTTTTTTCTTTTCCTGACTGTATTATTCGTTTCTCTTTTGGAAACGATCGAATTTGAGTGTCTCACCCGAAGTACCGCGGGCTCAAGGACTTTTCTCCCCCCGCACCCGTGTATCCCCCACCGACGTGGGGGTCGAAGCCGCAGCCGCGGAGCTCCTGCGGGGACGGGGTCGGAGGAGCTGCCGGTGCCCGGGGCAGAGACAGCCCCGGGTCACCCGTGTCCCCCCTCCCCGGGTGGGACGGGGAGAGCCACGAGCGGTGCCGTCGGGGCACTGCGCTGAGACCTGAAAGTGTATCGAAATCTGCCTGTAGCGCCCTGGGGCTGGGGAGGGAGTGGGTCCGACCCACGGGGGTATTCGAACCCTCCCGACCAAGGTTAAACTGCTGTGGTTATGACAAACACAGACTCGTTGAGAAATTTGCTCTTACATATCAGGAAAGCTAAATTTCTTTACATCGAGAAGAGGTTTTAGAGCAGAGCTTGAGGGGAGCCCTGGGTCTGGTTTGCCCCGCAGCACCAGAAAAGGAGGACAGAAGTGCCTCCAAATAGTAAAATAGATAAATAGGTATATAGAGAGGCTGACCTGGAGGGGAGAGAAGGAGAGAGAACAGAGAGTGAAGAAGAAGAAAGACAGAACAGACAGAACGAACTACAGAACTACATACAGTAAGACAGAAAGAAAGACAGGGAAAAAAGGAGATAAAGAAAAAGATATAAAGATCGAGAACTAAAAAGAAAGACGGGGAATATGAAAAAGAGAGACAAAGAGAAAGAAGAGAGAAAAAGAGAGAAATTGAGACAGAGAAAGGAAGAGAAAGAGTGAGAGAGAAAGGGTGAAAGAAAGAAACGGGGAAACAGGGAAACGGGGAGACAAAAAAAAAGTGGGAAACAAAAAAATAAGAAAGAAATAAAGAGAAAAATAGAGAGAAAGAGAAAGAAATAGATTAAAAGTTGGAAAGAAGGAAAGAAAGAAAAAGAGAGAGAAAAAGACAAAGAAAGGGAGAAAGCGAGAGCGACAGAAAAAAAAGAAAAAGAAAGAAAAATAAAGAGAAAGAGAGAGAAAGAAAGAAAGAAAGAAAGAAAGAAAGAAAGAAAGAAAGAAAGAAAGAAAGAAAAAGAAAGGAAGAAAGAAAGAAAACGGAGGGAAGGAATGAAGGAAGGAAGAAAGAGAGAAAGAGAGGAAAAGGAAGGAAGAAAAGGAGAAAAAGAAAAAAGAGCAAAAGAAAAGAGAAAGAAAAAAGAAAGATAAGAGAGAAAGGCAGAAAAGCGGAGAATGAGAGAGAAAGCAAGAAAACAAACAAAAAAAGAAAAAAAAGGAGGCAAGAAAGCAAATACGAAAAGGGAAATTATTTTCCTGCAAAACCAATACTAAGACATAGAGAATATATTTATTTTTTTTTCCTAGAAAATAGGGGTGAGCCGGGAGGAACACACTCCCGCGGGCAGAGCATCCCGTCCCGTCCCGTCGGGGTGCGGGTACCTTCGCCCCCACCCCCGGTCCCCCGAGGGCGGCAGCCCGCTCCCCTCCCCGGTGCCGTTACCCGCGCCCCCGGGCGCCGCGAAAGGCGGGTGGGGGGAAGAAAGAAAACCAGCCCGAGTTTAGGTTCGGGCGGGGGGGATTTGGGTCGGTGTCTTATTGTTTCCCTCATCTTTTCCCGCAGAGGGGGATCGGCGGTGCATGAACAGCTCTGCCTGTACCCCCCACCCCCCCGGGGAAGGGACACGAAGGACAACACGGGTTTAACACCGATTTCCGCGCGGGTTTTTTCCACGCAGCTCCTGCCCCGCGGCTCGCCGGGGTGCGCGGCCGCTCCGCGCCCGTTAAACCCGGCTTAATACCCGCGCCGAGAGCGGCGCGACCGGCTCCTCATTTACTTCACTGGCTTAGTAGGTGGCCGTGTATATTTTTGTTGAAGTAGTGTTTATGTTAATGAAAAAGGCTGAGATTACAAACAGACCACTGAATGCCCGGGATGTTGCTGCCGGATTGGTCTAAGCTGTGTACTTTAAACCTAATCAGGTTTTTTTGGGGAGCAAAAATGATTTTATTTTTTCTTATTTATTATTACTTTTAGCAGAACGACATTTGGCATCTATGGGGAGCCCCGTGTCACCCCTTCCAGTTTTGCGGCTGTGGTGTAGTGGGCAGGGAGGGAGGAAGAGGGTTGCGGGGAAAAGCACCTCAAAGAATTAGCCATAAAAAACAACGAAAACGAGCCCTTGGCTCCTGGAGGAGGGCAAGGGAAGGGGGCGTTCAGCTCGCCTTCCCTGAGTCCCTCCCGACCCCACAGAGGGGTTCCCAGTGACAAATGGGAGCGTGTCCCCCAAAACCTCGGCTGCGCAGGAGGAACCGCAGGCATGATGGGGATGAGTCGTGCTCGGGGGTTTGTTCTTGCTGGGTGGAGCTGGGCAGAACCTGAAAGTTGCTCCAAAAAAACTGATAATTTACCAATTTAGGATGATTAAAAAAAAAAATTATATATATGTATATATATATATTTCCCATCCTTTTAAATGTTAACTAAGGAGGAATCAATTAATCAAGTTACATAAAAATAAAAATAGTGACTTTTTCTGGGGTGGAGAGCAGCAATCATCATGCTGTTACTTCGATTTCAGAGTCTGACTTTGGGGTTAGACTCCTTCTGATTTTCTCAACAAAAGCCCTCTCTCCAAAATTATTCCTGCCCTCTCAACTGTTTCTATCCCCATCTGCATTTGCATGCTTCAACTGTTGATTGTTAAAAAAATCCGATTTTTACAGGCTTTTTTTTTTTTTTTCCCCACTCAGTAATTTCCCAGCATGGAGGGATCCACTTTGGATCCCAGCGAGCGGGTTGCTCCCCCCCAGGAGCTCTGCGAGCAAACGTGCGCGCAGCGTTTGGCATCTCACTCCTTTTCAACACTTTCCTTTTGTGGGCAAAAGCTCTCGGCGGAGGAGGCTCTCCGGCAGAGCCAGGCAGACCTGGAGGATTTGTACATTCAGATGTTTTACTACTGTTATGATTCCTCATTGACTAAAGCACAAAGAAAATCGGAGCATAAACAAGTCGCTGTTGGAAGGGGATGCGAACAAAATTTGGGGCGAGTGGAACTTTAGCAGGGAAAGGATTCAAAAAACAAGGGAAAAAAGGGAAAAGGAGAAAACCCTGCCCAAAGTTTTTCCCATACAATGGCTGTGCTGCATTGGGATTTCCCCCTGGGTTTGGGGGGTTGCAGAGAAGCACCCCGAAACTAGCTTTTTCTCCCTTAAAATATCTGTAGGGGATCAAACCGTCTCCCTGCAGAAAGGGGAGATTCCCAGTGCAGGGCTTAGAGCTGACCACAGAGGGGATTTCTTTGTTCTGTCTGCACACCTGGAATTAGCCTTTATTCCACGATGCTTTTTTTTCCTCTTCTTTCTTTTTTTTTTTTTTTTTTTGGGGGGGGGGGGAAACATTGTTTTTTCCCAAGCGACATCAAGTGACTCTGTAGTAGGGATTATCAGGGCAAAAAATACCCCGACCCTCAAACCCAGTAGAGTAGATGGCTTTGGAGAAAATGTCACCAAAAGAAAGCCTGTGCTGTCAGAGCCAGGTAGGCCCTGCAGAGGTGCCTGGGGTGGGGGGGAAGCAGGGCAGGGGGTCCAGGGGTCCCCCAAACACACAGCCCCCCGCTGGTGTTCGCCCTGAGGCAGGGACAGCCCTTGTGGGCAGCCCCTGCGTGGGGACCAGCTAAAGGACGGGCACAAAGGGCTGTCCCCTACCCCACCACACACACACACACACACACACGTGGGCTCACACACACACGTACACACACTCACAGACACCCCCGAGCTCCTCTAACCCCCACATCCGACCGCGCTGCTCTCTAGAAGCACTAATGATACCGCAAGACCAGCTCTGCGGTGTGAGGCAAAAGCAGATGAAAGTGATGTCACATTAATGTCAGCTCACAACTCGAGCCCACACAGCCTTGATTGCTCTTATTAATCTTGCCAATTTGTCTGTCAGCACTTGGCTAATCCCTAAATAGCCGCCCAACAGGTGCTTTATGCTTCCGCCACATCCCTGCTCCCCACCACCGCCCGGGAGCCCCGCTCGCCCTCCCCGGTGACACCGGCTTTCTCCTGTCCATCTGGGACCATCTCTTTCCCCCCCCCGGGGAAGGCTGGAGGGGAGAGAGGCGACTTTGCAGATGTTGTTTAGTCTGTCCAAAGAGGGGTCGGAGGTTTGGGCTTCCCAAAAGGAAGTGATGATCAGGGGGGAAGAGGAGGTGCTGGAAAAACTGGGGGGAGCGGGTGGCAGAGGGGAATTACCTGGTGGTAATGGGGGGCTGAGCAAACCCTTTGCGTGGGGTTAGCCCCACATCTCAATTAGAAAACGCGTTTACGGCACCCTCTGCCTCAACTCTCCCACAATCGCAAGCCGAGTTGCTTTTATTTGTCAGGGGTTTGGTGGTTTTATTGAGGGGGGGAGAGAAGATGAAAACAAAAGGTCTGAACTGAAGTTGCAGTGGAAAAGCCACACTGCACCCTAAGAAGTTTTACCCTGCAGTTAGGCTGGAGGTCAATTATTTTCTTTGCTACGCTATCAGAAAATCCACTGGCTTATTATAGTGTATATTTAGCCATGAAGTAGCAGCTGTGTATTGAGTAGAAGGCTAAAATTATTGTGTTGCAAGGCTTAATCTTCCTAACGTTATTTAGCACAGTAGTCTTAATCATAAAACACAGATTTTTCTGTTTAAGGCTATTAACTGCTAAACCCAATTAACTGCTAAACCCAATTAACTGCAAGAGCGGAGTCCAGGCTGCTTTCCTCTCTCTGCAATAAGAAGAAAAAAATGTTTTATTTCTGTTTTGCAACTCTGCTGCATTAAACGGTCTGCATGCAGATCGCAAGCCCTGTGCCTTGCAGGGGTCTCCTCCCGCAGTTCACCTGGGAGATGCTCTGGTCTGGAGGAATCACTGCCAAACCTGGCTTCGGTGCAGCAAGCTCCTATTTTATATCCAAAGTTGGCTCGGGCTATTTCCAACAGCAGGAAGGAAGAGCTTTCAGGAGCATCTTCAACCTTTTCTCCGAGAGCCTGGTCCAAAGTGGGCCGAGTCACCAAGGGAAGTATATCCACTAATTGAGCTCAGGGCTGTGCATCATTAACCCTTGGGTGCTTCAGATCAGATCCTAAAAGCTCTCTAAAAATACCATTCACGACTTCAAGCTGTTTCACTCCATCCTGACCTGGATTTACCATCAGGAGACAGATAGATTTTTTTTCTTTCTTTCTTTCTCCCCAAGCCATTTATTTCATCCGATAAGACTATCCATCACAGTGCGCTGGAACCGACGACCGATCGGAGGATATTCTTAGATATGCAGCATGTCAGGAAACAGCTAGCAGCCCCGCATGATGCAAATATTTGGACGACCGAGAGGTAGGAAGGATTGTCCAAATGTTTACTAAAGGCTGTTGATAGCCCAAGGATTTATAACTGGTGTATAATGTCTGCCCCCACACAGCTCCTCTAGCAGGTGCATCCAGTTTCAACATGACACATGGTATGTGTGTGCTCTGGGAAAGGGGACGCAGGAGAACACCAGTTTCACAGGTCTCGGCTCCCTTTTCCCAGCTCCATGAAGCTGCTTACTGGTTTGGAGCCCATGGAGCAGCAAGACAGGAGCCCAGGATCCACTCCAATGATGCGTGCCCCTGACAGCAATTCAAACCATCGCTAACATTTCAAACCAAAACACAAGCGTCGAGCATGTTTAGTTGGAATTTCCTAAGTGAAACCAACGCTCCAAATTATTTAGGCCCATCAAAATATTCCCTGTCACTCTCCTTTGGTGCTGCGGTGGAGGAAATTCATGACATTGTTCTAGTTATTGTTCTTGGCATTTCACTTCCTAATTTCCACCACAGAGATTTGATTTCTTCTGTCTCACAGTAAGCCCTAATTGCTGCTACAGGCGTATCAGAAGTGCTAACAGGTCAGTTTTAACTATTTCTGGTGTTCAAATAGCTACAGCTTTCCAGTGGTGGTGCAGACCCCACTGGAAATGCCCCATACCTATTGCCAGGTAGCCTCTACCTTCCACCTCTTCTTCTACCTCTACCCCTTCCAGCCAAAAAAGGAGTTTACATTCCATACAGACCAGGTTGACTGACTAGAGCTGGAAATACAGTGAAGGGAAGGTTTAGTTGCCCAAGGCCATTCAATGGTTCAATGGCAAAAAGGTCAACTCTGGCACCTTGATACCCCATCCTGTAACCCACTGTCCTGATGCCACTGCCAGCCCAACCTTCTGCTCAAAGCAGGTCCATCACCAGCGCTAGATTGAGTCAGCCACGGCTTTGAAAAATTCCAAGGACAGAGTCTAACCACCATGACTGCAGGTACAGGTAGCAGAGGAGTTGTCAGAGCCCTTGTGTCCATCCAACCAGGCTCCCGAGCTCTGCTATCAGAGAGAGTTTGGGCTGTGAGCGTTCCTACTACCCTGTTATTGAGAAACAATCTGCTACGAAACAGGAGAAACTAGCGGAGAGTTGAGTCACTCAAGTCTGGTAATCACCTTCCCCTCCACTATTTTGCAAGTTTTGACTATGCTGGGAACATGAACGCGTGCATTTAGCCTGCCGCAGACGCCCAGACAACGTGCTTTTCTTAGTAACGAACAGCAATCGTATCTGCTGCAGAAAAGCCTTTAATTCATTACAGCCCTGGACTAGTAGAGTTTACCGACCGCTCAGATGGGGAATACAATGGCCCTATTGTTTTGCCGAGGGAAGATTTCTTCGTTGCATGCTGTTGCGTAAACTGTATGTTTTCTATTTGTTACCTGATTCATTTCGCTGAGCTTCCTTAGATAGGGTTAAGACGGTTTGTCATCCTGCGCTGACGCAATGAAAGAAACTGTCGCAGACTGTGGACCAGATTATTAGTATTACCTCTTTTGGTTTGTTTAAAAAACTAAGAAGAGAACTTGGTGTTCTAGAGGGAAGAAATTGCATAATAAAGTATATGGGAAAAAAGAAGTAAGTGCTCAAATTCCAAAGTCATCTGTTGTGCTCAACGAAGATTTTTTACATATTAAAAGAATTCAGTCCTGGGTTTGCTGTCACATTCTCAGGGTGACCTTAGATGCAGAGCCATAACTCAGACTAATCTGGACTCCTATCTCCTTGAACCTATTTCTCAACAATCACCCACCAGTGCTGGAAACGTGTTTCTTAGGCAAGGACCTTGAGCCACCGGCTGCCTCCAAGCCAGAGGGATGCAAGAAAGACCCAGTCGCATCTGGGAAATTGCCTGGTCGGTAGCTCCAAATTCTCATTGGGGCTGGTGGCATCTGGACCGGGTGTCCCAGGGACCAACACTGCAGGTATAGAGAGATCAGCAGCATCGCTTTTCCTGCAAGAGTGACTGTATCTGCAAATGCACGTGCTGCTTATCTCGTGGTCATGCTGTGCACAGTCCAAACTTTTCTTGACAGTCATACCAACCATGCTTATACATTGATACGTCCAGTTTTTCTTAGCTGTGAGCCTTGGGATTATATTTGCACTCCAGTGGGGATGTGCAGTGGGGCTGGAAGAGTCTTACTGGTTTTACTGCAGGTCTCCCTCCATGGAAACTGGCCAGGGGGATTGCATATTGGTGTGGTTGGCTCTCCCCTTTCCCCAGACCCAGGGCTGGCTCAGTGTGTGCAGCATGGTGGGAATGCGCAGGATTAGGTGAAGGAAACGGCAGGCTGGTGGGGATATACACACCATCCTCCCACCAAACTGCCTGAGGAAATTCCCCCTGGAGAGAGAATTCAGACTCCGTGTTGTCTTTCCATACTGCTGGGACTCTGGGTTGGGAACTCACATCCTTTTTTCCAGCCAGCTGTTTTGGGCATGGGTTATGACTTCTCAAATACTGCAGATACAGCTGTGGGTACGGTAAATTTGAGATTAAAAAAAAGTGTGTGTGTGTGTGTGTAAAAAGATTGGATTTAAGGCATTCCAGCCCAAAACTGCAATCGTAGAACATCAGTTTGCCTGTTGTCCGAACCTAGAAGCACCCACATTGCATGGGGACAACTGCAGGCTCAAACTTCTCTGGCAGAAGAGAGACCCTTCTGCTCATTCGTTGCAGATCTATTCTCTAGACTCTGTGTCAGAGCAGTTTTAGGAGAGAAAGGCCACCGATACCAGCTTTCAGAGAGGGTGTTGAGGAATGGAGGCCAGTCTTCCGTTTTAGCATTCACTGCTCTCCTCCCAGCTGGCCCAAAGCAGCTGCATTTGGAGTTGCTGGCTTTAAGTAGGTGTATGCTCATCTTGGTGGGGGAAGTCAACTCATTTTTGAAGTCCTGACCCTCCCCAGACCGTGAACAGGGACTTTAAGCAGCTCACACTTGGAAGCGCTGCTGCTCTTTGTCCCACCTTTGCTACTGAAGTCCAACTGGGAGGAGGTTGCAAAACCAGAAGGGTTTGGCCCAGGATTAGCTGAAGCAGAAATAAATGAGCTCAGTCCCTGGTACGTTCCAATGCGTTTGGGCTTGGAGGCTGTGAGCGATGGCTCGTGGTCCAGACCAGTATGGTGCTTCTAGCTATATATAATTAGATGTTTCTCTAAAGCAAACCATTACTGACAGATTGAAAGGTTTTTATTCTACAGGACTTTCCTGCCTCGTCTGCCAGGAAACACGCAGGACTCACTTGAACTCCGCTTCCTTGGAGTAAATCACAGCGTGGGGCTGCCTTATCTCAAGCAGAGACCCTGTATAGGAATGTTGCACTGTCCAGCCCTCTGGCCACCCACCCCTGGTCCCAGGCATCAGCATCTGCTCCAGGCCCAAGCTCTGACCCTTCAGAGACATATTTTTGCGAGGTCAAGAGGTTGGGTGGTGAAAGGGGAGTGGGGAATAGCAGAGAGACGGTTGAGACTGGCTCTGCAAAGTGATTTCAGGGGGATGTTTACTCTGGCCATTAAGTGCAGACTTGAGCCTGTTCTCCTCTCCAGATTTGTTGCCCATCTGCATTGTTTGCATGCAAACATGCATCGGGCACAGACACAGGCCCAGCTTCAAAGTCTTCTGGATGAGGGTGGCCCATGCATGCTCTGCAGCCTTGGTCCTTGGTCATGCAACTTGGTTCAAGTGACCTGGAATGGATCGGGTAAGGCAGCCGGCCCTGCTAGGCATCATCGTATCCCTGGTTCCTTGGTAGGGCAAGGAAGATGCTTTTAGCATGAGCTGCAACTGAGTTGCTGTGGAATCACCAAGGGGACATATAAATAAGCAGAAAAGGCATATGGCAGGGGGCCACACAGGAGAAGGGGAGAAACAGCTCTGTTAGATGGAAGTAGATGGGTGTCCATCTCAAATGGATGGAGGGACAGCTCTGCAGATTGCTTTCATCCATCACAGAACATTTATTTTCTTGTCACGTTGTGGTGATTCACCACCTGCTAGCTTGTCAGCAGAAAGGATTACAGAAAATACCAGTGCACTGGACAGCTAGGGTTCATTTTGTACACATCGATGAACCATTCCCTGCTGTGTGGAAACGTTGTCCTTTGGGATCAGTGCAAAAAATGATTTAATGTGAAATTTCTCTGTGAAATTTCTGTTACGTTTGTCTGGAGGGGCCTGCTCACTGGCTTCATCCAAGAAATAGCTGTGGAAAAGGTCACTGAACATGGTCTGACTGTCCATCAGGAACAGGGAGAGACTATTCCTGTGTGCCTCACACCACCTTCCCAGGACATATTCAATAAAGAGAGGGGAAGGGGGAAAAAGATAATGCTCCAAGCAAAATTCTCATTTTCTTAAGTTGCTAAACTGAAATCAGGCTATTATTATTTTTTTTTTGCACAACCACTTGTGTATAAATCCTTCTTGAACGAAGGGGAAAACGTCATTTCCCTTTCTCTAAGGGTGGGTCTCAATAAAGACTCCAATCTGATGCCCAGTGAAATAAGGATTCAGGGTCCAATATAGAGGGTTGCACGGTGAATTCTCCCCTAGCTACTCATTAAAATAAGCTACTCCAACTCCTACTGAGTCTCTTAAGCAAGTGACTGATTTTCAGAAAGGAATTACTAAGCCTGAAGTCTGGGAAGTCAGCCCTGTCCATCACCCGTCACCTCCCTGCGATCCTGTCCCTGTCCCACTGAAGAACCTCGGGGCTGAGCCACCCACCGCAGCGTCCCTGAATTGAATTCCCGTTTCAGCCCTCGCTTTCCTCCGTGGCAGAGACCGGCAGTCTCCCTCCCTCCTTCCCTCTCTCGCCGTGCAGCTGCTCAGCTCTGCGAGGGAAAGGCTCCCAGATGTGCTCGGGAAGGAGCAGGCAGAGTCCTGAATTCCACTCCGTGCCGGGTGGACTCTTTGTATATTTTGTTTTAAGAAGAAAATATGTAGAGAGTCCTTGGAGAAAGGCTGGGGACCAGGCACGTCCCTGCGAGCACACTAACCACAGGGCTAGGAGGTCCTGCAAGTCATCCACCCTTGGCTTGCCTTTGCCTGCAAGATGGGCCGGTGGCTGATGGGCAGCTCTCAGCATCGTCGGCAGCTGAAGTCCATCTGCAACACCCAACAGGTCCCTAAACCCTTTCCTAGAGACGTCTCAAGGCGGCCACATCCTTTGGGAAAATGAGGCTTTACTCAAAAGCCAGTATGTGCTGCAATGCTTAAACAACCACGTTTAGTATTTTTGGCTTATAATTGATGTGCCGTATCAGATCAATAAATATTCACACACTCGTAAGTGCTTTAAGGGGCTGGTTTCATTGCATTTTAAGTGCATCTAGCTGTGGTACTTGGTAGCTACTTGATTATTGCGTGGGACAACACATTTATGAAGTGTCGGCCATCATTTAGTTAATCACTTCATTGATGTGTGGTATAAAAATGGTATGAATCTAATTGTTTCCATGGAAACAGGAACGCAGCAAAAGATTTCATATCACAGCTTGGCAAAAGAAAAAGAAGAAACTTCTGTAATTGTTCCCATTAACCAGGCGCAAAGGATTCATGCTCAATCTCTACTACACTCTGCTTCACTTCTGCTGTGAATTAGGGGACGAAAACTCAGCACGGAACCACATAAAAAAGCACCGAAACAAGCCGTGCTTTATTGAGTATTTGTAGTTGTGCCACCAAAACCATTTCCCTTCTGCTTTACAGGTTTCTGGCCAGCAACGCCAATGACTGTCACGGCCAACCCATTAATTTGGAGATGTCATGCACAGGGGCTTTAACCATGCACAAACCATGTGTGTGCAGGAGGAGGAAGAACATCCCCGACCACGCTGTAGGACTGAGCTGTGGGTTGGAGACGGACAACCCTCACCTCAAGGGTGAGTGCTTAGAAAGTGTAGGCAAAGCCAAATTTTGGAGCAAGTAATTGGGGCAACCCTCCCCAGCCCTGGGCAACTGAGATAGGCTGCCATGCAAACCAGTCTGTGCGTGCACAAAATAACCCAGATCTCACCTTTACTGAAGTTTTCCCCTCTTCTACGATAGGATGTATTGATGACTGGGTCATCTCAAGGGCTTTATTGCTTTAGAACGCCCCCACTAGCACCATACTAGAGGGACTCACATTTTCCGGTTCTCCGAATTTCCCACCAGACCAAGATTTCCTCATCCCAGGCAGACCAGTGAGGAGCAGCATGTCCTAGCAAGGTGCTTTATGGTCATGGACCATCACGTGCAAGATCAGCCTGGCCAGTTTCAGTAAGACTCTACAACATCATGGGGTGGCCTGTTCTGTGCACCCATGTGGAGATGTAAGCCTCTTGTTCACCCTCCCACCGCAGCATGGAGGCATCTCCACCATGGCCCCATCTGCCTGGGGACTGTTTCCCCAAACCCAGCCCCATCACGCACAGCAATAAAAGGGAACCAGCAGTACAAACCCCATCTTGGCTACCAGGCCAATGGCTACCCAACCCCACCACCTTCTCTGGAGGGACCTGCTCCATACCGGGAACCACCGCAGAATGGGTTTCTCACTGCTAATTGTGCCACTTTGCTATCTGGCCAGCCTTGCCCTGAACAGGGTTGAAAGGGTGTCAGTCAGATAAGGAGCACTCAGCACAGGTAACTGGTAAATGCTGTCAGACCTGCGGTGGGGTGGGCTGCCTTCTGGAGGGGTTATCTCTTCTGCTATGAGTCCCAGGCACCAACCTCCGAAGAGGGACGCTGTGGTCCTAAGGATATGTGGTGGGCAGCTACGACCGGCACGCTCCTCTAAGCTTTTAGGAGGTGCTGTAAGGGATTTTGGTGACTCAGGATTCGCAAACACTAGAAAAGCAAGCTGGCATTCATTTTATAGTAATTCTTTCAAATTTACTTAATATGCAGTTTATTCGTTTGAGTGGTTTTTGCTGTTGTTAATTTAACACTGTGAAAATGAAGGTTTCATCATTTCTCCCTTTTTTTTCCCCACAGAGAAATAAATACTGTTCTTTTAACAAATGCTGTATCTCTCAGATCTTTTGTTATTTTTCACCACCTCTGCTGACCTACATGAAATAATTGAGCTCCTACATTGGTCTGAGCTCTAGGTAGGAATTATCAACACCTGCTTACCAAAGCAGAAACTTGGACAAGGTGTCATTGTTGTTCTGCAACGTTTTTGGAAAATTACTTGCAATAGAATACTTGCAAATTTTGCAGCCAACTCAGAGAAAAGTCTTGTTTGTAAATGTAGCTTCTGGCTGTGTGTGTATAATCACGCTTCACACCTGGCAGGTAAAGCACACTGCTACGCAATTCCTGGCCACATCACTACCTACGTGTTGTCTTGCAGTTGTGTTTCTTGGGGCTTGTTGTAAAAACTAAGAGGGCACCACTACTTCATTTGGTGGACGCATCAACAGAGCTTGTTCATGGCTGTCAAAGTCAATGGCAGGGCAACTCACACATCTGAGAATTCTGCCGGGTCCTCTAATCCAAAACTTGGGATATTTTTCATGTCAAGTGTCTCCACGTATAAAAGCAATGTAGGAGAGATGGATAGGTAGAGAGACAGACAGAACGTTTTCGTCCTTGAGGTACCTCAATCATCTGCTTTTCCTTTTACCCTGCAAGTCTGGTCCGCTTTCAGTTTGGTTTAAGTTACCAAAGTTTCTCAGCTTGTTACAGTAAAGCTCATAACAAAGTCTGTGGCCAGCTCTTTCTTTGATAATTCCTTTCCCCCCATTTGTTTATCTCAAGTACTGAGCTTTGTTCCAGGCCCAAAACCAAAAGCCTTTCTACCCTGTTCTCTTCTTGACTTGTTGCAGATGTAACGAAATAAATCTTTAGAAAGAACAAACCTTCACTTCCTCTCTCCCATCTGATTCAGTCACAAACCCCAGGAAAGAAAAATAAATCACAACGTGAGCTCGCCCAGTCTCAAAGGATACCACGTCTAGTCCTGAAGGCCACCATTCAAATTGGACGCGTCCATCCCTCAGAGGAGTCAGTGAACACAGCGACCGAATCAGCAGCGTCAGCCCAGGTTATCGCATGAAACCACCCTTGCAAAACAAAGCCCCATGCGTTGCCATGAGCCGGATGCCCATCTTAACCACTCTTCCCAAATCTCCACATTATTTTTCCCCTCTGTGGTCTGACAATGGGAAAAAAATCTGATAATCATGAAATCCTTATTTTAAGCACAGACGAAGTCGAAGACGGACAAAATTCTTGGACAAAATTCTTGGACAAAAAGCACCTTGTGATTGTGAATTGAGGCTGATGTGATGGTCAGCAGCAGTCGTGAGATGGACTGAGCTGCTGGTACCTTCCCAGAGCTTGTCCCTCAGGTACTGATGGGTGATGTGCATCACTGGCTTTTCTCACATCCTCACTGGCGGCTCTGCCCCTCTTGTCTCTCCCCTGCCACCCACCTAAAGCATCTGAAACTGTAATCCAAAAAATCAGCTGCAGGATATGTTTGTTTTTCTAAATTGGCCGTAGCAAAGAGGTAGAAATGTATCTCCAAACAGAGTTTCTCCCCCTCCTGAGAGATGCCTCCATGTGAAACCTGTGTTGCTCTTCCATCAACTATTAAAGGAAGGCTCAAACAATCTCTAAATTCAACCCAGTGATGGTGGCTTACCAAACTGCTGTTTTGAGCTAACGTGCCAGAGATCCCATGTACGTTCTCCTACCCTGCCCCAGCTCCAGGATGAAACACATCAGCCTGAAGCCCTTTCCAGCGCCCACTTCACTTTGCATCACCCTGGACTAGGAAAGGGCAGCCAGTCACGGTGTCCCCGCCACAGGGATTGCAACCGAAGTGGGGCACAACCTAAAATGGGGTTGCCTACGTTCACCTAAGCACTTCTTCAGTTGACAGGGGTCTAAGTTAAAGACAGACCTGGCTTTAAGCTGGGGAATATTGGAACTGTATAAAAAGGATGATCTGGATGTACACCAGGTAGCATCTGGCCCGTTGGTTTTCACTCTTTCAAGGGTACTTGGGGGAAGATGTACAGAACCACGAACAGTGCTGAAGTCAGAAGACATTTGGGTTATGCCTCTAGTCACAGACCTTCACTCTGGAGGGATGAACTGAGGATTTTCTTTCTTTTTTGATGAAAAATTTAAACAAGACATCTTTGCACATTTGAAACAATCTGTACAGTTAGCATTGAAGAAAGTGTAATTAGACACTTTGAGAACTGGAAGAAATTAACTCCAACCACAGACCGTCACTCAGACTATTACTTAATAATACTTCCCAAATGTGCAAAGTACTTAGTTTTAGAATAACAGGAAAGAAGCATAACTCCTCACCGAGAGCAAAGGCTTTGGCCCGGGAAGAGTGCATGGCAAAGACGAAAGTCACTGTGCTCCAAAGCCAGAAGATGCTTGTCACTTTGCGCCACCCGAAGGGTACCAGGATGCCTGGCCAGGACAAACCTGCTCAGCTGGGCTGTGAAGGATGCGATTCACAGTCCACAGCCCCACGGTGCTTGAATGGCTGGAATGGAGTCAACGGGAGCGACCAGCCCGAGGTGCAACGAGCTGCGTGCGAGAAGATCGCCTTCAGTTTCCAACATGCCAAGGAAACCGCTGAGAAATTGCTGTTTTCCTTCTTCTCCAGCAGCAGGCAGAGCCGTTGACTCACCCCGCGCTACAGAGGCCTGGCTAGAAAGAGATTATTGTGATTTCTGCCCGTTTCTTTCCTCACTACAAAAGGCCCCATTCATCTGGGCTAATTTTGAAGGGAGAGCAAGGGGTATCAGTAGCATGAACTGTATCTGAATGTCTCGACCACATTTCAGCAAGCCACGCTTGTTGGCCAGTCCAACCCGGTGAAATAGATATCTTTCATGTGAAGCTTTTCAGTGGATAGTTTCTCTGATTTTAAACAGAAGTATCTTTTCTGGCCGTGGCAAGTTTAAAAAGTACTGACGAAGCAGGGACGGCCATTTCCATAGCGAAAACAAGAGGCCATTCAAAAAGTGGGGGGAAAAAAGTTGTTCTCGCTGCAGATACGTGTTTCTGCTGCTGCAATCAACACACCTATGTTCACCTACCTGAACGCACGCCACATATATGCAATAAGGCCATGTCCAGAACACTGAATCTCTTACCTTATTTCGAAGTGCTGCAAAAAATTAATTTTTTTTAAAAAAAATACATCCACGATGCCTTATATGCTTAACCACTAGTCTTTGTGGAACACAACTGGGACCGCCTGTGTGTGTGGGAAGAGCTACAACATAATTGCTTTCAGCAGAATATCACTGTAGTCTATAATTAAAATATACAAGGTTGCCAGTTTCAAAACTTTTAAGTGATTTCATCTGTATTCGGGTGATTATGTCTCTCTGAGCGGCTCATTTAAAATGATACTTCTATTTTCAGCGCACAAAATGGTTGCCGGGCAAAAGAGAAAGATAATTTTGTCCTCTCCTTCTTGCAGTCTCCAGGAAAGCATCTAGGAAAGCCCAGAGAGACAGAACTCGGACTTCACCAGCATGTTCCATCACCAGGGAAATCCTTGGTGAAAGCTGCTCGTGAAGCGTCATTCCAGAGATGGAGTGGAAGGTGTTGAGAAAGAAAAGAAAAAAAAAAAACCACTAACAGAAAAATTTGGCACCTCCTAAATCACAGTGACAATTTCAGCACAGTGTTTACACAGAGTAGTAAAAATAAATTGCCTGAGACTGATTATGCCCACATGCCACTTGCCAGGCAACAGGGATGTCCCGTGGTATGGGAAACCAAACACAAGGAAGCACGTGCCAGTGGCAATCATCATCAGTGCGACAACATCGGGGCCAGGCCTGCCTTCTCCCCGGCCTCAAGGAGTGGAAGCAGCAGTAGGACGAGGGATGTGTCACTCAGACATGACTGCATGAAGGATGGCTTTTGAGGCCACCACAGATGAGGAGTCCTGCAAGGGCCACGGACAAATGAGTGGTGTGGGTTTAGGGTAACCTCAAGCTTTGATAAATTAAGCCCATGTATTCACGAAGCCCCTCTGAGGTTTCTTCCACAGCTGGGATCTGTGGGATCAGCTGGGGAGTCAGTGACTTTGTCCCCGGTCCTCTCCTAAAGCACTCATGGTCTCACCCAGTTTGCAGCCAGACCTACCCTGAACTTCATGCAAAGGTGAAGGGACCTCTGCTGCATCCCCTCCTCCTTAGGAATAACAGCAGGGGAATATCCTGACCTCGTCTTAAGGAGAATAACTCAGAGCATGTCTGCCCTTAACATATAACCCACAAAGTGTCCCAGCTTAGCATAAGCGGGAGGTGGCCCTTTCCTCATCCCCATCATGGTGCCCCTCAAAGCCTTTCTCTCATTTCTGGTCTTTCTTCAAGGTAATTGCTGTCTTTAAGAAGAGGTATCTGACCCAGGAGGCTGGATGGCTCCTCACAGCCCCATGACATCGAGCATGGTTAGTTTTGGTGGGATTAATGACCCCAGAAACCTTGTAACTGTGACGTTATCCTTTGCTGGGGGCTGTCGTGGTATCAGTTACCTGCTGGGCCACAGTGTCCCCGCAGGAAGCAGTGAATGAACCCCGTCCCCCGTCTAAAAAAGTTGCATGTGGTGACATAACAGAAGGAGTCAAAAAATGGAGAACAAAAACCTCATCACAATGAACACATTCGACCATGTACAACTGTCTCCAGCAGAGCGAGGGCTGTAGCTGGTTACTTCACTTGGTGGCGGGGCCAGAGCAGGCGATGCAGACACCGAGTTACCTTGCCAGGGCTCTGTTACTCTTGAAAAAAAGGAGAAAGGGCAAGAGAGGAACGCTTTGGAGAGCAATTTTGAGAAAGGACGGACAGTACAAGTGTGCTTACTGCAACGCACGCCAGCTTTCAGCACATCCCGATGATACGGATACATCCAGAATAAATTCCGTGCGCATTCCAGTCACTCATGGGCTTTGGCTTTGAATATGTGTAAAATGTCTTGACTTCATGGCTTTCGGCAGAGCGATTAACCAGCTAGAGATGTGCTCCGTTCCCCTCGACAGGCGCCAAGGCCAGCCATGCCTGGGCGCTGCTGGGGAGCATCCTCTTCCCCACGCAGGAGGGATGCACGCTCACGAGCTGTTAAAGGTATGCGCGGCACGCAGCGTTTTTTGATCAAAATAAGTAATGTAAGAAGGCAAAGATGATAGCATCGCTGTTATAATCGTAATGAGTCACAAATGCTATTTTGATGGTTTTCTTTGAAAGAAATACACAAAACCCAAGTGATTTAATTAAAGATCTCCAAGGCTTTGCAATCAGCATGGCCACAAATGAAGGCGAATCTACTTTCATGTGGCAGAATACATGAGTAGTGTTCCCATTAAAATAAAAAGAAAGAAGAGAAGAAGACATTTTAAAGAGTTTTGTTTATAAAGATACTAGGACACGACATGAAGGACCTATATCCCCCATGTGAGAGAGAGACTGTGATTACCTTAGATAAAGCACAGAGGGTTTGGGGTTTTTTTAATGGTTTATGAATACATGCATTACATTACACGTCTGCTTAACACTGAGCACATCTCCAGGGAGTCCTTTGGTAAATGCATTTGGGAATAAGAAAAGGAAGAAACTCCCGGGGAGTGAAGGACGCTGACAGGTAGCCAGAAACGTTCACCCAGTTCAATTTCAGAAGCTCTTTTTGAGCTTTTTTCAGAACAAATGTCCAAAGCCCAGGACACAGAAGCAGCCTTTGAAGCTGCTGGGATCTTTAAACCAAAGAAATAGGATGGGTCACTCAGCAAACAAGTTTTATTTTTGGCAAGCAAGCACGGAGAAAGTGAGCGTTTGCGACCTAAGAGCGTACAGGGCTCTGACCACCTGGGACTGATCTGCTCGGAGGAGCAGGAAACACCGTGAGGCTCGACCTGATAGAAATAGCTACCGTTTCCTTTGCATCGTATCACCAGCGTGCCTTCGAGGTGCACAGGGTCCCGCGTGCATCCAGGATTTGCTGCAAAACATCAGGGCAGAGAGGGCAGATTAATCCCGTTTACTCTGAAGAAGCCCATGATTAATGCAACTTGGATGGTGCCGTAGGAAGGGGGATGGCTTAAAAAGATGGAAGGAAGTCTGTGGCTGTCCTTACTTGATACTATATATGGTATTTGGTCAGTTGTGCTTTAGAAGCTGCAGCCAGAAGCGCGTTTTTATTGTATTTCTTTTTAAAGCAGATAAAAAGGTCAAATAACTTCACTGCGCCCAAAGAGCCTGTGGTGATGGATAGCGCTGCGAGCGGCAGCTGAGAAGTTCTGTGCCCCGGGAGCACTCGTGGGGGCTGCTACAGGGGTTATGGCCCCCCCTTGCCCTCTGCCAGACCAGCAAGCCCTTAGACCAGGTGACCTGTCTGCTCCTACTCCCTGGGGACCCCCCCAGCCCTGATTTTTACCCATGTTGAAAAAAAATATGTTGGGGGTGACGCATGACCCGTCGGGACCAGAGCCGCGGTGTCTGTGGAGGGGACAGCCGCGGGCTGGCGGGAGCCGGGGCTCCGAGGAAGGAAAAGCTTTTTCTTCTGCTTTTGCTGATTCCCATCACACAAGTGACACCAGGACAGTGCGAGGAGCTGTACGGGCAGTGATTGCAGAGGTTTCAGCTGACCAAAGAGGTTAATCATAGGTGATGAGGCAACTGATGGCCACAGACGACAGAGGAACATCAGGGACAACAGGGCAACCAGCAGGAAGCGAATCTCTATCTTGGAGATGTCCCAGAGGATCACAGCTCCTTCCCTGTCCCATCCCACTGCCAAGAACGCCATAAGCTCAGCTTTATCCTCAGGCCCCTGAAATCTCAGCGCTCCTTTCAGCTTGCCTGAGAGCTCAGGCTCATTTAATGGGATGGGGCTCTGCTAGCAGGACAGGTCCACCATTTATTCTCACTATGAACCGGCCACCCCAGCAGGCTCATTTCTCAGGGCTAGGGCCATCTTGTTGACCCACCTCCTCTCCAACAGCCCACGGTTAGGATCCAAGGCACCTGGGGGCTGCACTTTCTGCAAAGCCTGACAGCCTTTTCCCTCTCTGATCCCACCGGCACTGATAACCAGCGCTGCTGAAAGCCCAGGAACATCCCCCCTTCCCTCCACTCCCCTTTTACATCTGCTCTATATTTGCATCTCAGAAATTAGAGAACTTAGTTATGCGGAATTGCATAGCTTGGGCTGGAGTATGGAACTGATTGGGTATTCAAGCTAAATAAGACGAGTTTAAAGATCTTTCCAGGAAATTGAGTGGAACACCCAAACTGACATTCGGTATTAAATATTATATTTGTGCAGTTGCTCTTTATAGCCCGTTGGCATTGAACATCTGGGAGCACGATTTATAACATACAGAAACTGAATACGTGCTCAAAATTATGCTCATCAGAGCTCAGAAATTAAAATATTACTGTGTACACTCTGAGCCAGTCCATTCCTAAAAGGTAGGGCTATTAAAATATGATTAGTTGAGCCATATCTGGTCTCAGAAATGTCATACACCATTACAACTGAAAAGACCTTGATGCAATACTATTGGCAAAGTCCCCCGCTTGATCAGCAGCAAGATGCCAAAGAACGAACCTTGCAAATACTTGCCCCGGCACCAGGAGGGAAATTAAAAAGAGAAGGGGTTCTCAGAGCTCTTGGTTGTTCAGATTGGGGTCGTTTTGGACTCTTTCCTATGGCAGGCAAGAACTGAAACCTTGCATGGGTTTTTTTTTCTGGTGTGGGAAGAGCCCAGTGCCTTTTGCTGCTTCAAGCGCATGTTGCCTCTCCATCTTCACCCAGGACGGAGGCGAGGATCGTCCCCTGCCGCAGCCCCGTTCCAGTCCCCAGCAATCACAACTCCCCATCCCCGACACGTTCCCGTTTCCAAGAGCTACGCACACTTCATGGGTGGTCGGGATGGCATTCCCCCCCTCTTGCTGGAGAATAAAATCCAAACAACCACAGAAAACCTGCAGGGACCGGGCTCAGGTTGGGGTAATTAGGATCTTCTTCCACTTCTTGCAACACAGTGAGATATATATATATATATTTATATACGTATAAAAAATCCTTTGCAATATATGATCATCTCTGCTAATGAGGCAAATTGACCTAATCAGGTCGGCATTGCACAGCGTTAATCACCGTAAGCTTTTCTGTGCCGAAACCTCTGGAAGGGCAAATCACCCCACGGGGAGGGCTCAGCCAAGCGGGGAGTTGACACTGGGTACCCCATCCCCAGCGCCCCCGGCACAGCCCTCCAGGTCTGGGCTGCTCTCAGATCCAGCAGAAACCCCCCCTCCCAGGGGGTGGCCAAGGGGTCCAAAGCAATCGCCTGCCCTGGAAAAGTCAGTCCGAGGCACTGATCGGTCGGTGCAATTACAACAGCAACAAAATCCCCCAGAGACAGCCCTTGTTCTCTGTAATTGAAGACATTTCCCATAGGCGGGGGGCATTATTTTTTTTTTTTAAGCGTGGCTGTACTAAACCAGACATCCGAGTAAGATGCAGTTTTGCACAAACAAGGCAGAAATGCGGTTAGTTTGGTTTTTTTTTTTTTTTTTTAAGGTCTCGGGACTGAGGCCAGGCAAGGTCCCAGCTCCGGTGCCCCCACTTTGCTGCTCTCTGCCCACCCTACACCACACAGAAATCCCCCCTAAAAGCGAAGGCAGTGCTGTGTACCCCGGCCCGGCGGGAGTTGCCGCTCCCCGTCTTTGTCAAGGCTTATTACTTCGTGTTTTCACACTTATCCCCAAGGTGTTGAACTCGCCCTGAAGGTTAATTAGTAATTTATTGCGCTGTCATCAGTTTGAGGCTACTAATGGCTTCAATTTAGCCCCAGGGCTTTTGGTTTTTTATTTTTCTTTTTTTTTCCTTTTTTCTTTTTTTTCCTCCTCCCTTCCTTTCCTCCCGCCTGCGTTGGAGGACTTGGGAGTTGAAGCGCACAGGAAAGAGACAGATCTACTTAGAAAAGTGCTGGGAAATACGGTCTAAGGGGGCAGGTGAAGATGTCCCCTCCCCCAGCCCTGGGAGCAGATCCCAGTGGTCCTGTATCCCTGGCCTGATTTGCAAAGAAAGAATTTAAAGCAATTCACACAGAATTGCAAAGCTGAGGGTGTTTCGGGGTGCTCCTAAACGCCCAGCTTGAAGCGACATCCTTTGGCCAGCTTCTTCCAAGGCAAGGTGGCCGCGGAGCGCGACTCTTGGGCCAAATGGTGCTGCGGGAGCCGTCTCTGTGGGTAGCAGCATCGCCCTCTCCCCTTGCACCACACAAAACCCTCTTGGCTGGAGAAACCTACATCAGCTTCACTCGCGGTGAGACACGCGTGAGTGGGCAGAGGGCAACCTGCAAAGGAGGGCACATCGAGCCCATCGCCCTGGCGTCTGGGCGCCTGGTTTCTGCACGTGTGGCTGCAGGGCTCGTCTGGCTTAGCAAAGAGCTGTGGTTTGATCCAGCCAGGATTGCGGTTTGGGGGGCACTGGGGAATGGAGTTATTTTGCCCTTCTTTTAATGGACCTCCGGCGTGCCTCAGTTTCCCCATTTATTTACACACCTCGCCCAGGCGCACACGCAGCCCACCGGACAATCTGAATAGCAAACCGCCCCCCAAAACCCCACCCACCTGCCCCAAAAGCCTTTCACCCACCCAGATAGGACTTGGATGTTGTCCCATCAGCAATCCCTCTTCATCCTGCCCTCAGACACTTCCCTGGGGCTTTTGTGTCCCCCTCATCATGGGGACGCTAAGCCATCCCCTGCTGCGTCCCCTCGCATCCCCATCAGCCCTGTCGTGCCTGATGGAGCACCTCTTGCAAAACATCCACGCACTGATTTTTTTTTGGGGGGGTAAAATAACCACATTTCCTGTGTTTACACAGGCCGTTAGGTAAACCGGCCACAGGGAGGGGGGACAAAGGCACGCGAGGTGCCGGTGAGGTCCAGCCGGGGTGGCTGTCTCAGCGCCGCAGCCTGTGTCCAGGGCAGGAGGGGATGGCTGGGATGGAAGCATCCCCCCTGGGGCTGAGCCACGCTGGCTGCGGGGACAGGTGGCATTGGGTGGCCTTGCCACCCCCCCCTGCCCTTCCCTGCGTGAGCTGGGGGGACATGGGGACAGCAATAGCGGGGCTGTCTCTGGTCATTCCTGGGTACCAGGCTCCCAGCGCATCCTCACCAGGGATTGATGGAGGAAAGGGAGTGGGAGAAGGGGAAGTGGACAATTTTAGGCAGAAAGGGAAGGAATAGATCTCCTCAAGAATATTGTTGGGTTTTTTTTCCCAGCCAAAAGGCTGCAACAAATCCCTTGGGATGCTCTAGGGAACGATCCAGTGGCAGAGCCCAAGCCCAGAAGGGAGCAGGGGTGGTGGGATGCCCGCAGCCTGCCCAGCCATGGGACCAGTGCTGGGGCCGAGGGACCAGTCGGTGCGGGGATGAAGGTGGGGTGCATTTCTCAAAACCGTGTGACCCGACTGTCAGCTGGAAAGGAAAAAGGTACAGACATTTCTTTGGATTTTGATTTTAAAAGCAAAAATACCCCCTATATTTAGCTTTCACCTTCAGACACACGCACGTGGATTCCTAGAGTAACATCTGCTATTCCCCTCCCCTGTTTAATTTATAGCCGTTAACTTTAGGGCTAAGGACAGTTTATGGAAAAAAACACCTGCTTTCCCCTACTCCAGGGGCAAGGGTGGAATTTTCTCTGACTCTGCATCCTAAATAAAGCTCCGTTCCAGGCCCCGATGATTCATAGCACGGCGCACGCACACATGCCTTATGTTAGGAGGCCCTGTCAAGATGCTCATGCCCCTTTCGAGTTCGAGGACTCGAGCGCAGGCTTTGCGCAGAGCTCATTTATACACATCAGCGGGGCTTTCGGCAGAGCCCAGGGGAAACCTGAGCCCTGGGACCGGCTGCCCTGGTGTTGGGGTATGGCCATGCCATATGCCAGACTCTTGCAGAAAGCCGTGGGGGGGGTTCTGTCTACATCAGGGTCACTGGGACCCCAGTAAAGCCACCGAGTTCTGGCTGCCAGCCCGTTTTTGCTACATCCCACACTTAGCCCAGCAGGCTCCATCCTTCCCATCTCTTCTCCAAATGCACCTTATGCACACACCAAGCTCCAGCCAGCCCTGGCTCCATCCTTCCCATCTCTTCTCCAAATGCACCTTATAAGCGCACCAAGCCCTGGCCAGCCCTGGCTCTGCTTTCTCAGCGAAGCAGTATCTCAGCCCTTTGACACGGATCCCTGGCTCTGCTTCTGTCATTATAAAAGATCGTCTTTCCGTGATGGAGCTTTCACTCATGGATGCTTGTCAAGTGAAAAAAAAAAAAAAAAAAAAAAAGAAAAGGAAAAAAAAAAAAAAAGAAGAGGCAAAAAAAAAGAATAAAAATGAGAATTGTTGGCAGCAAACGGAAGATAAAACCTGGACGCTCATCCAAGCTTGTATTTGAAAATTGATAGCCAGCGCTCAGGCGGCACGCAAAGACCCCCCACGTAGCAAACCAGCCCTAAAAAAAAAAAAGAAGAGGCAAAAAAAAAGAATAAAAATGAGAATTGTTGGCAGCAAACGGAAGATAAAACCTGGACGCTCATCCAAGCTTGTATTTGAAAATTGATAGCCAGCGCTCAGGCGGCACGCAAAGACCCCCCCCCCCCCGGGGGGGGAATTTGCCCCTCCGCGGCAGCCGCGCCACGCACCCCAACACCAGCGCCAGGGGAGGTTTGCCGCCTCCGGTGCGTTTTGCGAAGGGGGAGCAAAGCAAGGTGGTGGTGGTGGTGGTGGTGGTGGTGTGGTGGAGGGGGGGGGAGAAGCCTATGACTAATCTTGTAACCTTTCCTTTTAGTGTTTAAGAGAACCTAAGTCTGTTTACAATAAAACGGAGTGATATTTTTCATCCTTCCAAATGGAACAAGGGTTATATAAACAAAGTAACCTCAGACACAGCAAACACCTGTTGAAGGGAACCGGCTTGAAAGGACAGGCAAAAACTATCTGTCTATCTATCAAGGCCTCCTGTTGACTTGTGGTCAAGTTCAAGTTGAAGTGCACGGCAGAGATGGGGGAAGGCTGCGACACGCAAAAGCACGAGCCCATGGTTTTTGCTCAGGAGGTGAGCGAAGGAGCAAGGAAGAGTTTTCTACCTCTTGGAACCGAGGAGTTTAGGTCTGCACATTCCTAGATAATTTCTCGACTGGATTGGAGCAGTTCTTCCTGTTCTCCAATATCTCACTTCCAAGAAGAAACCCCAAATTAGGAAGTTATGGAATAACCTGTCACAAATCTCCCTGTCTTCCTTCTGCCCTTTGGCTCGGGTTTCAGTCCTGCACCAAAACATATAGGCTTTCATTTCATCCAAACTGCTGTGGTTTTGATTTTTTCCCAAACTAATCAAATTGAACGCAACCGTGTTCACATAATCCTACAAGCTAGGTTTGAAATCGTTAAGTCCTTTGGCTTCAGCGGTGTCTTGTGGTGGTGAGTTCCACGGATTAATTACACATTTCTTGCCGCAATATGGAGCTACATCTTATCTTTACTAATTACTGACCTAAAGTAACTAAATGAGTTATGTCATATCCTTTTATTTTGCATTTTTTTTCCACAAAGGTTTGTCAAAATTACCCAGCTCCTTGAGCAGAACCATGCCAGGAAAGTCCTACACCTGTGAGCCAGCCATGGTTTTAGGACGAGCTCTGAAGCAACGCAGAGGTCAAAGATACCCAAATCCTGGTTCGGTCTGTTGTGCTGGCAGCACCTCTAAACATCCCTGCATCTTGGAAGCCTGCTGGGAGGAGGCACCAGAAGATGCCCCAGGTTTCAGTCACTCTGGTGGTACCTCCAGGCTTACTGGAAGCTGCAGCTCCCAGGGACCACAGCAGCACCAGCATCGGAGCTGTGGAAGACCATCCTCCTGCAGTCACTGGATCAGGTCCGTAGCCTGGGGTGGTCCACAGTGGGATGTTTTATAGGGGTTTGGCATCTTCCTGTGAAATGCAGAAGACATCAGCAGTAGGTGTGCTTGATGACTCATTTTATTGTGTCGTTTGATTGGAATTGAAGAAACGAGCACACAGACTTGTCCAAAACGGAACTGGAGGAAGGTGTGTCATCCTCCAGAAGCCGCTCCCCTCTCCCCTGAGAAGTGATATTCCCCATGAGCTGCGAGAATAGGACTTTCCAAAGCTATTGTTCAAAACCGTGACAATTTCACCCTCATTATAACTTTTTTCCTTTTCCCGCCCCTCCAAGAGCAAGGCAAAGAAATATTATCTATTCCAGCGCACCGCAGAGCAGATTTTTCTGCTTGCATAAATCCGCGTAACTCCCCTGATGGCACAGCGGCACGCCAAATTGCACCTGGTGGTGGAGGGGGTGGGAGAAGCCTATGACTAATCTTGTAACCTTTCCTTTTAGTGTTTAAGAGAACCTAAGTCTGTTTACAATAAAACGGAGTGATATTTTTCATCCTTCCAAATGGAACAAGGGTTATATAAACAAAGTAACCTCAGACACAGCAAACACCTGTTGAAGGGAACCGGCTTGAAAGGACAGGCAAAAACTATCTGTCTATCTATCAAGGCCTCCTGTTGACTTGTGGTCAAGTTCAAGTTGAAGTGCACGGCAGAGATGGGGGAAGGCTGCGACACGCAAAAGCACGAGCCCATGGTTTTTGCTCAGGAGGTGAGCGAAGGAGCAAGGAAGAGTTTTCTACCTCTTGGAACCGAGGAGTTTAGGTCTGCACATTCCTAGATAATTTCTCGACTGGATTGGAGCAGTTCTTCCTGTTCTCCAATATCTCACTTCCAAGAAGAAACCCCAAATTAGGAAGTTATGGAATAACCTGTCACAAATCTCCCTGTCTTCCTTCTGCCCTTTGGCTCGGGTTTCAGTCCTGCACCAAAACATATAGGCTTTCATTTCATCCAAACTGCTGTGGTTTTGATTTTTTCCCAAACTAATCAAATTGAACGCAACCGTGTTCACATAATCCTACAAGCTAGGTTTGAAATCGTTAAGTCCTTTGGCTTCAGCGGTGTCTTGTGGTGGTGAGTTCCACGGATTAATTACACATTTCTTGCCGCAATATGGAGCTACATCTTATCTTTACTAATTACTGACCTAAAGTAACTAAATGAGTTATGTCATATCCTTTTATTTTGCATTTTTTTTCCACAAAGGTTTGTCAAAATTACCCAGCTCCTTGAGCAGAACCATGCCAGGAAAGTCCTACACCTGTGAGCCAGCCATGGTTTTAGGACGAGCTCTGAAGCAACGCAGAGGTCAAAGATACCCAAATCCTGGTTCGGTCTGTTGTGCTGGCAGCACCTCTAAACATCCCTGCATCTTGGAAGCCTGCTGGGAGGAGGCACCAGAAGATGCCCCAGGTTTCAGTCACTCTGGTGGTACCTCCAGGCTTACTGGAAGCTGCAGCTCCCAGGGACCACAGCAGCACCAGCATCGGAGCTGTGGAAGACCATCCTCCTGCAGTCACTGGATCAGGTCCGTAGCCTGGGGTGGTCCACAGTGGGATGTTTTATAGGGGTTTGGCATCTTCCTGTGAAATGCAGAAGACATCAGCAGTAGGTGTGCTTGATGACTCATTTTATTGTGTCGTTTGATTGGAATTGAAGAAACGAGCACACAGACTTGTCCAAAACGGAACTGGAGGAAGGTGTGTCATCCTCCAGAAGCCGCTCCCCTCTCCCCTGAGAAGTGATATTCCCCATGAGCTGCGAGAATAGGACTTTCCAAAGCTATTGTTCAAAACCGTGACAATTTCACCCTCATTATAACTTTTTTCCTTTTCCCGCCCCTCCAAGAGCAAGGCAAAGAAATATTATCTATTCCAGCGCACCGCAGAGCAGATTTTTCTGCTTGCATAAATCCGCGTAACTCCCCTGATGGCACAGCGGCACGCCAAATTGCACCTATTCAGGAATCTGGTCTCCTGTTTTTTATATCCCGGATTTCGGCAGGCTTCCCTGGCCAAGGATGAGGAAGGCTCCAGCAAAGTACAAACTACCTGTTTATCTGACATCCCATCCCAGCGGACAAACCGTCATCGCAGGACCGCGCACATCGGAAACACGGCTGATAAAGCACAAAGTAAAACGTCGCCTTCCGCTGTGCGCCCGCGCGGTTGTAATTCTTCCGAAAGCTTTGCTTAAGAAACATTTTTCCACCTGTAATGAGAGAGGCCGCCTATGCTTCGCCTGGGCTCTGGAAGTGCGTGCTGACAGGCTGTGCGTAATGTCATCTCTCTGCTTTAAACCCCGTTCCAAGCTCGGAAATCCACCGGGCTGGATGGAGGACTGCTCCGGTGAAGGGGGGAGGAGGATGATTTTATATTTTAAGTTTTTTAAGGGGGTTGGTTTTGGTCCTAACCTAACAAATAGGTTGACACAGATGATTAATAATCACCATGATTTAAAGGCAAGTTGTCCTTCAGACCAGCAAATAACCGTGGTCGCTTGGTGCCCGGTTTACCGTCTACCCACAGCAGTCTCAGCACTCACTTCACACAAAAAATGCCCAAGCTTTTGCTCCATACATATTTTACATATACTATCAAATTAACTAATACTTGCAACCTATTTGGGTCCAAAAATTAGAGGAATTAAAGTCCAGAAAATGTATACTAGGTTGTTGTACGTTTTCTCTGGGAAGCGTCCTCTCCATGCTGAGGAGATGTGCTCCCGCAGGGGTGTTCGGTGGCTGCTGAGCTGTGGCCCCGCACAGGGGCTGTTGTATCATACCGGTTCCTCCCAGCACATTTGGCAAACTGGGATGCTGTCTCCCCGAGTCCTGTTTTCCAGCAGACACAGGAGTGAATCAATGGGAATTAATGAGGCACGGTGCTCTCAGTGTTGTGAGATGGTCCCTTTACTAACTTCACCTGTAAACCTCTAAGTTTCCAGGGTCTCAGCTTTTTCCAGTTACACCATCAATATTGGACTGGTCATGAAGTCACAACGGTCCTTTGCATAATCCTTCTCCTGCTGGGTTTCACACATCCTCCGCGCATCATACAGTAAACCTCCTGACCTGCCCTGTTTCTGTACCTTTTTCTAAGCCATAACAAGGAGGCAGATCCTTGGAAATGGTGACTTCTTCCAAAATCCACCTTTTTCAGCCTTTCCAGGCTCTGCTCCACCTCACAGACTGCATGAGATCGCGCTGCCATCCATCACTGCCTATGGAGTCTGTCCTCAGTGCACAGGACTGAAATGCAGTATTTCAGCAAGACACTCGCTGCTCTGCGGTGTCGAGCCTTGGTCACAAATGTCTTTTCTTAATTTGTACCTGTATCTCTTATCTACCAAGACAGCAGTATCTAATAAGTAAATAATGGTAATTTGGTTTCCTGGCACTGCACGTGGGACACCCTTTCTTCCCTGTTCCTTGGTTGGTTTTTTGGGTTTTTTTTAGTTTATCAGTCCTTTCCTGTGAAACTCTTCATGTTGGAAAGGAGACAGTAATTCACAGAGCTCTTAACATTTTCTCTTTGTGGAGAAATGTGGCTTTTCATCTTTAAATAATTATTCAAATTGTTCCTCAATATAGCCTTAATATAGCTGCTTTACAGCGTTCCAGTAACAGCCAGGCACTATCTCATAATAGTGACTCATCTTATCCGAGACCATACATGTTCCTTACAAAAACACACAGCTGAGTGCGCTTAAATATTTATTTCATCCCCAAAAGAGAGATAGGGCTGGTATCAGTAGATCTGAGCCAAGGCTCACATCCAGGTTTAGAGCCCAAGTTCTCAGCTCACCCTGCGATTTCTTGAAGGGTCAAATCTGAGCAGTGAAAGCTCGCCTCTTGGCTTGGCTCGGAGGTCTTCATGCTGCCTCATGCACAGCAGAGGAGAAGCAATCCCATCCTGTCTTGGGGATTTCACTTGGATGAATTGAACAGAGCAGTGACACAAGGGGAATCCAGCGCACCCATTGTAGGTTCAGTCCTATGGGAGATTCCCAAGGCACAAGACGATGACTAGGTGCCCTACAGTCGAACACTTCAGAAGTCCCACTTGCCAGCAGAAGGGAACATGGTCGCAAGTTTGGCTTTGAGTTTCTAATGCGATGTTGTAGGATTGCTTTGCTATAGATCAGGCTGGACCAAATTCTGATCCCACTTCCACTGATTTTGCAACATTGCAAGAAGCGCTGATGCTAGCCAAGTCATTCCTGTATAAACAAGAACAAAATCAAGCGGATGAAACTTGGATCTGGACAAGGGTGCTCAGATCCAAGTTGTTGGCTTGAGCTTTCCTGTAACTAACATCCAACTTGGGCAACAAGAGCAGCAGAGGAGAACTTGCATGACTTTCTCTCCTTTCCCAGCCTGTCCAAGGAGTCATCATTGTCCCAGGCAACAACCATCGTTTCTAACACTCAGTGCTTTCTGTATTTACACATACGCGCTCCCTCAAGGTCACCTTTTGGCCGCTTCTTGTCCACCTCCTGGAGTCCAGCATTATCTCTGCTGATTGCTTCCAACTATAACACATTCTTGATTTTTTGACTTTTCAGATAACATCGAAACTTCTTCCAAGCTACTTTGTCTTCCCGCCAGTACCTTTTCAAGCTGATGGGAAATGCATGTATCTTGTATCTCACAAGACCAGCTTCTCACTTGAGGCACGTGGGCACAATACGGTAGTGCCAAAGTGTTACATATAACACAAACTTGGACCGATACAAAGGCAGCTTTAAATTCCTAGCATTTCAAAATGTATCAATGCATCCAGTCCGATTACTAGGCTGTTAGAAATTCAAACTGAAGTTACAGGCTAAGAAAACAATAACAATCACAGTCCGGAATAGGATAACATCTCCCCAAACTGCCTCATACAAATTTCTGCTGTGTAGGTTGGCTGCCTTTGGATGGAGCTCCACAGTTTGGTGTTTTTTACTGGTTTCCACAGACTAGGCAAGGAACCAGCCACCGTAACCCGAATTCAAGCATTAAGGGCAGATGATTTGCCCTTACCCAGGTGGTCCACCAAAAGCTCTGCAGAATCACAAATCTGGGCCAGCTCTAGTTGAGCAGCTACAGCTGTTTTGTTTGTGGCAACCCAGCCCTATAGCCCTGGCCCTTACCTCATGGCTCTGTCCCTCTGCCTTCACCTTCCTCCTCCAATTCCTCCTCCCAGCACAGCAGCAGCAAGAGCCCAGCTTGGCTTTGGCTCCTGAGCCTTTGGACCACAACACGCGGCTTTGTCTAAGCCGATGAGAAATCTTGAACAGCTCTTCAAAAATCCCACTCCCGCCAAGGCCAGCGTGTCAGGTCCTCGGTGGCTGCACATCCCACTGAAGCCACCGAAGCCAACGGAGCTGTGCTGAAACACACCACCTGACTCGCTTGGCTCTAAACCTTTGATTATTGACTTCAATGAGAAGAAACTTGGGGCCTCCATGACTTTTTCCTGACCTCAGAAGAGTTTAAGCAATAAACTGTTCTCTTGTCATGTGCAACTCCCATAGGATGCTGCAGTCGAACAGACCGCGAGTGTTTGCAAGGTAAGCAGCCCAGCGTTTGGAGAGCACAACAACGGCGCTGCGGCTGAGAATGTTAATTGTTCTCCATCGCCCCCAGTGATTTTAACATTTCATAATTCCTCCGCTGGCTGACAGCTGGATTCTTCCCTAATTAGAAACCAGTTGCAGTTGAAAAATCAGACGTTTCCTGGAATTTAAATAACCAATTTTCCACCAGTCAGCATCCAACAACACAATCCTACAGATTCGTTCTAAGCACATTGGAAAAAAACATAGGAGGATGCTGGATAAGTGGGGAAAAAAGGGATTTTGATGACTTCACGCATTCAAATACACCATCTTTGTATTCCAGCTACTTTTGTAAAGGTGTTTGGTTTTGGTGTTTTTAAAGACAGAAATAATACCATTCACTGACAAAATCACAATTCAACATTTTTAAAAGGCAGCATGCTCTTAAATACTGTGAATGAATCTTTTAAATACAGAGCTGGGATCTGACTATAAAATTATTCATCTGCGCTTTAGGAAACATGTCTTTATTCATAATCAATGCAGAATATCCTCAACCGGTTGCCACAGGATTTGTTCATTTTCTCTCTGCAGCAAATTGCTACAACAGTAAGGAATAATTCTAAACTCCCAGATCTTAGCCTATTGAAAAGACAAAAGGAAAAGTCCTCGGACAGCTGCTGGCCTCCAGGAAACTCCATGAATAGAGACCTATGGCGCTGCATCCTAATTACATCCTTGGGGAACCGCGGAGAAGACGGAGCCCCTAACACCCACGCCGGTGGAGACAGTAACAGCAATACCATTTGACATCACATCTTCTCAGCTGCTATTTTCTATTCCAGAACCCACAATTTCAGGCATATGTACTTTATATGTACTTTCCTTTTTTTTTTTTTTTTCAAATCAGTCTCTATCTTTTGTGGTCGTGGGAAAGAAATAACCCTTCAGCTGTAACTGATTAAAGAGGTTTGTGCTTGAGTTTGCAAGCAGCCTGAAATGAGAGCTGGTAGAAATTTGAAGAGCCTGCTCGTCCCTGTGAACTGTATGCTGTGACCTCCCAAATGGATGTCACTTAGCTGAGTCTTTGCTTTAACTAAGAGAGGACAACAGCAAATGGGAGAAAAAAAAAAAAGCAAAAAAAAAAAAAAAAAGCATTACATTCTTAAAATGACCTTTGAAGCTGTGACTGCGTGAAAAAACTGCCCTGGATTGGAAACCTTGAGGCGAGAGCTCAGAAGTTATTGCATCTGGGGCATCTGTGTACCAAGTACTTTCCAGAGAAAGCTATTTTATTTGGGAAACAAATGACTTTGCAATAGAACTCAAAGAACATATATATGTTACACTGGTTGTTGTTTTTTTTTTCTTTCCCTTGGGAGAAAATGGGTTTTCCCCAGAATATCCCATTCTCATGTTCTTGTCTATTTTGGCATCAGGTCTATTTTACTCGCTTTCCATCAGAAAGGAGTGCTCCACAGACAGCCCAGCCCTTTCCATTCCCAGCCTGTGAGATGTAAATTGCCTCCATCTAGGAGCCTGGTGCTGTGCATTGGGCAACATGTCTGGGGAAGGCAACCCAGGAGCCAGCAGGTATTTGCGCGTGTGGGCACATGGGGTCAAACCAGAGGCAGTTTAGGACCTCTCCGCTCGGAGCATTTGCACAGCTGAGCCTATGAGGGGAGGATGCAACTGGGACCGTACGGCATTGCTCCATCCCTGGCTCATGTAAAGCACAGGTGAGAAGCTGTGGCAAATGCTCTGGAAACAACACAACTCATCACGCTGTATAAGTTGTCCCTAGATAGCGTGTTAGCCAACGAAGGTTTTGCCAAAGGCATTTAAAAAGCTTCTTTGGCCTTCAGCAAGGAAAAGGGAAACGAAGGAAGAACACCTGTTTTAAGGAATAGGAGTAATTCTGGAGAGCATTTGCAGAGGCTTCCAGAGGGGTTTTAAAATGGACTTGTCAAGCAACTTAAATGGAAACGTTATTCCGACAGTTTATTCTAAGATTTGTACATACTTAACCCATAAACCCACAGCAAACAAACACTGTGTAAAAGCCCCAAGGGTAAATAGAAATAACAAATCCCGCGGAGATCGCTACAGTTGTGTTGGGGGAAATCTTTTTGGAAGAGGTTGGTTGACTCATTTTCAGTCTTTCTGCCAGCACTGGGTTGTATACAGCACACAGGAGAACATATTTCATCTAGTTAAATTCTGCTTAGCCGGGGTACCGAAGCCCGTGGAGCAAAACGATGATGCCAAGCTAAATCTTACCCCAGTTATTAGTGCTTGAAAGGTATGTGGACATTTTTAATAATAAGGAAGGCTAAACAGGGATGTCTGTTTTTCATAATTGCACAGTGCTCCCAAGACAGCTGTTCAGCCATCTTGAAAATCAATGTTTTGATGCCCTTTGAACCTTCTTTTCCTGTTGAGTGTCTCTCCTACAGGTTGCTCCCCAGGATGAAAACAATAAAAGCAAATATATAACAGTAAAGGCCTGAGGTTAATGTCTTTAACAAGATAATGTTACTTAAGGGAACTGTAAACCAAATCATTCCTAAATTCCATTTGTTCTTTGCAATCTAGGATATATTATGAAACCATATGTGTGCATATGGATGCATACATAGTGTGCAAGATTCTTTACAGTAATATGACTGCGTTTTCACATTGTGTATTCCAGTATTCCCATATCACATGGTTTGCTGAGAATTACTATTATCCTAACCATTAATCCTTTTATTAATAACTTGCTATTGCAGCTGTGTCATAAAGAATCACATCGTAACGTAACTGGCTATGAGTTGAACGTGAAAGATCTAAAAAAATTTGCACTGGTTCATTTTACCAGGCAGAATTTCTTCCTTTGGATTCAGTATCAAAAGGTAATTCATTCCAACCAACTGGCACATGCCCTTAATATTTTTTAATTTTCACCAGAGAAGAACTTGCTAAAATTACTTCAAGCTGCGTTCCTTATGCATATATGAACTTAAAGAAAGTTAAAAAAAAAAAAAGAAAAGAAAAGAAAACATGAAAGGGTAAATTGTCTCCTGATGCACATGTACTGTTTTTTATACCCACTGAAAACTCATCTCAAGATGTGTTCAGGTTACCCTCTCCAGAAGTTATTTTTGCAGCATTCTTAGATATTCCCTGCAATTCAATTAACTTCGGCAAATTTGATATGGAACAAGACTCTGACCCTATGTGTGTGTTTTTTCTTGATTTTCATGGAAATGGTAGATATAAATAAGTGCAGACCAAAGGAGCGAGACTAGTTTATTTAACTTTATATTATCTACAATACTATAAAACCTGGAAATAAAACAGAAACATAATCCTACCAAAACATTTTGGAGGTTGTCCAGAAAAAATCTAAGGACACTTGTTTCTACGGATATCTACATTGCTGGACTCATTTCCATTAACACAAGTGAATGGAAATTCCTGCCAGGGCGAATCACAGGCGATTATAATCACTCTACAGTGACAGAAGTCTCAGCTTCATGTGCCTTCAGATTGCAAACTCATATAGATGCTGAGGCAAAGGATAAAAGAACTTGATGACATGGTCACCATGAAAACCCACTGACAGTTTGGAAAATGTTGGCCTGAGTCCAAGTCTTCCTCCTCCTAAGTCTTGCTCCTGCCCATACATAGCTCTCGGGTGCCAGAGGACAATGAGTATCCTGACAGTTTGGAAAATGTTGGCCTGATCCAAGTCTTCCTCCTGCCCATACCTAACTCTCGGGTGCCAGAGGACAATGAGTATTTGGCATGAGGTCTACCACAGGGATCAGGCAGTAGGGTATTTTACTGTGAATCAAGAATCTCTACAAGTGGCCAAGATGGAAAAGAGAAAGCTCTTCAACACTGTTCATGGCAGTTTATAGGCTTAAACATCCCTCTAAATTGTCAACACCATCTAGCTATGTTCCTGTGAACTATTAAGGCTCTCTGAAGAGCATCATTGTGCCTTCCAGTACAGTATTATTTGTACAGCCACACAAACTGGAGGCTCTAGAGGAGTCCACGGATGAGCATGGCAGGACTGCAGGGTCTTGCCCAAGAGAATTTCCTTCTGGGATAGAGAATAGGTACACGTGGAAACCCAGGTGAATTGCACGAGACCACCCAGCAGGTCAGTGGTGGAGCCAAGGACCTGCATCTTTTGCATCCTCCCATGGAATCACTGAGTTTCCCAGTAGTCTAACAAGCTTCATCAATTATAGCCTCATAGAATCATAGAGTGGTTTAGGTCGGAAGGGACCTTAAAAATCATCTAGTTCCAACCTCCCTGCCATAGGCAGGGACACCTCCCACTAGACCAGGTTGCTCAAAGACCCATCCAACCTGGTCTTAAACACCTCCAGGGATGGGACATCCACAACTTCTCTGGGCAACCTCTTCTGGTTATTTCCTCATCTATTCTTTGTCAAAGAGCAGTAGCCTTAAGCTTTCTGATGTTAGCCCAAACTGCCCATGCCGTGATGGGCACCCATCGTCAATCAGGAAACCCTACAAGGCAAAGCAGAATGACGTACAGCTAGGAGGAGATCTCCCTCCCAAAAGGCAGTAGGTCACGGACTCTGCTTTGACATGAACCACCTGTGTGGTGTCAGCACGCACTGCAACCTTCGTGGGCAGTAAAGCCGTGGTGCTCCAACAAGCTCAGGTTTAATGGGATTTGCGCAGGTTTTTACTGCTGCCCTATAAAATGCCTTTCATAAATGGAAACATTACCTCTTTCTTCTTGCACAGATTACACGTTTTCACACCAAAACATATTTTTCGACAGGTTCCAAGTCTTTCACTTGCCCTCCTGTTATTAACTACAGATCAATCCAACCGCATCATGCCATCGCAGCTGCCGGTACAGCACAACATTGGAGCAATAGAGAGGTTTATCTCATTAATTGTCACAATGCTTCCTTCTGTGCCATCAGCAGAAGTATCCCCCCACAGTCCAGAGCAGAAAGGATAAACCAGCACCATTCTGTCATCCTTCCCAGGATGCAACTACACTTTTCATAACTCTGGTTATACATGCCCTCATCCGTGTAGTATCTGTAAAGGGATAGGATAAGGATGCTGTTTAGACCAGCAGACATTTTCATACGTATTTGTCGCAGGACACAGATTAGCAAGGTGACAGATTTTTCCTGATATAAAATACGTTCCCAGAACTGAGTATCTTCTGTAGAGGATTAAAGAAAGATCTCACAGTATGACTAAATGAAAAAAAAAAAAAAAGTCAGAAAAAAAATCACTGTCATTCAACATAAAATGTTACACTCGGAGAAAAACCTGAATTACAGCTTGGGAAAAGAGAAAGCTAAAAAGAGAGGAAGAAGATTTGACAAACATGTAATCATGAGTGTCAGACAAAGAGCATAAGGAACAATTGGTTACTATTTCTCAGAAGCTGGAAACTTCCAGTTAAATGATCAGGTGGTAGTTATGAAACAAATTGAGTACTTTTTTAAAATGTCTCACCATCTTATGCCGTAAAAAATATTGCCCTAAGGATGCTTTGGGTAACAAGTGTATAAATGGGTCAAAACCCACACTGTCCTCTCTGCTGCCATTGGGAAAAGTATTACAAATTTCAGTACAGACAAGTAGCATTGAATAAAATCAGCGTATTCATATGTAAAAACTTTTAGCACTTTTTTTATTTCAGCTCAGTTTCCACTGTTTTAAAGTTTATCGTGTTTTGCAACCAGTTTTTAAAGAGATCGAATACTGCAGCTTTTCACTGTGCATTTACCAGTGTGAAATTTTCATTCTGGAAAAAGGAACCCCATTTGCATGAGATTCAGGATCCCTGGAGGTGGAGACATACATATTTCAAACATTTATGCCAGAAAGACAAACTGACACTCTACACTAATAAACATATTCTGAAACAACTGCAAAGAAACATTTACCTCGACCTCCCACCAACAGGTTATTTTTAGATTTTATTTTTTTTAAATAAAAAAAAAAAGCCACAAAAAGCCCCCAAAATCTTTTAATCTAATCTTGGCTATATTTTCCCCTTCAATGCCTAAGGGATACAAGATTATTTATAACAGGAAACCTTTGATTTCTCAGCTTTTATGTTTTTTTGCAATGTTCCAACTTAACAAAAAAAAAAAAAAAAGTGTGTTGATTTTTAAGCAAAAAGCAAATTGCAGCAGGCACCCACGGCTAATTCTCCCGCTCATCTGAGCTACCCCTACTACCTCCTGCCAGTGTGACCTGGAGCAGTTTTAGGTCCACGTAAAGGGTTTTTGATAAACCCACCCTTAACTGATGCAAGCTCAGGAGCATGTGAACGCACTGTAGAGCGGCATCCCTTTCTGCGCCTTACAGGAACGGCTGTGAGACGTGGTGACAGATGCATTAAGGATCCCCCTGGGCATTTGCCTTCCCATTAGCATGGTCAGCATGAGGTTTGCACGCTGGGTGGAGGCAGGGACTGAGCATCTCCCTGACAACAGCACGGCCGTAGGGTCCTCCCCCAGTCTTCCCGAGGTTGGTGGAAAATTTCCCACTGACTTCACAGATTGGAATTAGGGCCATGAGAAGCATGTGGATGGCACTAACCCATTTTCCACCATTGCACAACATGTACGTATGCAACAGTGAGTGTAAAATCCAGCTGCGCCTCTTGGAGAGGAGCCTCCTCTCCCCATCATTGCCCCATCCTCTCCAGCCCCATCTTATGTGCCTGTGATCCTGCACTGAATGAGTCTGGTTTAGCTTTGCCAGTCTTCTCTTTAGCAGGGTCCCACTCCCCTCCTCTGCTGTCCTCACTTCTTATATCTGTAGCTAAACATCTCCAGTCCCAAATGAAGAAGCTACTGCCTTTGAGTGACACGTCAGTCACTCCTGGTGACATCGCGGGCACACGGCTTTGACTCCTCCGGTTTGGTGATTTGTGCAGACACAATGTACGCTCATACAAATTGCTGTTATTTTCAGTAAAACTATCTCCACAGGAGATAATCCAATGGAAAAACTGCTGCTGACAAAATTTCAGCTGGATGGGGCATGTTCAGCACAGACAGTTTCAGGATCAGATGTTTGATCATCATCTCCCTGTGATTTTCTTTCAAAGTTTAAAAAAAAAAAAGCCTTTTTGATGCCTTGGTCCTTATGAGGGCTCAGGATGTTATGAGAGATTAATTCTTTTTTCTTGGAAAATTCAGCTTTGATTCATTTAACAATTAATAAATTTGCTGAAAGAAAAATGAGGGTAAAAAGCTGCTCAGTGGATGAGATTTTACCACCAGGTCCTGTCACTTCCATCCACAATTTCTTTCTAGTGATACACATTGAACAACATGAGTAAAATTGGATGGGAATATGTCTGTAAAGAGAAGGCTTAGCATCAGAGTCTAAGTGATTGCAGACTTTAAAAAGTTAAAAAAAAAAATTAAAAATTCATATGGTGATACATTTCCTGCAAGCTTCAATGCCCAGAAAAACAGGAAAGTTTCTTTGCATGTTCTAAAGAAATGTACATATATGTGTGTGTGTATATAAGATTAGGTCTTTGCAGATGGTAAAATGAATGCCAAGCTCAGCTTGTGAGGGGTAAATCAGATTTCTGCACACAGAAACTTTCTTCTTCCTGCATAGGCAAGTTAAATGGGATTTTAATAAAAGGTTTTTAATCAGACCCCATATAACTTCAACACCAACAGCTTCACACGGTCCCTTGTAATCTCACCTTAATTATGGTTATGGAGAATGTGATAATGGTTTTTCTTTTGCTGCCAAGCTGAGAAAACTCATTTTGCTGCTGGCTTTGCCAGGCAAATTTCCAGGCAGATGGGCTGAGCCTCGTGCCAAGCATGGCCTGAGGCTGGTCCATCTCCTGGCTTCCTCACCGAGGAGATGAGGATGGACAGAACAGGCTGCAAAGGGGACACTGCTGCATATCCCTGGCTGCATCAGCCAAAATCCCATCCCTGAACCTCTCCCTCTTTTTCTGGTTGTTTCTTCACTCCTATCTACACACAAAAAAGGCAACAGCTTCTTTCCACCATGACAAAGACTGAAGCCACCACATGTCCAGCAGAGAACCCACTGGCATAGGAAAAAACTCGGTTATCTGGTTGATTTTTTTTTAAAAAATATTGTTAGGACAGGAACTTATTCCTCAAGCCAGAATAGAAAGTTTTTCAGGGGACAGAAGAAAGATGTGGCAGAGAAGGGATGTGATAGATGGGGATGTTATTTGCCCCATCTTGTCAAAGTTACAACCACTTTGGCAGCTGGACAGACTGGTGCCTATGTGGGTAGAGGCTTGATCCAGTCTGGTTTTCTCGTGTTTCAGAGGTGGTCAGATATCAGCTAGGAATCCAAACCCACAGACTAGAATAAATCTTGGAAGATCAATTTTAACTCACAACAGTTAGAATAATAAAAATAAAAAGGCTGTACTGAGCTCTGGCAAAACCCATTCCTTTTAAAGTTTAATTCTTCTATTTCCCCATGAAAAATAACGGTTCCCCCTGCCTTTTCTCTACCTTTAATCCCAGCAATGCTGCATTTATTCTAGTTGACCATGTACTTTCCTTCTCCTCTCCCTCCCTCTTGCACCAGAGCATTAATGAATGGGAACATTTTTCTTACTTTCAGAGGCATTGCGAAAGGTTTCAAAGTAAATTCTCTGGAAGCCCAACAAGAGCCCACACTTCCCCCTGTAGTGCGTTCATGGCGAAGAACCCAGCGAGGAGAAATCACCGTGACCCCATCCTCGTCAGGAAAAATAAATACGTTTTCTTCCATCTGAGCTGCAATTCTGCGTGGAACAATTTAAGCCTTTCCTGCCCCCGCCAGGCATTGAGGTTTGTAATTGAAATCCTGAGGAACAGAATTGGCCAGCAGACAAACAAGGAACTGTCATCCCTTTGCATCTGCTTTCCTTTTGGATGATTTAACTGGCCAATTGATCTTTGCTTGTCGTTAATATTTAATTTTTTTCCCCTCCTCCTGAGCAGGGCAAGGTGTTATGAGTGTTACTTGTTGGAACCAGGAATGAAAGCTTCAATCCACCATGCCACTCTGCTGAGCTACCTCCAACCCAGGCTGGAGAGATTGCTCTGGGGGGACTAAGGAAGCCATCTGGCTTTCTGGGATGCTTAAAGTACTCGGCCTTTCTGCCAGAAAGCAGCTGATCACTGCCAGCTCTGGCAGAAGGCTTTCCAGTGTGATGCCTGTAAGAAATTAGATGGACCTGAGCAACCCTGTGCAACTTCAAAGCTGATCCTTCTTGAACTATGACCAGAGGACCTTCAGAAGTCCCTTCCAACCTAAATTATTCTGTGGATATCACAACTGCTTTAGTATAGGAGTCTCAATGTTCACAAGACGGTAAAGCCCAGAGACAGGCTCTGATTTGCAGTGTTCCAACCCAAAAGGGAGTCAATATGTTGTGAAAAATGACTTACAAGTGAATCTTGAATCAGAAACGTGGGGAGAGGGAGTCTGGGAGGAACCAGCCAGCTGGACTCTGGAAACCTGGAGGCATTGAGCTCCAAACTTCCAGCACCCAAACTTTTTCTAAGCTCCTTCCAAACACCCCTCATGACTGCAAGGAACCAAAAATCCCATCAAAGGACACTCATGTCTAAACACAAGAAGCTGGTAGGTACCAGCAGAGCTCCAGTAAATTCTTACAGACCTCCTGGCTTATTTACGAGGCGTCTTAGGCACTATAAACTGGGGTTTTTTTTTGTTGTTGTTGTTGTGAATTGTACCAAGAAAAGAGCAGGGGAGCAGGACAAAAGCAAGGAAACTTGGCTTGAGAAAACATCCAAACACGTAAAGATGAAGAAACTGTACAATGCCTTGGAGTGGGCGTCAGCGGGTCCTCCGCTCCCCTCTTCTCTCCTTGGAGAGCACCAGGCTCCCTAGCGTGTCCTGAACATCCGTTATTTACCTTGGGCTCATGCTGACGCTACAAAAGGCTGCTCATCCTCCCGCTCTAGGTGACCCTGACATAAACGTTTAAGGAACGTAAGCGAGTGATATCCCAATTAAAACTAGCTGGAAACTATCCGACAAATATTTTCCCCTTTCCAAGACAGCAAGGCTTTGACTAATCAAAGGTATTTCGGAGAAGTCATTTGCTTTCCCTGGGCATGGATTTTTATTGGGTCTTTTTTCCTTTTTATTGGTGGAGAAAAATGGGATGCCTGGATAATTTCTGCTGCACAACTTCTTTCTTTTGGCTCTCTCTGCCCTTTATTTTTGTTTTTAACCAGTTTTGGGCTGAAAGAACAAAAGCATGCCTCAAAATATGGGCAACAAAACTGAAATAAAAGAAAATGCCCATGGTTATGAGCAACCCTAGAAAGCTCAGCTACCATCAAAAGAAGCTTTGACGTCCAGCCTGTGGGCTCATCTGCACACTTTGCGCACAGCAGAAGATGCCCTGACCCAAAGTGTTTGCATGTCCTCCCCACCTGCGTACCCTGTTTTACCTTTGGAGCTGGAAACAACCCTTGTTGACAGCTACGAAAATCCTGCATACCTACAGACATCCCAGCCCTTTGATTGACTGGCTCTCAATTAAGGTGCAGGAAACTTTTCCATGAACATTATCAGCAGGGGAAGATCTCTGGTCTGTCACAACACATCACGGGAAAGTTGGGGAGAAAACAACCAAGACGTACTGGATAGAAAGAGTTCGTTTTGGTCCTCCTAGCTTTCTTTTCCAGTTCTGAACTTCTCCATTTTACCATTTAGGGCTCAAAGTTTTGATGCCATCTTAGGAAAAAAAAAAAAAATCTATATACATACCATTTAAGAAAAAACTATCATCTTGCTGTACTGTATATTCTACCCCAATGAGCACTTTAACAAATGTAAATAAAAACAGCTTTTCCTCTTCTGACTTGTCCCGAGAAGCTTTACTTGGGCCTCCCCATAATCCATGGGATTTCTGAAGCTTTTAGTTTTAACTAAGTAATTTGTACGGCTGCCTGATATGCTTCCAAATGTGTGGTAACTCAATTTTGGTAAGCTCCCAACCACCTAATTAAAACCATGGAATAGAATCATTCGGCTTAGGTGATTTTTAATTCTTCTTTCCTCCTCCTTTTATTTTTTAATCAAAAGAAACCTTCTGAGTCACATATCTAGGGGATTATTCTAAACAGTACTTTGGAAAGGGCACACGCTGGAAATCCTATATAGCAGTGGAGGAGAGTTGTCACGCATGTGTGTAGAGCTCGTTTAGACTGAATGCCAAAGGTTATGGTGCACACAGGAAAAAAATCAAATTGCTTGTGATCCTCCTCTTACTGCAGCATCCCTTTCGGAATGATGTAATGAGGAAAGGAAGATTTCCCCTTCCAAAGCCTTAACGAGGATTTTGGAACAACTAATGAAGGAGCAGCCCTAGGGGAGCCCAGTGCGGACGTCAAATGTGTTCAAGCAGCATCAGGAAAACTGTGTCCTTTGGGGCGTCAGCTCCAGCAAAACCTCGTGTATCATGGGAGCAGGGAAGAGCTTTCCTCATCCAGAGGAAATCTCTAGTCTGGTACAGACAACCCTTCACGGGGAGAAACTTGAGAAAAAAAAAAAAAAAAGACGCAAAAGCTTTCCCCTCAGCAGACACAGTCTGTTTGGAAACAGCAGCCTGTGAACAAGAAATGGCTTTTCTCCTTGCTGTGTCGCTGTAGCCAACAATCACGATCTGCGCCTTGTATTGTAATTGTTCGGCGCAATAACACACAGATTGAAGTTTGGTTTTCGCGGTATCTGGCTAGGCATGTTGACCTGATGTGGATCAAAGACTACATGGTAGAATTAAGCAAATATAATCAGTGTAATATGATTCATTCTTGTCCTGCTGAGCAGATGTTTGAACAGATGTCAGGTAAAAAAAAAAAGTGCTAGGGAGTTAGTGCATTATTTTAAATTAGTGCATTTAAGAGAAGGGAGTATCTTTATTAATCCCATTTAAGGTGAAAGCGAGTATTTATGACTTCGGTTACTGGGAAGTTATCCTCCCTTTGCCTTTTAGTGGCCAGCAATCACTAGTTCCCCTATCAGAAAGATGACAGTGCTGGTGGGCTAGGATGCTCGCCTATCAGCCTGCTCTGCTTAAATCTCCCTCACCTCGGGAAGCAACACTGAAGACAGTACGTAAAGAGAGGGTTTGGCAATTTTGAGTCACTATTGGCCTGCTATCTGGGAAAAATGTTTCATTTGGATTGTGTTATACAGCTGCCATCATTCTATCGATGGGAGCTTCCTGGGGCCCTTGTTTGCTGTTTGGTAAGCGTGCTAGCAAAAACCTAGCTTTTCCTGGTATTTTAGGTCAGCACTAAAACTGAGGAAGTCCTATTACGCACCTGATTAGTCACACAATTATTGTAATTGGGTGCAAATTTGGTAGTTATTGAGGCAACATTAAGCTACACACTCATTTAGCTTCGTATCTGCTGACTTAATAACCTCACAGAGATCCCATCACCCAGTTTGAAGTCCATAGGCACAACTGGAGCAGACCTCGAGCATCCACTGCTTGCTCAGCCAAGACTGTTTCTGCAGTGTTTAAAAGCCGAGTGTCCTTTGTTAGTCAAAACTCCACAAACCCTAAAAAAGAACTCGTAGCCGATAAAAGAGCTCCTTGGAAGAGTGCCTGGAGATGACTAACCCATCTCAAACTCTAGATATTCAGAAGAAAATTGCTTGGCCCGCCAGAGCAGCAGTGCAAGACAGGTTGGTGGAGATAGGAAGGGAATTTCTTACACAGTCAATGAGATTCTTGTTTGATTATATTCTAGATTTTAATAATCTGATAGGAAAAACTCAGGTTACAGGTGACCTTTCCTTACCAGCTCTATTGGCCAGACAGCTGATGTACTCCAGTAATCGCTCTTTAAAAAGGAGGAGAAACCAAAACAAATAAATGGGAAGGTTTGGGGTGACTTTGCTCCTCCACTCAGTATTTTTGTATCAGAAAGGAACATCAAGCCCTTCATCTTTGAAGGTCATTAATTTCTTGAGGGATCCTGGATGGCTTCCCTACAAATCTCTATGGAGATGATTCTTTTTATAACTATCTCATGTCACTGGGGAAAGTTTCTCCAGCCAGCACATTCACTCAGCCACCAATGCTGCCTGACATTTACCCTGTGATGTGTCTTTGTTAACTTCGTCTGGCTATACAGAGCCATCCACATAAGGTCATCCTTTGCAAGAACAAGCAATTCCACAGCCATAGCCATTCCACAGCCATTAAGGCATCAACGCTTGGAAAACCGTGCTTCAACCAACTTGCTTTATTTACTACTCATTACCCTGAACATTAATTTGAATATTCTTCTCCTATTTTATTCCCTCTCTCCATTTTCTTTGCCATCAAAACTTATTACAGCTCTGACTGCTGCACACAGAGAAGTTGACATGTTTTGGAAACCTTTCAACTGGTGAACATATTTAGATGCGCGCCTAAAACACAAGCCTGTGTTGTTGTTACAAGGGTATGGATCCTGCTTTAGCTACAGGGCTTAGGAGTTCAACTAGGAGAAGTGTCTGTAGCAGGAGGCAGCAGCAGTCTGATGGCTGAACCTCTTCCTAATTCACATTTGCGCTGCTACTAAGGCACTCGGGGACCCTCACCCTATCACTTCACCTCCACACGTGCCTCATCCTTTCCCATTCATTTCTTTCACCTATTCCAGAGTCTGGTCCTAAAGTCAGCAAACAGGCTGGATATTGGATCCAGACCCGAAAGCTCCTACCTGGGCTCATTTCCAGCAGTATATTTGTAAAAAGGCTTTGCTGAAGAAGCCTTTCAAAGAGCAGGCGGGGGAACGAGTGCCTCCGTCTCGCTGTATTTCAGAGCAAGCTGAAGCGATCCCTTAAGCGGAGCAGCATCTCTTCTGTGATCTGGTGATGGACTTCTGTCCTGCTTTTGCCCAGGAGTTGCATCATAATGCTGCTGGTTGACAGGGACCACAGTGATTGTTTTAATTTTCAAAAACAGAAGAAAAGAGACGACAGAGGAAAAAAAAAAAAAACGCTCCAGGCAAAATTCTTGCACATGAAGTGCTCTAGCCCTAAAGGTGTGATGAAAGCATAATCCTGCACACAATCCTTAGTTCTGCTGCCTAAAATAATACTCCAGGATGCTGGCAGGGGAATACTACGCTTCCTGTGAGTGTTTCAGTACACATTCTCCCAAAAATAACACAGCGACTGTTAACACCTGCACTTTTCAACGTTTCCTTGCTAACAACAAGGAGATTAATGGGTTCCATTCAAAAAGACCTTTTTGACCTCATTTATGATGTTGAGAAACTCAGGAAATTGCTCGCTAATCCAAACCTTGATAATCCCAGTATTCTTCAAAAACATCCCTGCTCGAAGCATACGGCAGGAGAGCCGTTTTATATCAAGGTAGGACAGGACCCACGGGGCGTCACAGCGGGTGGACCCCTGCATTAAATGGAGAGCTGAAGAGCAGACTGGGGATGCAGGAACAGAGAATACCCAACCTGCCCAGTGCTGCAGACCACACGCACGGCTTCATTTGACCAAGATTTATCTCCCACTTTGGAAAGCCCAGGAAGATTGGAGTCCAGGGAGGAATTCTAGCAGCTCCCCAGGGTCTCCAGTGCTCTCTGGTAGGATTAGCCAGGCAGATCATGCAGACAGATCCTAGAGTGACCCAGAGATGCCTGATCCAGCAGCTCCTGATGGCTCACTGCCTCAGCAGCTAGGGAACTGGCATGAGAACCAGGAGCTGCAAGTTGGCCGCTTCTGGACTAGTTCAACCTGGCAGATGGCATCGCTTCACGCAGGACCTCAGCCTGTGATTTCCAGAGGAAGTTCTCTTCCAGTTTTTCATATACAGTTCCAGCCTTCTGCTTTCAATTTTGCAGAGGACTGGAGGGTTTCTCTTTTTTTTTTTTTTCCTTCTCATTGTAAACAGAAAATGGACCAAACCACAGGAGGTTACCAAAGAGGTCCTGTCTTGAGCAAACAACCTTCCTCAGACTTTGCAAAGTAAAAATACACCGACGCCTCTACCTGCCTCTGCTTAAAGAAACATTCACCCAGTTGCTTAAGTGACATCTTCATGCACAAGCTTTGTTAAGCACACACACGAGCCAGGAGAAGTGCAGGGATCAGGACCCACACAACTCCTCCAAAACGGGAGGGAAAACAAAACCCAAAACCACTCCCTGGGTTCAGCACAGGATGGCCGCGTACACTGGGGTGGCAGCTGCTCACTTGCCACCTTCCAGAGGACATGCTGAGGATGGTCTTAGAAAAGGACATAGAGTCCTCAGAGAAAAGTCTCAGAGAAGGAAGGTTTGTATAGAACAGAGACACTTCTGATCCTCTTTTATATTTTCCTGCAGTCCTCTGGGTCTTCATGAAGCAAGATCAGCCACCAATTAGCCTAGAGGAGCTACAGCTAATAAACATGTGCCTGTCCTGGGGAGGGAGATGGGCATTTCTCAGTGGCTGAAGCAGGTCTTGCAGTGCTAAGCAGTAACATCCTCCTGTTCCCCAATGAGCAAGTTAACCTCTGTGCCTCTAAGATGGAGAGAACTGGTTTCATCTGAAAGCCCTGGTGAGGAGAGATGCTGAAAAAGGGACAAGGCAAAGAGCAGCAGGCAGATGCAATGGCTCAGGCTTTCTTGTTGGAGTAAAGCTAATTAGATCCTTTCACTGTCAAGGAAGAAAAGCGCATCCAGAGGGTGACCCCCAGCTCAAAGAGGTCCTGAAACTTCAGACAGTCAGATGTAGGCAATACTCCCGCTGCTGACGCTACCTTTCTGCTTGCTCTGATCCCCTTGCTTTCATTCCCATCACCTCTCTCCTGTTTATCTGTCAACCTTAAAGGACCATTTCAGGTCTCTCTCACCCCCAAGCCTTTCTTAATTCAGCCCAACTAGCAGTCTTAGTGAGCTCAAAATTATTTTTTTCCTGGTCAGCATGGGGTGCAAAATCATCAGGTGTGTGAGCAGGAAATAACAATGTACCACTATTGTAGAAATTTTTACAAATTGTACTAATCAAGTTGTTTTGTAGATACCGAGCAGGTGGAGGAGGGAAACCGATGTGGTCATTTTAATCCATTTGCCCAATAGGAAGTTTTCAGGCGGTTTCAAACAATTGGGGCTGAGAAAGTACAGCTGATGTTGTGAGTGTACACACAGCAATTTGCAGCCGAAATGCAGAAAGGTCAAACCATTGAGGGCTGATAGCCGGAGCCCATTGTTCAGGAGGCCGGGTTCCCCACGGACCTGCAGGAAGCACAGGGCAAAGCTGAGTTTACCCTTGCCAAAGTTTCTGCAAGTATTTTCCCAAGGCACACTTTGTATGCTGCTTGCAAAACAGAAAAAGTAAGTGGCATCGTAAACATGTCAATAGGCATAGGGAAAAAAATACCTTCCAGCAATAAAGCGTGTGTATGTTTTCCAAGCAATGATATGCACATGATATAGGGGTCTTAGTAGGGTCACCTTGAGTGAGAAGAGATGGTAGGTCTGATCCTGTCGTTAGAGAGAGATGCTAACATCTGGGCAAAGATGGCCTCCATGGGCATAGGGATCTCTCAAACCTATCTAATGAATTATTTCAGATGGGAAACTCTTCACAATACGGATCTTAGAACAGCGAGAAAGATTTTATTTCACTTTGTTATACTGTCTGTCCCCATGTACCACTTTCTGGGTTGGTCAGACTAAAATTGAAGAAATTTGGTCAAAAGCATGTAGAGACTTTGCTGTCTCTGTCTCATAGTTGTTTACTCTCAAGAAAAAGTGGAAGAAGCCGCCCTATAAAGCTTGTCCCCAAGTCACTGCCTTCTGAAAAAAATCTGGAAAATAGTGCAAAAAGTCATTAACTCTGAGCAGAAAAAGGCAAAGTTCACACTTTTATCCCAGAAGGATATCAAATTGAGAAATCTTATGAAGATCCCTGCTTGTGAGAGAGTGGAAGGATTGGAAAGTACTGTAAGAAAATTAAAGGGCAACATCATAAAACCTACATGTGAGATTTTCTTCAATGCCATTGCCTGCTATATGCGCTTACTGACTTCTACCCTGATGCAGTGCTTTCCCAAAGCTGAGCACGTGTTTTCATTCAGTCTCTAGAGCCGGCTACAAAGTCACTAGCAAAGCATATCATGATCTCAGACCCAGCTCAAGCCCACGCTTCAGCATAGCATAGAAGCATTTGTGCTTCACTGAACTGCAGTAAAGATCTCTTTCAGAATCGAAAAAAGATGGGGAGAAACCACCGTGTTTCAAAAGCTGGAAATATTTTACCCTTCAAGAGCAATGAATAAAATACTAAACCCAAGAAACAGAAGCCTGACCAATGCATTGCTCCAACTTTATGTAGCGTTTATATGGGTGGAACAATTCAATGTTGATTTGAACGTCTCGGGTTTCCCTTTGTAAGAACAAGAGAATGAAATTCAAGGAAGGCTTCGTATTGCCATGGTCCTATACCTGCATTTACCCCGACCGACATTCATCACATGGCCTGCAGACTCTCGGATGTACAGGAACCATTTCTAAAGAGTCCAAGAACAGTATCTTAGTAAAATTAGATTTACTTAAATTTGCTATCTAAAGCCTTTCTCCAATGGTGAGAGAAGTAGGATCTGAAAATCTCCCCCAAAAGTTGTATCCTGATAAATCACTGGGAAATGCACTGAATGCACTGATGGATTGCTCATTCAGCCCAGGATAAAAGCGGGATTAGGCTCAGGTAGCTCAAATGCAACAAGTCTTTCGGGGCGGGGGGAAGAATAAGGGTGAACACTGATGGGTTTCAAACTCAAGAAGAGCCAGACTGCAGCAGCGGCTCCACCCTACCATGAGTAATTAAATATTTTTCAGTTTTTCTAAGAAACGAGATAGTTGATTCAGAGATCACGTTCCACTCGCGATCCGCACAGGATAAAGCAACTTTTCCCCTGTTCATCCAGCCTCCTCTGTGGGGTTCCTACTTTCTACATTGCCTGGATGCCAAGGCAAACACAGATATTCCAAGGAACGGGAGGGATTTTAAAAGCCTGCCCTGCTTTCAAGCAGTATAACCATAAAGCTGTTCCTAGACATGCACAGATCATTTTGTGCTAATCAGAGAGCAAACTCCTCTGCAAAATATTATTCATGGGACTGAACATCAGCCAACTGCAAAAACATTTTCTTAGCTTGTGGATAAACAGTCGCACAGTATCTGCTTAAGATAGAAAGGCCTCCACCTCCCAGCATTAATGTAATTTCACACTTTACCAAATAAAACGCCCAGAGGTTCCTGAGCCGCATGCAGGAAAATTGCAGCAAATTAAAACATGCGGCAATTCAGTTTTGGCTAAAGTGCCCTGGTCTTTGTTTCAATTTCTTTGCCTGATTTGAACTGAGCTTCTGAATTAAGAACAGTGTATTTGGAATTTTTTTTTTTTTTTTTTAAGATACAGTTATAGGGGAGGGATGTTATTAAAGACCACAGGGCAGGGAAAAAGGCCTGCCAAGGTCAAGAGAGAAAGAAAAAGCCAAGTAGGAACTAAACAGAGAGACAAAGTATGGCCAACAGACACCAGATTAATCCTGCCCACCTGCATCCATCTGCCATCTCATCTTGTATTTGGATTTGAGACACGAGGGCCCAGGACCTCATAACAGACTGCAAACAGAGCCTTTGAAGAAGCGTGAGCATTCATGCTTGGTATCAGAAGTGATTGGAAAGATTTCTAGCACCACATAGCTGAGCTTTTCATCCAGGGCAAATTCAAGAAGTGCACACCATCTTTTCTAAAAGCTCATTAATTGGTACCCTACTAGCCACAAAGAAAGGAGGCAAAAACTCTGCCTTGGGCATCAAGGACTTTATTCAGCCTCAATCCCAACACAAGACATCAGCTGATTCTCCAACTCTGGCTCAACACTTACTTCTCCATGAAGCTGAGCGTAGTTCATCTTGCTGCACTGACTCCAGAAGAGGAACCCAAAGTCCTTCCGTAACTTTACTGAGACACTGGCCAAGCCCGAAGCTGTGAGTCAGGTCTGAGCACCAGCACTTTTTAGGGCTGCTGGAATGCAGCCTTTTAATCCCGGTCCATCAGGGAAAGAAGGAACATCTCCATGCAGGTCTGTTGTTCAGATTTCAGTTCATTTTTTAACCTTCTCTTGACATTCAGATCAGTTAGGTACCTCAAGCCCTAGAACATTTAATTATAGCTCATGCCATCATTTACCTTGTCTGCTAAGCCTTTGATTACATTAGGCAAGAAAGCAAATTTCATCTCTGTTATCCAGTTATTCCTAACATGATCCCTAGGCTGAAAATAAAACTAGAATTGGCTAGAAAGAGATGATATTTTTCTTCAAGACAGCTGAAGGAAGCATGAAAACTGCTGTCCAGGATATCCGGAACTTGGCTGGTTCTTTTCTCTTCCCTGAGTTTGCTCACCAAGCAATTTTTGTTTATTTTATAAAAAGTCTGTTCCTCTTTGACAGGTGTCCTATAGGCAGAAAATGTGTCTTGGCTAGGGACATGGGAGGGAATTAGTTCTGGGTTTCTTCTAGGGAGTAATGGGACTTTCTCTGCTAAAGGCCTGTGCATAGGCAGCAATATTCCTTTCTACATTTAACTTAATGCGGTGCATTCAGGCATAGAACTTCAGGAGTGATAAAAATACAGAGAATTGAAAGGCTACAACAGAAATGGAAGTGAACTTGCAGTGGCAGGTGAAATAAGGACCTTTGGAACCATGAATTAACCTGAACAGGAAATTCAAGTCAGGTTTGCAAAGGTTTGGCAATTTCAGAAAAAGAGTTTTGCAAAATCAAAAGACCAAACTAAAAGAAACGAGAACGACGAACAGGCAGTTATCCCGCAGTCACCCAACGTTTACCTGTGTTTTGTTTAAAAACACTCAGTTATCATCAATTGCATAAATTTAATTCAAACTTAAGTATCCTGCAAGCTCCTCTAGCAAAAAAACAGTTGGATGAGCCTGTTCTAGCAGTAAAAACTGGTTACGAGGATCAGTGCTGCTCACTTCCACCTCTGCCATGGATGCTCTTCAAAACCTCAGTGTCACTTGTCACCCTGCCCCGTTGGGTAAGCCCAGAGTCACTAGAGCTGCAAAATCTCGATTCCATTGGATATGCTTAAACAAAAGGCGCCATCCAGTAACGGGGAGATTTACTGCATGACGCACTGTAGCTTTTTATTTTAGGTAAAACTTGAACCCTAGTAATGAGAGGGTGGTATAAGGATACAACCCCCATTCACTGGTCCGTAGGACCAGCTTATATGCTCACCCAACTCTGATTAACTGATTCAGCAAAAAACTGAGCCTTACAAAAATCACACAGCAGTTTCTGCTGGCTCAGCCAGGTCAGATAAGTCCTAGAGCGAGCAGAAGGGAAGAGATGGGCGTAACGCAGAGAGGGAGCAGAAAGGCAGGACCAGTGATGGAGATTAATTTACACCACTGCACTGCACCCACAGTATTTTGACATTAGGTTGCTATCACTGAAATAACTTCTGATTTTGCCGCCTGATACTGCAATGTCACCCAAGCCACCTTATCATTATACAGAAACTCAATACTTTATGCTTTTTTGAAGGGGAAGCCTTTACAGGAATTAACGTCTCCTACATGGTAAAAAACAATGAGCCAGAGTTGGTCTTTTTTCTCTTTTTTTTCCCCCCCCACTGCACTGCACCCACAGTATTTTGACATTAGGTTGCCATCACTGAAATAACTTCTGATTTTGCCGCCTGATACTGCAATGTCACCCAAGCCACCTTATCATTATACAGAAACTCAATACTTACGCTTTTTTGAAGGGGAAGCCTTTACAGGAATTAACGTCTCCTACATGGTAAAAAACAATGAGCCAGAGTTGGTCTTTTTTCTCTTTTTTTTCCCCCACAGAGCAAGCTCAAGGAAGAAACAGCAATGGGATGAATCACCAAGGGCTGGAAAAGTGTATCAGATTAATAATACAAGTCAGGGGAGGACAGAGAGTAGCGGTACACATCATCCACATGAGTAGAGCCCACAAAACTCAATATAACAAAGCACTGAGAGTCATGCTTAACTTTAAACATGTGTCCCACTCAGTCAGTTGCTTAATCACTTTAATGAATACAAACGACTTCAAGCATTTAAATGCTCTATTAAACATGGGTAGCCTTGAACCAACGCTGACAGCAGAACAGACCCCTCTGCACCCACAGGTAGGGGTCAATCAGTATTTCCAATAAGTTTTGTAACAGATAATTTGTACCTTGAGTAGACATACCAGGACCCTCTATGGAAATTAGTTTTGTATCTTTTATCTCATCTTAACTGTCAAACTGCCTGTTTGGAAGCCTTGTTTTGAAAGAAAATACAGAGGAAGAACCCTGTTGAGCCGATTTTGCAAATAATGGACAGGCTTTATTGATTTGGGAAACAAAAAAATTTGAATTTCACCTCCCACAATGCTTTCTGTAGCTCCTTGTCACTATAGGGGCAATTAGGAAGGGTCTTCATGAGCCTTCCTAATTGGGGTGGTGGATGTGCTTTATTTTTCCTGGAAAAATCTCCTTTACCACTGCAAACTGCACAGCATTAAACTTAGAGGAGCTGCGGCCAGTTTACGAGAAGATTTGGTCCTTGGGAGCCATCAGACTACATCATGGCCACCTTTGGGGTCTAAGAAATCAGAGGGGAATTCTTTAATGTGGGAGAGAGATTTTAACGATAGACGACGTGAGTGAACCAGAGCTCAGCCAGCCATTTTAAGTGTCTTTAGCATATTTCAGTGAGAGCTTTCATGCTATCCAATGTGCGTCAAGCCATCCTCTTGGCCTGGCAAGCGTCCAGGTGGCAGTTCCCCTCCTCCCCTCCACAAGTTGAGAAGAGAGAAGGAGTTAGAAAGTGACATGGCAAAACTCCAGTCCTCTCTAAATATATTTTACTAATATGGCAATTAATATCATGGACCAGTGCCTACTTCATAAAAGCAAATTCAATATGTCGGTAAGAATGTAGAGTGCGAGTGATTTAGAAACTACTATTTCTTGGACAAGGGCATACTTAAAAAGCATGATCTCATAAATCTGTGGTTTCTCCACATTTTTAGGTTGTGTATATGAGAACTCCCACACCAGATAGCAGGACGCGTAACATTCTTAACTCCATGAAACCCAGTCACATGATGGTAATTACTGAAGACCTTGCAACAAAAAGACTAATAAATTCAGCATTAAGAGCACAGCTCCTGTTCGGTTACTCATAGTACAGCCTGAATTTGGCCAGAACCCATGTACGGAGATGTCTTATCCTTTAAAGCATCTTGATTTCTCAACATGTTGCTGATCATTTGTATACCTCTGCCTACATGTCAGACAAAAGATAGTCCACCCAAGTGTCTTTAAAGGGTCCAAAGCATCTAACCCAGCTGGTGCTGGCTCCTAAGTCCTTCAGCCTCTTCAGAAATCCAGCACCAGTAGCTTTGAGAGGGAGGAATTATAAGAAAGTCCAGCTCAGTGAAGTTTTGCTTTCCAAATATAGAGGTTCTTTAGAGCACAGAATTCAGTATCTTGGACTGACTTATGTCCCAGGGAAGATGGACCACATGTATTCTGGTGAAGGCAAACTGCTTGAAATGAGGAAGCAGGTAAATTGGTACGGGGTGGCAAGCACACAAAAGGAACGAGAACAGTAGGAGCAGAAGGATTCATCACCTGCTGCAGTGGATGAGAAGCACCCACAGTTTAGCATCTCCCCGGATGAAACTCCTACAGACGAATGCAGGTTATTGTACAAGAACTTCTGTGTCCTCCTCTTTCCAGAGCCATCGACAGGAACTACTCCAAGGGAAAGCGAAAGATATTCTTCTCTTCGCTGTTGCTGTGGGTCTCTCCTCTGATTCCTGGTGTGGTCTGTGCATGCCTGGTGCTGTGACTCATTAGCTGAACAGAGCACAGCTTGCCCCGATGTTCGACTCTTCTGCCACGGGTAAAGCTGCCAGCACTTTGAAGGAGATAATAGGTCCACTGCTTGGCCAGGGCAAATTGGCACCTCTTCACTGTCTTGGAGATTTACATATGTATTTTAAAAATGCAGCAGTCATTAAAATGCTGCTTGACTCTGATAATTCCAATTATCCCATTCTTTCAGCGGCCCACTGTAAACAGAGAGTTCACTGTCTTGTCTTTCGCTCTAGCAATAGAGTCATCTCTGTCCCAGGACTTCCTCTTTGGCAACAGGCGATCGCATCTGAATCACTACCCAGCTCTTGCTTCATGCTTATACTCTGATGGTCTGATAACATTTATTCAGGACTACATGCAATTAAAACCAAGATGACACATTAAAACAATCTCAATTTAGAGTCCATCTTTAAATGATTATTTAGAGCTGATTGGGAAATGGAATTTCTGCTCTGCAGGAAATTCAAACGTTTCAAAATTCCCTTTCATCACAGACTGGAATGCAACCTGAATTTGGCTTTAATCCCATCTTAGTTGGACTTTTGGCACCTGGGACTTGGAAACTGCTTAATGTCAGCCATCACTTCATCCTAGAAGAAAAGTACAGATGTTTCCACATGGGGCGACAGAGTAGCCTCCATTAAAATGCGCTCAGCACTGTCCCATTAATTAGACTCAGGATAGACAGAATCCCTGCTTTCTACCCAAAGCCTTCACACGGGCACAGCTATGCCTTAATGTATGAGGACAAACCCAAACATATCAGGACAAACCCAAAGGGACATGAGGGCAGAAAACAAGAACTTTTGCTCAGTAGGGCAAACACTTGTCCATGATAGAGGGATTTGCGAGTCCGAGATCTTTCTGAACTGGTCTGAGATTAAATTTGTATCTCCACTTTTTCATGGGAGGAATCCACCCACCAATTTACAGGTACGTCACAACAGGCTTTCCTCCATCCTCTCCTATTGCATATGAAGGGAAAGCAGCAGAGTCAGCGCACACGAGAAGAAGTCTCACTTTGCACATCAGGGAGACAGAGATTCACCCAAGAGAGGAGCACTGTGGTCTTCCTTCTCACTCCTTTTGCATTGCACACAAGATGAATCAGCAGACCCCAAATGCCCTGCTGTAGTGATGAATTCATCTGATATAACAGGATGCAAACTTACAGGGAAAACCACTGTGATGACATCAGAATGATGTATGATCATGTTGCCGTGAAGTTCCACTTCCTATCAGATTGGGAAAAAGATTTTTCTTGGAAGTATTGTGCTCTTGTAAAAATTTTGAGCCGACATTTATGGCCAAATCCATGCTCAGTGATAGCCTTGGACCAAGGTAACTCTCACTTTTGGTCACTCTACCACTTTCTGTGCCTCCAGCAAAGCAGAGACATCATTACAGCTGATGTGATTTTTGACCAGAGTCCCCAGTGTTCAACAAGGTTAACTACCTATGTGTGCATAACTTGTGCTCTTCAAGCAAGGTTCTGCAGTCCAGCTACAAGATATTTCCAAGGAACGGGATTCTGAGGAAGAAAATGGTAGTGCTGGGTCAACATTTCTCAGCAGCACGAGCAAGGATGAGCTGCTGTCTCAAGGGTGAAGGAGCGTAGTTGGATGAGGACCAGACACTCCTCCATCCGAGAAGGAGGAAAACGTCTTCCAGTTCCCAAGTCTATATAGGTGGGTGTCTTGCTGCTCTCCAGCCATGGACCAGAGCAAGACCTGGCCACTCACTCCCCTGCCCTTTCTCCTGGAGTTTGTGGGGGTGCAGAACAGGCAGAGGTGCTGGAAGGAGGCTGTAGCAGACGATGGTCTTGCCCCCAGTGTGGATGATGGAAGGCCTGAAATCTCTCACTGTGCTGCACAATTCAGGATTTGGATATGCCTTAACTTTTTGTCCAAGCCAGAACTGAAATGGTGGCTATTAAAGCACCATTCTTCACTTACGTGCTGTAAAGGAGTCTTCTTTCACAACTGCTTGAGTGATAGGTCGTTACTCAACTGCCTTTACAGAAAAGCTATCTTCACTGAGTTCCCTGCAAATCAAAAGACCTTCTGGCTTCTTGGAATTGCCTTGGCTTGAGTACACTCGTCATCACCAAGTCCCTTTGACTCCTATGGCAAAAGAGCCCTGAGGAAGTTTGCCATAGCCAAGCAGGTGGGGAAAGAGGGAGCAATGGCCTTTTATAGGATGAAAACACATTTCTGAATATGAAGCGCTCCTGAGGAACAAAATCAGAATATGGGCTCCGATTCAGCAAAGCAATTAAGTATGTGCTTTAAGTCAAAGCCTTGCTTAATTCCTTTGACTCCAGTGGGATTTAGGCAAAGACTTAAGACTTAGCTGAATTCAGGTCTAAAAATTCCTCTGACATTTTTTCCTTCTGGATTATAGTGAAAGAAAGTGGTTATAGTGCATGCCTTGAGAAGCAGAGGGGTGATGAACTGTGATGCACATTCAGTCTAATGTAAAGCTTTAAAAACCACTTGGCAGGAACTGAGTAATAAATTAAGTTGCTCAACTGGTCGTGCTTTGCAACCAAAGCCATTGTCTTCCGGGGGCTCGAACATTATAACTTCCCAACTGGCCACAACTCCGTTGTGTCCCATCAGAAGAAACTTTACACTTGATAAGTCCTCTAATATGCCAGGGAGAATTCCTCCCTCCACTCCCGCTCTCCTCCTACCCCTTTAATGAGCATCACCATTAGCTTTAAAGTACAAAGGGAGTTCACTTGGTAAGCCTTTGTGTTCTTTGCATGTTAGGATAGCTAAGGAGCAGTTCAAAAAGCAATCTGCCCAGAAACCACAGTTTATGAGTCCCAGAAGTTTCATTTGCTCAGGTCAGACTGAAAGCTTGGCTGAAGATACTGTAGAAATTTTTCTCTGTCAGGCAACAGAAAGCAGTACAAAGAACCCAGCTGTTAGGTCTCATAGCCCAGGCCTCTAATTAAAACAGTGGAAAATTAGATAACTTCACAAATTCATCACTGCCACCACTGGCTGTCAAAAAAAAAAAAAGCTCAGGGGTTACCACCCACCTTTTGTTTATGTTGCTAACCAGTGTCTCCATCTCGTGTGTGTGTGCATGCACAGAAGAGTTTTCCCTCCCTTCCCCCCTGCTTTCAGCCGCTTTTTGCGCCTCATTCAAGAAAACTTCTGATGAGGCCGGAAAGCAGGCTGCAACCCAGGTTTGCAGACGTGCTTCCCCAGTCAGATTTTTAAAAGGTTCTGCTCTTACAAGGGAAAATGAAAAAGGCTCAATTTTATTGTTCTCAAAGGAGGAGGAAGAGGCATTATTTTTCCCAACGATAGGAGATACAGCCGGTGTGGTGCTTCTGAATGTCTGGCCTGAGGTCAACAAATGTCACTTGTAGCTTGTGACCAACTCCATATTAGAAAAAAAAAACAACAACCCTACCAAACAATACCTCTGTCCCCTAAAATAAAGGAGGAAAGACCTTGTAGCACAAATACTTCAACAACAGCCAAAAAAGAAAGTTTCCATTCTTTGAAAAGCTAAATTCACATTTTAATTACAGCGGATGAGTTCAATAGCTCTCAAGACTGGGAGTGATTAAAAATGTCTCTTGTATTAAGCCTTGCTTTTAGAGAAAATCCTCTCTCAAAGAACAAAGGAGAGAGACTCACACCTTAACAGCAACACAAAGCATGAACCAGCTGGGACCAACAAGGGGATGGACCACAGTACCGCACAGGGCAAGAACCAGATTAAAAATGCAAATATTTCATAAATACTTCAGCGGAGAACAAGTTTAGCACTGGGTCTGGGAATTGATCTCAGCTAAGCTTTCCTTTGGGACCGCAGGGTGGAGGAGCAGCGGTGCAGATGCTCCCATCCACAGGGGGAAAGCCAAACGAGACAGCCAGCTCTGTGATTCGGTGTTTTTTTTTCAGTTAAACACTGCCACAACACCTGAATATCTAAATTTCTGAGCAGATCCTAAGCACCCAAGGCTGGTGAGGGCAGTAGGTTGCAACCTCTCCTGTCCCACATGTCCACGCAGAGGTGGGTTGGGGCTGGGGTACCAGCAGCCTGTGTTGCTTCTCTGCCTTCTCTGCCCTGCTCTCCTACGGCATGTGCCCTTGGGAATGGTGGAAACAAGTACTGTTTTGACATAAAAGGTAGGGCTGCCAGAGCATGAATAAGAATAGAGCTAACGAAAACAGTCCCCAAGATGAAGAGAAAATTGAGGCGTACAGCCACTTCAAGATGCAGGATACCACTGTTACATTAATCCATGAATTGATTTCCAGGAATAAATACAAGCTCTTAATTTGCCTCCCTAGTGAAATTTAACACATTTGCTTTAAACCATTGCAAAATCTACATATAAATCATGCATGGCTGCTTCAACTAAACACATTTTACCTTATAACTAAGGCGACCTGAGCGCATTCAGAGCCAGCTCCCAGCAGCTCAGAAGTGGCTCCATCAAAAGTTTGTGTGACCGCGCACAACGGCTGCACCTCAGGTGGCCCAAACACGTACCCACCTCCCTGAAGGATGGAGTTAAGGGTGAGAGCACGTGCCTACACACAAACCTTGCTGAAGTCACTGCTGCTGCATTCAGAACTATATGGCTTACAGCAAGCCAAATCGCCCGCAGCCCGTGGGGCTTTGCAGTGATTTGTGTCTTTGGCTTTCTATAATTGGCAAGATTTTTCTAAAAACAAAAAGCACCAACAACCACCCCTTCCCAGTTCTCACCAACAAAAGGTAAAGACATTGAGAAGGACGGCATTCTCTTGTCACATGTTACCTTCTAAATCTTGAGTCTTCCTTTGTACTCTGACAGTAATTTCACATATAGACATGGCTGCCAAGCGAGGTTTGTTTGATGTTCTTTCCTGCCTTTGTAATGGAGTTTCCTTTTAAGCAGGAGGAGGCGGAGGGAGAAGGGATGACAGGAGCTTATAAATATGGAAAAGACACTTTTTGGCATAAAATTCACATCGCATTTAAAATATCTCTATGACTCTTTTCTTCTCCCCCCCCGGTTAAACCAGCCACCTTTGGGATTGTCCACTAGGAAAATATAATGTTAAAAAAAGAAGCACAGAAGGGAAAATCATCATTGCTGGAAAATATTCAAAACATGGAGAAGCCAAGGTTGTTTCATCCAAAAAATAGCCCTTAACCAAATCCACTACAAATTCTGGAGTTATGGCAGTGTTACCTCCTCTCCCCTGAAAGTCCAGACTGCCACCGATGCACCTATGGTGGCTGCAGTTAAGGAAGCAATGAGTGAGTTGGTGCTCTCTGAAGTGACCAGATCTTGGCTAACTTGTGCAGTTCATAGGACAAAGGCCACAATACTCACACTAGGTCTTAATAATAAGGTTTAGGGAGGCATCTCCCATGGTCTCTATCAATAACACAAAGCCAGTGATGCTCCAGCCTGCCAGGGCAGTAGGCAGTGTATTGCCCATTAGAACTGTTACTTTACACCTTACAGTAAAGCGATCTCAAAGATCTAAGTTGTATCCCCACGGTTACACAGGCAGATAATGAGTGAAGGAAGCAGTTGTCATCCAAGAAGTGGCCTCACGGTCCTCAAAGTCACCATGATGTTCCCACACCCAGTGCCAGAGGACCACACCTGGGATGCTTTCACATCCGGTGCATGAGGATGACTACTGTGAAACAACCCATGACTGAAAGGACATATTATACTTACTCTGAAGGAAACACGGGATCTAATTGTATTACCCCACGAGCAAGTCCAAAGGGAGTATGAAATGTACTGGAAGTACACCAGCCAAGCCCAGAGAGCTGCTATCCACCAGTGGCTGGTGAACTCAGCGTTCAGTTTGACTCAGCTGCCTGTCTTGTCTTCATTTCCTGAAGCTTGCTCAGAGCTAGGGCTTCTCAAGAAGGATCTACATGTCTCCCTGCTTTTTCGAAAATAACGTATGTGCATTTCATTTATCCCCGTGACTGTTTTCTTTAGATTGCTCTTGACATTACACACTTCGCCTGACACATGAAACCCCCCCTCCTTTGATAAATTTCTATATCTTATAAACAAAAGCTAAAAAATGTAGCCAACAGCCCCACAGTCCTGCCAATTTGAGCATATGGAAGAACAAGGAGATGTCAATGGATTTTTTTTTTTTTTGTAGGAGCACTAGAATTTGAAGCAGAAAGATCCATTAGTCGAGCTAATGAGGGATTGTTCCCTATAGTATATTCCCCTCAGCACTAAATGACTCAAATGATAGCTCTTCCAACACTTCCCTGGGGAAACTATTCCACAACCTAATAGATCACACTGCCAGGAGTTTTCAGCCAGCTGTATTTCAAAGGCTACGAAATGTGCTCCAGTGTTTGACTTGGAAACTCTTTAAACGGGTTTTGACTCTCATATTTGTGATACCACAAGCATGACTTCAGCTGTTGGACCACACCATCCAAGTGTTGCACACCTCTGCCCTGCGCATACGCTCCCACACGCGTGGGATTGGGCTCACACGGCAGCTATGCAGGGAAAGCTGCTGCAGAAAGGAGTGCTGCTGAGTGTTTGATGCTGTATGGACAACCAAAGCTTAGAGTGTTCTGCAAGCTTGGAAGACTTAGGCTGATATTAATCCAGGGAGAATTAGTCAGGGGAAAAAAAAAAATAATAAAATAATATCAGTGTATTTGATGCCACCGGGTTGCCAAGAAATATCCATAACGCTACTAGAGAAATTCTGTTTGCATTCTGTATTGAACTGGGGCCCAGGACCTGGCAGACAAGCTTCTGGTTTTCTACAGGCGGACTTCTCTTAGCCTGGCTTCAAGCAACATGTAAATCCCAACTAGTTGCGCAGCAGGTGGGATCAGAGCTAACTGCTTCGTGGAGCTGATTCTCCCCCAGTCCCCACCACCATTTGGGCCTGATGGCATCACTGTAAGAGCGGGACAGCTGGAGGCACCGGACCCATTTAATTCTGGGGATAAATAGAGCCAAAGGGAGAGCTTTTTGCGTACTGCCAGAGCTGGAGACAACCCCCTGGAAGGACCAGCAGGGCTCTGCTCATCTTGAGGTATTGCTGTGGTAGGTTGAATCAACGGTAAAACACAGTTGAAAACCTGGTGCTGAATTTAAAAAAAAAAAGACAGATGAGAGTCTTCTCATATCTAGAAAGCACGTACTGTTCTTCTGACAGCATAGGTTTAATGCTTCACCTACAGATACACTCCGGGAGGTTGCATTGCTTGCAAACACTTCACAGCATCTTGTAGGGTTATTTCAGGGAAGTAGGATGTGACTCTCACTGAAGTACCTTCCTAGGACAGGTTTGTTATCCAGACAGCAATATCAGGTCTCTATGTACACATGCAACTGAGAACCTTGTAGCTTTCTTCCTTCTTTTTAAGTTGACCTTAAGTTACCTCCTTCAACCACCGCTTTCTCTCTCCCTAAGTTTTAAATATGATATCCCAGCGTTGGTTTTTTGGTGTTTTTTTTTTTTTTTTAATAGAGAATTTTGGCAAAGCTTTGAGATATTTGGAAGTGGGCAGAAGGTAAACCATGCCTCACTCAGGGCAAGCCCCTTTTGTCATCACCCGCATTAACGTAATGCTTGTCGTTATCTGCCAGAATCCTGTGGTGCTAGGTGCTGTACACACAACATAGAAACGGGACCTGCTTTACTCTGAAGTTTACAATCCACTCGGGCTAGGACTTCAACGTCATGATTTTATACCTAAAAATAAACCAGAATAGAGCGTATTCTTCTCCTCTTACCATCCTCACCACCAAGAGGAGAAATAAGAAGTTCAGCCACTAAGGATGAAACATGATAACACATCCAACAAGTGAAATAAACATAAAAACTGATCTGAGACTTCAAATGTGTGCAAAATGCACTCACTTTCTTGGAAGAACTGATTTTTATGCAACTTAGGCAGGAAAGTTACATAAGGCATCCCTCCCCGTGCACTTTACTGGGAAGCAAAGATACCACTGAAATTCTTGTGCAATTAAAGTAGAAGTGGACAGTTGAGACACGTTTACAGGAGAAACTGGTCTGAAACAAAACCTCAAGAGGTGCTTGTTTCCCTCCCCTCCTCCCAAAAGACTTTGTGGTGGTTTGAAATCCCTATAGTGATTTGGCTAAAGTTTTTGCAAACCATCCAGATTTTTATAAAGGATCACACTTTCATCGTCAAAGTCAATGGAAACAAGATGAGGATTTAGGCTCTACAAATGTTTGACACATTTCAAATCTATGTAAAGGGAAAATCTAAGCATTGTGGCTTAAGCTGTTTCTCTGGCTAGAGGCAGGCACTGATGGTCCAACAAAAATACTGGGCATGACTTCTGGGAATTAGGTCTGTTCTTTGATATCACACACAGTTTTTTTTTTCTTCTTCTTGTTTAGGTAACATTATACCATGTAGATATGAAAATGAGAAGCTTTGATCGATTCTACTTCATGCAAAATGCATTGAAGAGGCTCTGGGAAGGAAAGACGACAGAGGGGATTACTTTAGATGCTGGCTCTAGATAGCGTTGCATTCCTTCCACCACATTAAGCTGCTTTATACCATGCCACGACTTGACAAGATATGATAACATAATACAATAGGACATGATACCACATAGCAGAGGCTGAAAAAGAAGAAAAAAAAAAGAAGGAAAGGAAGGTTTTGTTTGGGGAAAGATTAAGTATTTCCGAGGAAGGCATTCCTTGCAGCGATTGGGTGGGTATTCAGTTAGGGAAGGGTCTGCTAAAGGAAAAACTGGCTTTTTGAGTGTCCTCTAGACTTCTAAACACTGCAGATCAAGAAGTATCACAAACGACTTTTTACAGTCTGCTAACAAACACCTTGTAATCAAGAGAATTAAACCCAAGTGCAGGCTGAAATTTTAATCTTTCTGTACACCCAATCCAAACACTGTTCTGCTTTCTTAAGGGATTAGTAATTATTATGACAAATAACATTGCTTCATCCCAAGTTACTTTGCGATTTCTTATGAGCTGCTTCCTCAGACCTCACACTGCACAAAATTAGTGGAGCAACCATCACTTATAACAATAATCTGGAGAATCATAAGTTGGTCAGGAAAAAGGAAGGAAAAAAAGGAGGAAAAAAATTATTTTACTTATAGACTGAGACAGGGCTGACTTCATCTTATTTAATCTCTAAATTATTTCTCTACTCTGATTTAACCCATTAAAAGTTATATCCATTTCTAGATGAAAGTTATCCAAACTGAAAGTTCTGCAGTTTGGCAAAGATACTTTCCATTTCCTGCAATATAGTCAAACCACCTGTCAAATTTAAGTCTATGCAGTAAATACTCAGGCTCCTACTAAAAAAAAAAAAATAATCCATTTTCAGTGAACGCACTCCCAAAATCCACTTATCTTTTCTTACACTGCATTTCTGCAACCTACTCTGTTGCAGAGAGCAGGGTTATCAGACTGATGACTACACATTGCAGAAGGAGGAAGAGTTTCTTTTGAAAGGTATATTCTAAAAAACGACTAATAATCCTTTGGAAAGGCCACGAGAGCAGTGCATTGGAACAGAAACTGCCCATGGCTGGTGTCCTTGCTAAAATGTGAGCGCTCATTTAAGTGCTTTGCTGAATCAAGGCCTAAATTCCTGGTTTTATTCAGCTTGGTAGCAGTGACAGAAGGGAGACAGGAGGATTACTTTCTAAATTTTTTTTTTTTTGGTATTTTTTTAGCAGCTGTTACTAAGATTTCAGCAACAGTCCAGGTTCTGTTAAACTCTCTTCATGAGGAGACAGGACCAAACACTGAAAATTGGCGACGCTCCTCAAAAATAGATTTTAAGTCCATCATAAATGGTTGTCACCAAACCACGCACTGAGCTGGGGATTACAGCGCTGCAACACTTTGAGCTCTGGGTGAGGTTGTACCCGTCACCTGAAGTAAGGACATGCCTAGATGCTGAGCTGCTGTGAGCCAGGTTTCCCCTGGAAGCACACAACCCACCACCACCAATGCTAGGCATCTCATGGTGCTCTGGGATGCTGTAGCTCGTGTCAACCTATATAGGCTGGACATAAATCAGTAGAGCTCTCCCCAGTGTAAATCCCCTTTAAGGGCCTAGATATATACTTACGTTAGCTCACATTGAATGCTCTGCTGTCACAGCAGTCCTTGAGCTACACTGCTTAAACCCAGCTTGGATGGCGTAACATGAGCTGCACCCCCAAGAAAGCTCAGGAGAGGTTTGTCAGCTGGTGATTCTGCCTAATTTAAACCCAAGCAATTCAAGAGAACAAAGTACCAAGGGGATAAAAGATGACAAATAATATAAAAGCAACATGGATTAATTCAACCCTTTTGCTCCCAAAGAAGAATAAACCCCATAGAGCTGATGAGTTTTACAAAAAGGTCATGCGCACATTTCTAGAAAAGGCCTCCAGGTGGGTGTGAAGATACTCTGGAGACACTGAGAAACCTGCTTTGGTACCTGGCAATGCACTGAGCTCCTATATGATTTTAGGGCTGTCACTGCCAAACTAGGAGCCCATGTGTGGTCTACTGGGGCTCTATCAGCAACAGAGAGAAAGTAAATCCACAACAGGTGTTTTCGAAGGGCTTTCTAGTCATGTCCCAGATCCGTGGGGATCACCAGCAACCACATCTTGTGTGTGTTTGGGTACAGCCAGCTCAGATATCCAGGCGTTAGCGTATATGCAGTCTTCAGCTCCATGCTACAAAGAACTGGGGCTGGATTTTATGCACGTCCTCAAGTCTGTTGCCAATGTGTTAGGTACTTCTGAAAGCATGAAGCCAAGCAATAAGCTTTGGGTGAAATTTAAGTTTTTTTAATTGTGGTTGCAGGTGTCAATACAGGTCCTGACACAGAGGTCCAGCAGGTGGGTTTGGAGGTACTGGTACTAGCTTTCACAGAAGACAATACCTATACTCCTGCTGTGTCATTTTTAGAGCAAACCCTGAGGTGCAGCCTAACCTGAAGCAAGAATATACGTAGCTCAGATCTTGGTATTAAGCCCAATCAGATGCATGTGCTCACTACTGAATGAGAGCGATGGGATCCACAATATCCTCCAGATTTCAATATTGTAAATTCAAACTTGGGCCCAGTTCTTACTACTCTAAGAAGTCTGGTCCCTTGAGAGGCTATCATTATATAAACCAGTATCTCCACACATACACTATAACCGCAGTAAACGCCAGCATCTACCTCATAAGGGTGGGGATGGGGGGGGGAAGGGGAGAAGGGAAAAAAGTAATCAGTTGAATTCTTGGTGTCAAGCCTGAGTGCTCTCATAGAAAGGGATTTGTTCATCACAAAAATTGAATTCACAGCATTTCTCTGATCCGAGAAGACAGATGACATCAGACCCTTGGCAGGAGGTGCTTTAGAGAAGAGACTAATCCATGTACTGACAGGAATATTCACTGGAGCTGTTGCTCACACTGTGTCCAAGGTTTGATCATGGCTTGAATACGGACCTCGTCCTGGCTGACGGCAAAAATGCTTTGTGGCAACTGACAAATGAGGTGGTACCCTATAGATTTAAGTGCGATTGTGATATACAACATCAGCCTAAGAGCCTAAAGAGAAGAGGGGATAAGGGTTGACACTAAAAGTCTAGTTGGGCTCAAAACAGCAGCATGTGCTACATACTTTTGAGATTGCTGTATCTTCATCTCTGCCTATGGGTAAAAATAAATGGACACATTGGATCAAATCCGTGTTCCCTGTTGTATTTTATCGCAGCTTTACAGGCCTACAACTCACAAACGAGTAGATAAGGGTGATATAAGGTGGTTATCTAGAAGAAAAACCACTGGATTCTTTAACACGTGGAGCACAGTAAAGGATTTATTTCCAACAGCTCAAAGTTAGCTCTAATGGGCTTTATTCTTTTTTATTTCGAGTCCTTTGCAGCTACCAGTGTTTAGCAGTCAGGAACATTCTTCACCTTAGAAGCAGTTGTGTAATCAAAAGTGGCTATTGCTTACTGGGAATATGCTAGACAAATCTGTTGGTCGGGACTCATAAAAGCTTTGAAAGAGTTAGAACTCGCCTCAGACCTCAGGTGTGAAGGTCATGTCCCATTCAGTGGTAATAGGATGAGATGCATTTCACCCATGAAAGGTCTAGTTTGGTCAGCTAGACAGAAAAAAGAGGAGAAATGGGAGAGTTTCATCTTAATTCCCAAGGGGAGGCCCTGGAAGCAACGCTCAGGGCACTTTAAACAGGTAAAACACTGTCTTCAATGGTATTATGTCCAGCTTTTCCTGATGTTGGTGAGATTATAGCTGACTGCTTTGAGGAGGTGGTTGGATAGAGGACATCCTGAGGTCCCTTCCACCCTGCATCACCTTCCAGACTGCCTATTTTAGTTCTTCGCATGGGATACTTGATTGCACTTAATTGAATCTTAGCAACATCATCATTGGTTGAATGACCATCTAATAATTACAACAGTCCAATGATCTAGCCCTCTGCCATGGCAACAGCCAGATTTCTATTAAGAATGAAAATTGGTGACCATTTCAGCTTCCTCTTGGAAAAGAAGTTAGAGGATTATCCAGGGGTCACCTGCCAGAGGAAGCATGGAAAACAAGGAAAGAGCACCAACAAGGATGCAAGTAACCACTGTGACTCTGAACTCCCGAAATCTGGATTTCTGTTGTAGCAACTGGCAAGACTGCAGGCTTTGGTCCCAAGCCCAAGGTCATGATTCCCCTCCTTCTGCCCATGTAAGAAGCTCAACCCAGAATGATGCTGTTAGTGTGACTCAGCTGAGTGTTTGGAAAAGAGGAGGGTTTGGGGTGGGGGGTTGGGAAATCTCAAAGTAGACCTGGCTGAAACCCACTGGTCTTAAAAGCAGAAAGCACATCTTCACATTTGCCCAGATCCTCAACCAGCAATGGGAAATACAAGCTCTTCCCCACCACACAGCTCCTCAGAGGCCCGGGAAGATTCCGGTGAGAAAAAGCTAAACAAGATGTGCTTTATCAAGAATTTCATGGGCAACGATACCTTTTATTACACTTGACTGCCCAAGTGGACTATTCCCTACAAGTTGCCACAGAGGGTTAGGGAAGCCCTTGCCTTTAGCCTGGTGTGTCCATTGGCATGTGACATCTCACCACCTGAGTCCCCATAACCTACAGCTGCCCTGGATCTCCCACACTTCTGAGTTGGAGATTTTCTGATGCGGCCAGACATCAACCCAAGGTAACGTGCTGCCATGCTACCAACATTTCCTTTGCCCTGCACTCTTCCTTAAAACACTTTGTTCCTCTTTCCACACACCTTCAGCATTTGGCTTCTGTTCAGGAGAACAAGAAGGAAGTCACCCATAAACACAAATAAAATTTCACTCCAGCAGAGGGGCAGGCAAGTAATTGGTTTGGTTTCTTATGTGTCCAACACAGAGAGGCACAGTCCTGGAGTATGCCAGCAGTTAAACCTCTCTCAGTACTCTCTGCAGCTGTGTCTCGGACTTGAATTGTTCTAGAAGTGCGCTACATGTGGACATGCTTAAAAAAGATGCTGAGATTAGGAAAACATTATTTCACTACAGGAATAACACATTTCAGCTGCCTTTGCTGCTGCTCAATGCAAAAAATCTTCTCCAGCAGAGAAAGGACTTTGTGAGGAAACAGAGTGACACACACTAGAAAAAAACTCTGGGATTTGGGGTATGGGTGGTTTGAGACAGAGGTGCAGGATAACATTTTTCAAACCAAACGTTAGCCAGGCTGTGCTCTTCCTCCCAGGGTTCAGGAACTGCAGGAGGAGCAAGCTGAAACCACAACTCCTTCAAAGGAGGCACTGAGTTCCACACATAACCATCTCATGCATGATGAGAAATGGTTGAAAGCTGCACCTGGTATTGCTGTGAGACAAGGGTGTGTTATGCTCTGTATCAGGTAAGGCTGGTGCCACCCCCATAGCCTGACATACCCTGACTCCTTCCCTGGAAACAGCCTGGTCCTAGGGACAAAGGTGATGGCCAGAAGCCTATGTGGACAGCTCTAGTGGCAGCGATCTGCTGGTAGCTACCGGCCTCTCCAGACAGTCCTCAGACCAAAGCCAAGATGAGGCGAGAGGTGGATATTTATGGTCAATAACTTACATCACATATGTGCTTCTCTAAGGGGACAGGAACTGTGCAAGACTTAAATTTGCCTCTGGCAGAAACTGCTGCCCATCCTTTGTACAGGGTGGCCAGGTTAAGTCACCCAACATTAGCAGGTTTGTAGGTCACTGGCAGAGTCACAAGAGCACAGGAGGTTCTGCTTCTGCTAACAGTGATCCAACTGGACAAGAGCAGAAACAGATTCACGTTCAGGAGTGTTTTTGAAGGCAGCATTTTTGATAGTTTGTTTTTCTGGTTTGTTGGCCTTTTCTCAAAAGGGATAGTGTTTCTCGAAGGGAAGTTTCTTTTTGCAAAGTGACTGACCCGCTGGCACCAGTACAAAGTTTTAGGAGATGAACTCATCCTTCTAAGTACGATTCCTTTGCACTGCTGAGAGCTGCTAATGAAGAGGAGCAGGGAGCAGCTAGAAAGGAAGTAAGAACCAGCAGCTTGGGAAAGAGAAGGCAGGGGGTAACATGGGCCACGGGGTCCTGATCTGCTACAAGCATCTTTAAACCAGAGGGGTCAGTTCCTCCCTCCTCCTCAGAGAAAGGTCTTAAAGGTCCTCAGCAGCATTTGAGCCTCAAAATCCCTCCTCTTGCTCATCTGCTGCCTGACTCTGAAAGAGCCTAATCTTCCCTGACTTGCTTTGAAGTTACCCAGGGATTTAGATTTCTGGCTCTTTTAAGGCAAGGCAGAGTGCTGCGGGTGAGCTGGGCAGCAACGTAACTGTTCCTCCACTCCCTTAACACAGAGCAGGCACTGCAGCGTGACAGCGTTAGCCGGGGTCAGCTCTTCCCCTCCTCCTCTCTCCATAAAACATCTCCTCCTCCTGGCTGGTTTTGCAAGGAAAGGGATCTCACGTCCACTGCCCAGCCCTCCCCACCAGCTGCCATAGCATCACTGCCTTCTGCTGGCTCCTTCCCCCAGCCTTGTGACTCTCCACGTGCTACAAACAGAGCACGAGACGTTTCTGCAAACCCATCTGCTTCCACTGTCTGCAAACACGAGTCCCCAAAAGCTGGCCTGTAGGTCCTTCCCATCTTCTCAAGACGCCTTTGTTCATAAGGATGTTGAAGGGCGACCACACCAAGCCTTGCAGCATGCTGATGTGTTTGCAAAGATCCAGGTGATTGATTACTGATGGGTTCTTAGAAACCTCATCCCATCACAGTGATTTGCACCCTCTGAATCTGCTTGACTTTGTACATAGCACCTTCCACCCCAAGAATCTATTACGTTTTGCAAAAGGGAACCTGATATGTTATGTTAAATTATGTTTAACATAGATCACTAGCCTTACTTGCTTCCTTTGCAAGGAAGGAGAACAGAGCCAATGAGTCACCGGAAGAATCAAATTGAATCCTGGGGGCCAAAGTTTGACAACAGCATGGCAAGGGATTTTCCTCTCCTGCTTTTTTAATATCTTTGCAGTTTCTCGCCCCCAATCAATGGTCCAGAGCAATACAGAAAAAGTGCCTTCAAAACACCATACAGGCATTGAGGTTTTCACTTTCCAAAACACTGAAAAATCCACCCTCTCACCCCAAATTTCTTATCACTGCTGGAAATCTTGCTGTGCCTGGGGGCTCTTGGTTCCTGTTCCCCTCCAACCTTCAAGCCTTGCCCAGCACAACGAAGGCCATCAGCAAAGGGCACGTGGCCAAGAGCAGATGCTGGGAAGGTTACCCAGGCTTTGTTCAGATGTCATGGGCAGGGGTGCACCCGGGGAGGCAGAAACATGAACCTCCCATCCCCAAGTTGATCTGCAAGTGTCCATCCAGGAGAGAAGGTGGCTGGGGTCATTTGTGTCTCAGTGGAAATCCTGAGGCTTTACACTGAATATGTGGGAATTTCCAGGCAAAGACTTGATTTAGGGGAGTGCGAGATGTGCAGCACCCCTGATCTTTATTCCTTGTAACAACTTATCTTCTCTCGCATCATGAAGTGTCTGGGAAGGAGCCAAGGGCATATGGCAGGGGAGATAGCAACTGGGAAGGGAGAGGAAAAAAGTCAAGGGGAATACAAGCATATTTATAAAAATCAGAACAATAGTTTCCCAGAGTTGTGATAAGAACTATTTTCTACTTGCAAATAGAAACACAACACTGGGTTGTGGGGTTTTTTCATGCATTTCTCCTCTTTTCCTTAAAAAAAAAAAAAAAAAGAGCAAAACCCTTACAACTTCCCCCCCAAACCAAAGCTATCATGAAAGTAGCAGTCAAGGTGGAAGGAGTTAATCCTATCGCCTGATAAGAACTATTTTCTACTTGCAAATAGAAACACAACACTGGGTTGTGGGGTTTTTTCATGCATTTCTCCTCTTTTCCTTAAAAAAAAAAAAAAAAAAGCAAAACCCTACAACTTCCCCCCAAACCAAAGCTATCATGAAAGTAGCAGTCAAGGTGGAAGGAGTTAATCCTATCGCCTCCCCAGCAGGGAAGCCATCTGCCTGCAGACTTTGGAAAGGACCATGAAGCCGGTGGTCCTGACCCAGTCCCTGGTGGGCATTTGTTCAGCTCATAAAGCTCAGCGCGCAACACTCCCTCCAGTCTGAAGCAATTGGCAAAAGCGTCTCAAAGGGTGGCCTGGATTCGTAAACAAGCGGAGCTTTGCATCCCCGGCCAGCAGCGCTGTACTTCACTGGCAAAGCTGCCTTATGCACTATCCCTCTGGCTCTCTGCCTGGCTCTTACAAGTGTTATCAATCGCTTGCTTCCATGAACATTAAAGAAATCAAACTTTCCTTCTTTCTCTTCCACCACCCCCCTTAAATAGCAGCTTAAAAGGAAACAAACTTAGATCAAGGTCAGAGGCATAAAAAGTCTGTTTCTCATGCTCTGAGGAAATCCTAGCAGTTGGATGGTGGACGCAGTTATCTCCCAGCCCTATCTGGACATGAATTGAGAGAAAGGCTGAGGGGGATTTTCCAGGATCTAACAATCCTGCCTCCATCCCCTCCTCCCTGTTGCAAGGCAGGATCACTTCTGCACATCCTTTCCGACATATCTCGGAGCAGATCCCACATACGGCTACACAGAGCAACTCTTCTGTCTCGCATTCTTCCATGGGTGTCATTCAGCCTTGCTGCCCAACAGCAGCAGCAGCTCCAGTCTGAATCCCCCTGAGCTGACACACACACGCCCCCCCAGGCAATGCCTGGGGGGCTCCCATGCCTCATCACCAGCAGGCAGGAGCACCAAGCTCTGAGGAGCTCTATCCATGCAGCTGGTGTAACAGCAGCTGTGCACAAGTTAGTTGCCTGAATGACCATCGTGCGTAAATTCATGTATTTACAAGACATACAGAGCCACTCCACTGAGTTTAGGACAATTGCTCACCTGGGCAAAAACAACCACAGGGCTGCAGGTGAGGATGCAGCAAAATCAGTGTTGATCAAAACTAAAATCAAGAGAGGCACCTGTGTAGAATCATAAAATGGTTTGGGTTGGAAGGGACTTTGAAGGGTCATCTAGTCCAACCTTCCCTGCAATGAGCAGGAATATCTTCAACTCGATCAGGTTGCTCAGAGCCCCATCCAACCTGACCTTGAATATTTCCAGGGATGGGGCATCACCACCTCTCTGGGAAACCTGTGCCAGTGTTCTACTACTTTCATTGTAAAGAATTTCTTCCTTGTGTAAAGTCTAAATCTACCCTCTTTCAGATTAAAGCCATTACCCCTTGTTCTATCGCAACAGGCCCTGCTAAAAAGTTTGTCCCCATCTTTCTTATAAACCCCTTTAAGTACTGTAAGGCCACAATAAGGTGTCCCTGGAGCCTTCTCCAGGCTGAACCACCCCAACTCTCTCAGCCTGTCTTCATAGGAAAGGTGCTCCAGCCCTCTGATCATCTTTGTGGCCCTCCTCTGGACCTGTTCGAACAGGTCCGTGTCTTTCCTGTGCTGAGGGCTCCAGAGCTAGACATAGTACTCCAGGTGAGGTCTCCTCAGAGCAGAGTAGAGGGGCAGAATCACCCTTCTCGCCCTGCTGGCCACACTTCTTATGATGCAGCGCAGGATACAGTTGGCTTTCTGGGCTGCGAGTGCACATTACCAACTCATGTCCAGCTTTTCATCCACCAGTACCCCCAAGTCCTTCTCAGTAGGGCTGCTCTCAATCTCTTCATTCCCCAGCCTGTATTGATATCAAGAGTTGCCCCAACCCAAGTGCAAGTCCTTACACTTGGCCTTATTGAACCTCATGAGGTTCACCTGGGCCCACTTCTCAAGCCTGTCCAGGTCCCTCTGGATGGCATCACTTCCCTCAGGTGTGTCAACTGCACCACTCAGCTTGGTGTCACCCACAAACTTGCTGAGGGTTCACTCAATCCCACTGCCTATGTCATTGATTAAGATATTGAACAGTACTGATCCCAATATCAACCCCCTGAGGGACACCACTTCTCACCAATCTCCATCTCAACATTGAGCCACTGACCCCCACCTTCTGGATGTGACCATCCAACTAATTTCTCATCCACTGAACAGTCCACCCATCAAATCCATCTGTCTTCAATTTAGAGAGAAGGATGTCGTGGGGGACTATGTCAAAGGCCTTACAGAAGTCCAGATAGATGACAACTGTAGGTCTTCTCTTGTCCCACTGATGTACTCACTCCATCATAGAAGGCCACTACATTGGTCAGGCAGGACTTGCCCTGGGTGAAGCCATGATGGCTGTCTTGAGGCTTTCCCCCATGTGCCTTAACATAGCTTCCAGGAGGATCTGTTCCATGATCTTCCCAGGCAGCTGTGTGTACAACAGCTGGTGTACATAGCTCCCACTGGAATCAAAGCATTACTTCAACATCTCCAAAGATAGAAATAGCACTTTCAATATGCTATTAACCATCTAGACATAGGTACAAGTACACTTCACTAATTAAACACATCCTTGCAGGAAGTTAAGAAAGGACCAGGTCAACCAAATCCTTCCTTCCCTTTTTATCACCTCAAGCTACAGCAGAGTAGTTCAGCTTGCTACCAAAAAAGAGCTAGAGCAACTGTCTCTGTCACACTTGTATCTTCACATGGGCAGATTTTAGTTTTGACTAAATCTTACAGAAAAAGCAGGAGACTTGGAATACCATTCAGTAGCACTTGGGAAAACAGCAGAGTCGGGAGAAGAAACCAACTTCCACCAGGGTCCTAAGCATAAGGCACATTTTGCCCCCCAGCTCTTTAAATCACAAAGCAACATTTCCCCTTTTCATTTGTGCACTTAGCCCAAATAAGTCCAAATGGGGACAAAACAAAGAAGAAGGATTTTAAGTTCATGTTTAAAATAGCTTATGCATTTAGGAGCTCCTTCCAGCTTCATCTCAGCAACATTGTGCTGAAGCCAAGGTTTTATACATTGTGTCATCAAGGGATCGCATTCACAAGTAAGATTAAGAAGTGAAATAAAAATCACTTGAGATGGAGATAACTCACTTGCTGGCAGAGAGCAAGGGGCTGAATTGATCTCCTGGCCCATGCGCACACTTTTCCATCTGCCAATAACACCCAGTAATTAGTCAGTGCCACAGCACACAGTGTTTATAGCCGAAGGTTGTAATGAAATCAGCATCTCAGACAGGGAACTTAACCCCTCAATAGATAATTGGGATGACAGAAGTGGCCCCTATGGAGCAGAAAAGAAATACTTAGACAAACGCTGGCTTTGATGTCCAAAATTCTCTGAAAGCATTTGGAACCCTTAAGGGGTTACTGACAAACCTAGGGAAGTCCCTCTGCCATGTAAAAACCTGGAGAAGGGCTTTAGATCTGGGTATGACTCCCAGGGTTGCTCTGGGTACATCTACAAGGCACAACTCCCCCCTTCCCACCTCTGGGCTGGATAGAGTCAGGTGAGCATCAGCTTGGACATCGCACCTCCACTTTAACAGCCCTTCAAGGAAGGCTCGGGTAGTTGGTTGGTCTGCCCAACATCAGGGAGCCAACTGCAAGCACAGACCTAGAAAACAGCCTAGGATGTGGTTTAGGACTGTTGGGAGCTGAGATTTCTTCATTTGGGATACAAAGCACCTGCCCAGTGCTCCTACACAGACCCCAGGGTGCAGGGACCACACAGCACACGTAGCGAACGCTGGCCACACAACCAACCTTCACGCTCAGACAGCGCCCTGGGTCTGGACACATCAGACTCATTGCAAAGTCTTCCAGGACTGGTGCAACCCACCTTCCAGGTGTCAGAGATCTTCTCCAGCTGCGCTGCCAGGGGATGGAAAGCTGCTCTCCCTGTGCACCCCAACTAAGTCAGCACCAACTCCAGACCTATCCACCAGTGCCCTGAAGAACTGGTGTGGTATAAATTGCACGGGATAGGTCCACCACACCATAGCCTTCAATTTGGTTTTCCTTCCCTCTAACAATCTGCCTTATGCACGAGACATTTTTTCCAGCCCAGACTTTCCTAATGAACACTGTGAGGCTTTATATAAACAAAGAAATGAGGCACGGCAGTTCAAGACTAAGGAGAAAATATCACAACCATACCAACAACATCAACAGTTTAGAGAAAACGCTTGGAGCTGTCAATACCCTGAGATGAGTGGTGAAATGTTTGGGACATATTCCAGTTTGAAGTAATAGACAGCTTGCTGGTTTGCTTGCAGATCTTGAGGGAAGACTACACATTTCAGCTGCAATTCAGAAATGGTACCGGCTACGTGGAAATAAGAACATGGAAAAGCCCAAACCAGGGTAAATGCTAGCAGCCATGAAAAATCTGAAATTAAAGAGCTCTCTGCCAAGAGAGGAGCTCAATAGTTTGGCTCCTCAAAGCTCAGGTCTTAAAATACATCTCAGCACTTCATAGCTGTACATTCCTAACCCCAGGCTGCTGTCTGTACACATGGCCAGGGCATGAGAAGACATCAAATTGATCCTGGTGGAGGCATCTCAAGCAATGCTTTCTTCCTTCCAAAACAAATACACAGCAGTGCAATGATCCCAAAGAATTCCTGAATGAAGCCCTATAAGCCACACTGACATCTTAACTGTGTGCTGAGACTGGGCACAGACCCACACTCAAGTCCAGCCCCACCTTTTGGCCACAGATTTAAACGCCTGGCACAGCTTTCAAAGCATACTGGGAACAGAGCCCATGAGAGGATCTTGACCAAGACAAGAATATCCAAGCTCAGCAGACAGGGCCATGTTTAAATCCAGGTGCCAACACTGGAGATAACAACAATGAGGAACTGAAGGAATCAAAGGTGTTACCCAAGCACAATTTGAACTGGAAGCACAGCAAGGAGCCCAAACAAGACAAGGAACCAGCAATACCTGTGCAGCAGAACACCATCCAAGGGTTTGTCCCCAGAAGAACCAGCTGTGGCCAGAGGAAAGTCAGAAAGGGTACTCAGGGCTGAGCTAGTAGAAATAGACCCCAGGACTGAAAACCCCACCTACAGTGATGATGGTACCTGCAGTGATTGGCTCACCTCTGATGGGCAGAGGAAGCCACCAGACAGGTTCAGGCCAGTCCCAGCTAACGAGAGCCCTGTGCTGCTCAGGAGAGTGAGTGGGTTCAGGTGCTGGGCGAGGACTTTGAGTGCTCCTGCAGGGCTTGGAGTGTAAAGAGCTGCTGGATTAATGGGCTTTCAGTATGGCTGATGGTCCTTCTGCAACTCCCACCCCAGCATGCATCCTCAGTGCTCTGCAGATGCTCCGGACCTGGGCTATCTGTGGGGCCAGGCGAGGCTCAGGGTCTCAGCACAGCTGCTGTGCAGCTGCATTTTGCGTGTACACCAGCAGCAGGCGGCTGGGCTGTGCAGATGGGCCCAGAGAGACCTGCAGCTTCCTTGAGCTTCCGAGCTCAGGCTCAGCTCCCATAAAGCTGAGTTTTTATGGGTCTCCCTGTGTGCGCGCGCATGGATGCGTGTATGCAGTCACCGGGATTTACAACACGTTTAGGCATCACTCAGGGCCAACATTTTCGAATGCTGTATCCAGAAGCCTGGATCCACTGGGTCTTTGGTTTGTTTTAAAGCTGGTTTATTTTGGATTTGAAAACACAGCCCTTCTCTTCAACACAAATTGACTTCCTGAGCTTGCTTGCTTGCTTCCTTCCCCCAGACTCTTCTCCTGGCAACTCCAGTTGCTCTAGGATTTCTACATAACCCTCCAACATCTCCTGGGGACATATCTCCCCCTCCCAATCCTTTCCCCTTATGATCAGCACATCCAGAATGTTGTTAATCCAATTGGCGACAAAACACTCACTATCTCAAGCAACACTAAAAGAATGGACCAGGTAGAGTTGTGTCAAATCTGAAAGGCTTTAATGAATTTAAATTTGCAATATTTGCCTTTTTCCTTCTCATTTGGCTTCCCCTTTATGACTTTCTTTCATGGTTACGTTTCTACGCTGTCCATCTTTCTGGACCTTCTGTTCCTCAGTTCATATTTTTATGTTTGATATTAGTTTTCCCTAGTGAAGGGAAGGAGAGTTCAGACGCTCAACTTAAAACCTTTGTCGGCGTGGGTTTACATTAAGCCGTGGGGTTTCTCATGAGGTTCATCCCACGCGACTCTGCTGGAAGGGAAGGAGATGTGGAGAGCCATGGGGAAACTGCATCTTAAACAGGCTCAGCAAGACTCAGAGCATAACTGTCAGCAGCAGAAGTGGCTGGCCAGGGGGGACCGTTCGGTAATGAAACCAAGGTGGCCCAGCTGCTGACAGCTGCAGCGCAAGCCAGAGGAGAGGTAGGTTTGGGAGCGGAGGGGAATATTTCATCTTTTCTGACTTGATGAGTTTGCATTGGCACAAGACAATGAGGAGCAGATGTCAGACGGAGATGCCAAACTACCCCGTACATTTTTACAGCGAAAATAATGACACTCT
>NW_009647581.1:1127763-1132583 GCF_000708025.1 Charadrius vociferus
ACTAATGTTTTCAGTTTCTCAACAGCATTGGCTCATTTTCTTAGAAAAACCCTCCTCGAAGTTCTCCAAGACCGTTTTTTCAACAGTCCTCATCACAGCGCTTCAGCAGAAAACTTTTCACGGGGCGCTCCGCATCTGCAAATGAGCAATCAGAATAAAACCCGCTTTCCCAGAGCTCGCTGGATGCTAAGCAGACTCTGAGTCATCTACATCCATCAAAGCAAACTTACCTGGGGATTGTTAAATGTGAATTTCTTCCACAGCGCTTTCTGATAGTCTGAGTAACCTGTTTGTTTTTTCTTTTGCCTGAGGGCCGTGTTAATTCGTAGAATCATTTCAGTTGGAAAAGACCCTTAAGATCATGGAGTCCTGCATAACAATTCCTGAGTAACAGCAGATTTGGAAACACTTGGAAAACTGAAGAGCTCAGCTGGGCTTATTTTCGTCTTGGATGGACTCTGGGTAAACCAAATTTAGGAAGTTTTGGGCTTCCCACGAGCCCCACGAGCATCCAAAATAACAAAGGTTAAATGGCGATGGATTTGTGTCTGGTAGCTGGTTGACTTTAAAGTTATGCTATGACCGCGGCATACCCATAGCGTAAATGTGGCTTATTAGGGACCAAAACACCCTCCAAGAGCGAAAGAGAGATGCTGGCTGGGGGATGGATGAAGCAGCGTACAGCCAGCCCCAAAACCCACTCAAAATAAAACCCACCCACCCCGTGTATGCGTACAACCCTCCTTCCCTCCAGCACCCGTTCCTCTGGGCGTTAATGGGAACCAGGCAGGGAGATGTGTTCACTCCAGAGCTGTGAATTCAGACACTGTGGTAGGAGAAGTTACAGGCGCGCACACGTTTGGCGTCTCCCCACGTACACATGGTGAAAAGGCACCACCTTGGTCCACGTCGAACCCTAAAATTTGTGAGGTTTCAAAGACATTTTGTCGTGAAAAACCTCCTAGTTTTCCTTCTCTTTTATAGCGGGATGGTGGGACGCCAAATTGTTTTGAAAGCTCAAGTTTTTAAGGATGTTTTCTCATGCGTACGTGCAGAACAACAGTTTTCTGATTTGGGGTTTTTCTTTCTTTTCTTGGTTCTGCTTGGCCAGGTGATCAGGTAAAGCAAAGCAAAGACAGGTCAACAGAGGAGGAAAAAACACGGCCTTTGGTGAGAGAAAGAGAGGGAAAGGAGGAAGAAGGAAGGGAGAGAAGGGGAAAAAGAGGAGGTGAATCCTGCAGCTCTCCTGACACATGGTCCTTGTTGGCTGGGATTGGGACCTGGAGGGTGGTGAAGATGAGGTGCGATTGCTGCCCGTTGCTGGTGAGGTCTTGATGCTTCAGGTCTTCAGGGGAAGAAGGAGGAAGGAGGAACCCAACCTGCTACAGGAGCCACCAGGACACTTCATGTCTGATTGGCATTAACCAGCACTCACACATCCCATGGGATTTATGAGCGAGGAGCATCCTGGAAGAGGTAGAGCATGGGAGAAAGGATCTGATGCTTGAGCTGGGACTGCCGTGAGGGTCTGCACCAGCTGGGATTGTGCAGGACCATCGAGCTGGGCTGCAAACCCTCTGTGTTGGTTCCCAGAAAAGCGTTCTGGTTTTGTAAGCGTTGCCCTGAAAAACAACAAGATCCATCCCAAGAAAACATCCCGACCACCTCAGGGGTTTTTTTGGAAAACGCAAAGGAAAGAGGGAATTACACTGTGATGTAAGCAGCTGAACCAGGATTCAGAAAGCTGTTTAATTTGAGGGTTTAAAAGATCTGCATTTTTCCTGGAAATATCATACAAATCAAGTGTCTGAACTCTAGTTACCTCTTTACAACCTGCCAGATTTTTCTCCATTAATGAAACACAGCTAAAATATTCCAGTTCACCTTCTACAGATCTATTGTGGCATGTCCTGGAATCCAGCTCATGTCTATAAACGCATATACTATTATCTTTACTTCCTCCTGCTTATTGGCAATGGCTAGTAATCTTTCAGTTGTGGTATGCAAAGCCAAACATGAACCAGTATTTTCCATTATGGTTGTAATTTTGGCCTGTAATTTTATCACTCAAATCTAAATCCACTTCAGAAACACCATAAACTAATTGTCACAGCATAAACTTAAACTTCTGAGTGGTTTATAAAAGTGATTTAATAAAAGGAAAATAAAAAACAAATGTAAGCCATAATATTTTTGGCAAAAAGGTCAAATATTTCTTTCTCTTTACTTTATATGAATGCAAGAACCTGCTTCTTCTAAATGCACTCCCAGCAGGTTTGTTTGTCTTGGATTACGCAGTAGCAGATATAACATTTGTCCAGTGAGAGTTGTTTAAAAAGACAAAAAAAGAAAAAAAAAAGCAAGGTAAACAGATCAAATTTGTATGCAGCAAAGATATCCCAGTCCTATTTTTTTTTTTTTTAAATATCAAATGCTAAGTGCTAACAATACGACCGTGTTCCTATTACATAGTTTAAGCCATTTTCACAGTTTGCAAAACCAAACACTTCGCAACCCGCTGTAAGTTTATGTTAGGCCATAATCTGAATGACTGCTGCTTAGCCTGCTTCACTTCATTCGTATTGGGAAACAATACACAGAGGATATAAAGTGATCAACTGTGTTTACACTGATGGGAGGGGGGGGAAAAAAAGTGCCTTTGCATAAATAGTAAACAGGGAATCTGGGTATGAACATTAAAACTGCTGCTAATCATTTACGAAGGGAACATTGCGGAGCCTCCCAGGACAGGCGAGTCTGGGAAAGGCAAATGATAACAAGTCTCCGAGCGGGATTTCCAGGAGTAACCCTGAAATAACCCCTGCGCCCCACGCACCGCTCCAGAAGTCAAACACACTGCTGCGCTTCCAAGGTTTGCAGGGGCACTTGGTTTTTTGGCATTGACACGTGAAGGTCTGCAAGCAATGGCTTTGCAGGGGGAGGAAAAAAAAAAAAGAATATCCCCAAGTTTATTCATAAAAAATATCTGCTTCAAAACTGCAGTGGGAGCCTGTTTATAATAAACCAACAAATGATATAGAGGCTGCTGTTTGGCACAGGAATTGGCCTGGGAGAGGCTTGTATTACATTTCTCTCTCTCAGCGTTCATGGTATAAGGCAGAGCAGGCTGAAATTTATGTTCTCCTGGTACTGTCGTCCTGGCTGTGCTACTCCGGAGACAGTTCTGGCACAGTCCTTCGCTTGTGCTGTACGTTGCCTCTCCCTGGATTTATTACCAGAGGTTGGGGTGAGGGCACAGGGGCATTTCTGACTTCTTTATGGTGATGGAGGCACTTGAAGAGGCCAGGACAGACACAGATAAGTAGCCCCAGAGCCGGCTACTGACCACCACTTGTGCTTTTTTGCATTCTGGGCGAGTTGGTTTTTAACGTAAGACCACCACCGCTGTGTCTGGGTTCTGTGTGGGTTTGGAGAAAAATGGGAAAATGAGAATTACTTTCTCTTTGTAGTGTTTTTGTTGCTTAGGTTTTGCTCTTTCCTTCTAGTTTAGCAAGCAGAGCTGTGTGAGTGAGGTGCATCCATCCATCCATCCATCCATCCATCCATCCATCCATCCATCTTCATGTCTTGGTCAGCAAGACACTTCCTGCCATAGGCAGCCCAGGAAGGCTGCGTCAAGCTTGCAAAGAGCCAAGATGGGAAACCCAGACCTCGCCGGGACATTCTCTCCCAGTGCCTGAGAGGGAGGAACGAGCCTTGCAGGTTATGCTCTGCTGGGTCATGTTGCTACATTTGGATGCAGCAAGTTCTCCATCACTGTAAGAGAAGCAAAGAAGATCTGTTGTGTCCTCCAAGTCTGCTGGTAGAAAAGCCAGGCCCCCAAAAAGCAAAAAAAATAGTAGCCTTAGCCTCTCCGTCTCTGAATCATCTCATGGAGAGGTATCTCTCACCCTTTAAGGACGTTTCTGACCACAGCAGAAAAGCTAGCCCCTGGGGGAAGCTGTGCATCCACCTCCATGAGGTGTTTTGGTACCAAAGCCGAGGCTGTGAGCCCAGGACCCCATGACAGGCCAGCGCAGCAGCTTCTGTGCTGGAGGTGATGTGGATCTCCATGTCCATTTGCAAAGCAACTCCCGCTCTTTGGGCCAGCTCTTGTAGAATTTCTGGCCATGGCATTACAACGCCGAGTTTGGCAGCCACAAAAGCCAAGTGGCCATGGCTCGTGGTTGCCAAATTGATTTCCATCAGGACTAGGAGAAACTCCTGACTGAAAATGCTGAAAGTTTTCTCCATTAGAGCAACCACTGTAATGCCTTTTCCCTTTGCAAAATACTTAGAGAAACTCTGATTAAAGAGCTTCGCAAGAACTGGATATTACTATTTATTGTTGTTATTGTACGAAATTCACTCTCCACCATCAGTGAAACAGTAGCAGCATAAGATACAGTGCTGGAGTTACACTGTATGTCTTGACCCCCTACAAATTATTCCTCTGTGCAACAGCCAGTGAAAGCCAGAAATCAGTTGGAGAAAAACACAAGAGAGACCAAGGTTTTTCAGTACAAACCTCAGTCTGCTGCGCACAATTCAGTCTTTAGCATAATGCTGTTTCACCAGGGTACCACTACCCAAATGCCCACAAATTCTATTAGGTAATTAAAAATACATCTGAATATACATACATATACACATGCATATATATGCATACATACAGAAAAAAGACATTATTTTTTTAAGGCAGGCCATGGGAACCCCAGGGTTCAGTTCCCACCAAGATGGACAATTTATTTACATTTCTTCTCAGTATTATGAATTGATCTTTCCACCAGCACAACTCCGAGATACTTAGGTCATTTCTT
>NW_009647581.1:1132744-1162488 GCF_000708025.1 Charadrius vociferus
TTTATTTATGAGATAATAGTCAACTAGGACGCGAAACCAACCAGAACTCTTCCATTTATTAGTGTTTGATCCATTGCTGACATTATTTGATAAATTCTTCCTCTGATTTACTGAGAGACTTGGTGTCTGAAGGATACTGAGTTTTTTTAACCACTTTTCATACTTTATTCTTCATGTTTACCCTTTGCACATCACTTGGGAGAGGGACACAGCTTGGGCTGTTGAACTTTGTGCAATAGCTCTCTGCTAGTCCCTTTTTCTCTTGGATTCCCATGACTTTGGGGTGTTCCTGTGCTGGGACTGAAAAAATAATAAATAAAAAAAAAAGGCTGTTGGGGGGATGACTTGTTTAAAAATAGTTTCCAGTGGGGATTTATTTTTTTTTAGGTTTGTTGTTGATTTTAAATTACCACATTCCCACTGGTCTCAAACTGGGTTTGGAAGTTGCGAGGCAGATACTGCAGAAGAAAGAGGAGTGGGAATTTAGGGTGAAAGGTCTCTGGTGGAAATGTGAGGAGGGGGGGGGGCAGCAAAGACCAAAATGCGAGGACTGAAGGTGCAGAGCATCAGAACATCAGGGAGAAGCAGAGAGGAATAGTAACACAGGTGCCCCCCAGCCAGTGCCAGTGTTTCTTGTCTCCAGCATCTCTCCCGCTGGATTGAGCATCCCCATGTTTAGAGATGGGCAGGGACTTCAAGTCTGGCAGCCGGCCGTGATCCCGGGGGAATTGGTGCCGTGCCGCAGAACCACGGTGACCCAGGAGCCCGGAGCGCCGGGACAGCCCACACGGGGCCCCTCGTCCTCGCTCCACCCAGCGCGTGTCAGCTGGGTCCCCCTCTCACGCCACGTTTGGACCAATAGCTCTGCGACCACAGCACTACCAAACATGCCCTGTGATCTGATTTCCTTTCATGGCCAGGTGCTTTTAATAACCCGCTGCCAACTGCAAGTGGTATTGCCGCAAATGATGCCTGGAATGAAAAGAGGAAAGAAAGAAAGGGGGGGAAAAAAAAAAAAAAAAAAAAGGAAGTCAATGAAACAGAACAGGTAATTTTGCAATTTAATTTTCCATCTTCTCTAATAATGGTACCAGTGTCATGCTTGATGGATGAAACTGCTACATACGGCCTCTCAAGATTAATTCCCCTCCTACAACTTCAGCCGTGATTTTCCAGAGCAGCCTCTTGGCTCCCTTATTCAATCTTCCTCCTGGTTCCTTCCCCTCTCCTTTCCTCAGCCTTCTCCTGCTTGGAAGAATGTTTTGGATCAAAGCCGACAAGGAGAATTAGACCGGGTATAAGGGCTGGCTTTCATGTTTGCTGAAGAGACTCGAATCCTTTTCCTGAAGGAGAGTGCAGCTTTTATGTGGAAAACATCAGCAAAGCAGCATTCAGACCTGAATATCCACCGTTCCTTATCTGAAACTGCTGACTACTGCACAAATACTGTGTATCTGCTCCTTCCAGGATCTTGAAGGATCTACATTTTTTACCATCCCGCTTGGGCAGAATTCTCTGAAGCCCATTAAATGTTACACCGTAATCTGATCTCCATATTTTCTCAAGCCAGGATATCTGGAATTTAAAGACAAGGTTTGATCTTATCTATGTTTTATCTGATGATGCTGGCTCCACCAAATAAGATTTATCTGTAAAGAAAATAATGCAATTAATGTCCTGGCTGCAGAAGTCTTTATGGAGACCTCTCAGTTTTTGCTACTCGGAGCACTCCAATTAAATGTAACTCTGTAAACCTGAGCAAACCAAACCCTTATCTGAGAACATGCAACGCTCCTAAATTAAATTTGTGGATTTGGTAAGTGCTGTGGAAAGGGCTTAGGCTTTCTTTGCTTGTTTTTGTGTGAAGGGGACACAGAGACGCTGTTCTGAATAAAACCCGAGTTCCTCTCCCCTAGCCTGGCAAGGAGTGCGCATACCACTAACAAGTGCTATTACTGCATTTACGTCATCGAAGAATTTTCTCCTTCTGGCATGCTCTCTGGCATCCTACAGCTGAAGGGACTCCAGGCAAAAGCAAACTTGCTGTCCTGACAGGGGGACAAGGGAGACGTGTGGAAGGCTGGTCCCCAAGCTGTGCAAGGCATGCAGCAATGAGCATCTGCTGAGGGCCACATTGTCCACGGCTCACCCCGAGTGCCAGAGCTAGCTGGATCTCACTCAGTCCAGAGGGATCAACCTGGTAGCATATCCAGATGCTTGAGCATCTCCAATAGATCTCCTCTGGAAAAAATGAGGGAGATCTTCCTCAAGCTGGGAGCTTTCTTAGTTCTCCAGAATTTTAGAGACCCCATGGAGTGCCCCCATGGCACTCCTCAAGGAAGACTGATACCTTGGTCCTGTTATACAAAGAGGGAAAGGGGCACAGAAAATGGATCCTTTTAAATACCAAGGCACTTCAGACCAGCAGCTTCCAACCGTGCAGTGCCCAGCTCTCTCCAGACTCTTCTCCAGCTTCTCCTCCTTTGAGGTCCAGAAGTGCCAAGAGTTTGAGAGACCCACAGCAGCAGGAGCAAGGCTGGGCTGGAAAGGGATGGAGGGACAATCTGAGACTGCCGTTCCTCTTTGAGCTGAGCCATTTGGAGATGCCAACCTGGGCATCACCCCCAGGGTTTCTCAGGAAAAGCAAGCCAGGCACAGCACGCGCCAAGGGTCAGCAGGACTTGGTTAGAAGAGATGGTTTCACAGGAAGCAGGTTCACCATGAATGGGTTCATTCATGGCAATTCTAATTTCTGGCTTTGCTTTTCTGTGCAAAAGCAAAACATCATTTCTGGCTGATCTCACCTGAATTATTTCCAAACTGCTTTTCCTCTGAGTTATTTGGGTTTGGAACCAGTCCGAAAAAATTAATTGTGCACCCAGTCCTGGGGTTTTACTCTATCAGCTGGCTTTACAGTTCCCCTAGCTGCACTTTGGCTGCAGCAGCTTCCAAGATGGAAAAATATGTTTCTGTCCTGAAATCCTTCTCAGCCTCTTGTTCGTCCAATGTACTAATGGGAAGAACTCACCCCATAAAATAAATAAATAAATAAAAAATTGCCTTGAAATTTCTACAGTCAGGAAAAATAGTGATCAGAAGAAAGTACACACACCTGTTGGTTGCTATTTTCAACTACAGTATATATTTTCTCTTTTTTTTAATTTCAGAAACCTCTGGGAAATTATAATCTTCCTCCTTTCTGGATCACCTTTATCTAAACCTACTTTCTCCACTTAAAACTTCATTTCACAGGATTAATGTTACTGGCCTTTGCTTTGCCTCTTTATGGCTGCTTCCCCCCTGCCCCCATTTTCTTTGTTCATGGAAGACCATCAACAAAATTCCCGTGTTGTTAGTGAAAGTCTTTTTTTTTGATAAACATTGCTTGGTATATACATCTTTTTGTTTAAAAATGGCAATGCTACTTAATAACAAACTCTGAGGCCTTAATATATGAGCGTTGCAATCCTGGCTGGAAATAATTTAAAACAACTTTGCCAGATGTATAAGGCAGGGGCAAATCACAAATCCGCTTTGTTCACAACCTCTTGGAGTAATGAACCCGAAGTCATCGGCAATGGCCATGTCTGACCCCAGACAGAGCCCCTCTCTTGGCAATGGCAGAACCTGAATCTTCAGCTGATCTTCACACCATCTTCAGCTGATCTCTGTTGATGTTAAGATTAGCTGAAGGCTTTGTGGTAGTTTAGGCATGCTGAATTTGAGGGGACTAGCCACTCCTGACATGGAGAATGACGACTTGGCGCCCTCAGCGTACACCAAGAAGGTGGTGGACAATGGAGATGCCACCCTTGGAAACGACCAAGCCTGCCTAGACCTGTATCTGACCTTGCTCTCCTCTGATATGAAGCTATTAATCTTCCCCTGACTGTGGCAAAAGCTCTCATGTGGATGAGCAGAGCAGGAGTCCAAACTTTGCAAGTGCTTGCCCCGTCTCACCTGGGAACACGCTCGTAACACACCTCTGGGATGCGATGGGCCTCATCGCTTTGCTAATCAAAGAACTTGCCCACCACGAGCTGAGGAAATCAGTTACATGCAGTAAAACTGAAATTTCCATTCCTTGTGTAAACACCATGTATCTCTCCAACGGTGTCCATAAAAATGCGGGAAAGTGCAAACTCAGCAGCTGGAATAGACTGGGTACCTCCGTGCAGTGAGCGTATACCAGGTGGTCTCTGTCATGGGAGGTGATTTATGCTAACTCTCTCCCTCTTGGGCTGCTTTTATTTAGTTAGTGGGAGTTTGACAGCCCAGAGGTCACAGACACTCCAGTCACTAGTGGTTTCTCTACTGAAATGGAGAAATGCCTTTATGGAGGGGAGGAGGGGGGAACAGGATGGGACGGGGAAAGAAGAACTGAGCTGAATGCACGCTAGTGTCAACCACTGGAAAAACAGCAGATCCATAAATAGTAAAGGGTTTGGAAGACGAGGGGCGATGAATAGTGCCTTAATCACAAATGAAATGTCAAGGGAGGAGGGGGAAGGGGCTCTCTATTTATCCTCTCTTGCATGAGATTTAAAACCAGGGAGACAGCATCCTTGGGGACTTCACAATGAATATTTTCTATGCATCCAAGGAAGGACCCTGTCCAGACTTCTCACAGCTTTTTTTTTTTTTTTTTTTTTTTTATCTTTAATAACCACGTTCAGCTAAATTTTTGGAAAATGAGTTCATGACACTGCTCCTTTCTTACTTTGGCCTTTCTCTTTGGACTTGTGCAAGACACAAGATAAATCCTTGCCTCAGTTTAATCAGGCTGAGGGAGAGCATAGGGAGAGCTCCAGGGGAGAGATTCAGCAAGGAGAACCAGCACATCCCCAAGGGCTCAGACACAGCTGAGGTCCTGTACATCCCCGAGACGTGGCACCTCAGTTGTGCTGTGGTAAATGGACATATCTCACGGTCTTACGCCCATCCAAATGGGAAGTGACGGCTCCTTGCTTAAGCCCAGATGGAGGAGGATTGGGTGCCGGAGCTCTGCCTTGCTGAGTGCTGCACAGTAAACGCGTGTGTGCTCTCAGCACCCTCCTGAAATGAAATCCCGATGACGGTCTCCAGCTGCTCCAGGATGCTCCTGCAACAGCGCTTCTGTACCCTCACTGAAGGACCACGCCACAGCCAACGTGGGTCTGCAACAGCTCCTATCTGGGTGCCTGCTTTTAAATATAGGAACAGCATTAATTAGCATCAGTACTCCTGATTTACTTTACAGTAAATCTATGGAAGAACATCTCTGCAAGCCTTAATACTTAGGCCAGTTTTGTTTCCTCTGAGAGTCAAAGCCCGGGACCTGAGACATCGCTACGCCCTCGCTTTCCATGCACGGCACGTGTTCCTTTAACTTTGTCTTCATTAGAAATGCGTAATTTGTGATCTCAGCGGTACCTCCGCACAGAGCCAGGAGTAGTGCTATTGGCTTTCGTGGAGCTACTCTGGATGTACATCAAGGTGAATGAGATCAGTCCATTAGCCTCCCTGGCAAGCTCCCTGGAACATGGTTACAATTTTAATCTGGTCCCTGAAACACTCAAGTTTTGGCCAATGGCTTCCCCTCCCTAGCAGACTATATACGTCAAGGTCACCAAATCCCAGATGTCCTCCGAGGTCCCGGGGGGTCATGGTTTGATTTCACACTGGACATTTTGCTGCTAGAAGAAAAATAATCTGGGTCTTATTTTCTAACATTCACAGCTCAGGAAATGCAGGAAGCTGTTCAGTTCAGGTTTTTCTTGTGTGACAGATCAGCTTTTTCATACATCTGCTGATACAATGCTCAAGGATAATTTGACTTTCCTTGGGGAAAATCAACAGCTGGAAAACTTACAGAAAAAAAGAGCTTTTCCCAAGAAAATCTCCCCTCAAGTTCATAGCAAATTGCAGTGACCTACAAAGAGCAGAAAAAGAGTTGATTGGGCTGGAAGGGTTTGAGACAGCCGTTGCAGCTAATTCTTCCCCAAGGAAGAAATGGCTTTGCCTGCTTTGTGAAAGAAACGTACTCTATGGGAAGGGATTTGGACTTTACCCCATGGGCTGTCCCTGTGCAGTTGATGGAAAGACTTCTGAAGCAAGAGTAGCAGAGCAGTAGAGGAATGTTATCTGGCTGAATTGGGCACTTCTCTCCCAGGAGTGTCACCAAGGACCAATGAAAGGTCATAAACACTCAAAGTTCTCATGATAAAGTGGACTTCACCCATGTAATCCCATTACAGAGGACCTGCTGGATGGTTTGTATCAAATGAAGATAGGGAACAGATGAAGGGAGATCTCCTAAAAGAACATCAGCATTTTTGGGGTTGGAGGGGACACTGCTGACTACGGAGGCTAACAAAACTGCAATGCAAAAGCAACGTATTATCATTACATTGCAGGAATGACTCAATCCATGTGAATAAGGGCTACTCCTTGCTCTTGGCTTGTGGACATCCCTTCTGCTGATGCCAACACAGGAGCCATGGGACTCCAACCAGATCCTATGGAGAATAAACCAGCGTTGCAAATCTTAATTCCAATTTGGGTTTCTTTAGTCGCACCCTCAGTATTCAACCAGAATGTCATGATTTGCCTGCAGTTGGACAGAAAAACAGTGGAAAAATATGGATCATATTGTTATAAAACTATAAGTTTCATGACTCACCCAGAGTCTAAGTCCTGTGTGATCAGTATTTCTGAAAATTAAACAAATTATTAAGGTACTCAGTATGCACTTTAAGCTCATTATAAGCAGCTGGTTAAAAAAATCTTGTCCGTACTTGTTTTTTGCTCAATGAGGTGTTAAATAGGAGATGCCCTTTAAACAAACTAATTCATCCACGAGAAAATATACAAAAGAAAGGCTCTGGAATGACATTTACCGCTCCCTAAGCATGTCAGAAACGCCGCCTGTCTTCTTACTCGCCATCGCTGAGGGAGAAAAGGATGAAGTGGGAAGGTCTCCGTCTTAGCAAAACAGCTGCCGCAGACTTAAAAGGCGAGTGGCAAGGTAGAGAGGTCTGACTGAGATCACAGGCACTTCTGGGCAGATAGGATCTCCGGGAAGCGAAGACAAGGTGTGAGAAGTCTGTTCTTTCTTGTATCATCGCAAGGGCTCTTTTTTGAAGATAAGCCCATTTCGGTGGGGGGTGGTGGTAGTGTCTTTGCACTTCAAGGGCGGGCGCGTTTCCACCTCTCCTCTGTTTGTTTTCTAATTTTCTTTTCACTCTCACGTCGGCTCTTCGTGACCCTCTCTCTCATCGGCATCACCGCCACCTCCTCGCGGGGCCCTGCAGACAGGGGTTAAGAGGCCTCACAAGGGAAGGGAGTTTTACGGTGGGGTCTGGAGGAGACAGGCAAGGGCTCAGGTGGAAGGGATGTAGGGGAGGCAAGGCGAGGGGGGAAATGCCAGGGCACCCGTGTGTGCCTCAAAGCAGCGACCACCACAGTGATGGACCACAGGAAGGGTCCCGGCTCACCTTCAGGATTCCTAAGCACCATCCCTACACAGCACAGGTACAGCAGAAGTAGATCATTGCAGAGGAACCCAAAAGAAACACCAAGAAATGGAGCGCTTTAGCAGGCAACTGGCCCAATGCTCATGGTGAGGAGCACTCCTGGCTGGTTTCATTCAAAACCAAAGTAAGGGTCGGCTTCTACCACCTCACCGTGCAAAATGGAGCTCTTGATTTACAGTCTCTGCTACTTGACAATCCCACAGTGTTCCCCGACTTTACGAAGCAGCAGCATCTTGCAAATGCTCCGTGGGTAAAAGAGCGGTGGGTTTGCTGTGAGCCCCCAGGATGGACAGCCAGCAGGAGTGAGCGTAACTCCACTGCTCTGCCAAAAATAGCCACTTATGCTAAACATTTTGGTTCAGAGGGCTTCTGGAGATTTGGGATGTATTGAAAGCAATGCTTTCATGTACGTGTGATGTTCAAACTCCATCCTGTGGCATCCAAACCAAAACAGGAGGGAGATGTCCAGGTGTGGCTTTTCTGTGCCGCTCTGGATGCACCGTGAGGTTGTTCACACAAAGCACAACCGGGTTCAAAAAACAAATAAGCAAAGAGAACAAAAGGCAGCATTGCCAGGGAGGAAGAGGGAAATCAAGTGGGAAAGGTCGGTAATTTCCCACTTAACTCAGCCCGTGTCTCCTAACCCCTCTCTGCCGATTCCCCTTCTGATTACCCTACCTACAAACCCGGTAATATAATCGCCTATCTTTTCATCAGCTCTTCCTTCCTCCGGGTCTAATCTCTTATGACACAAATGAGTGAGTTCAGGGTTTTATTAGTAGAAACGGGGGATTTCAGGCTCTGAACACAACCGGGAGCCCCCGCCGCCGAGCAGGGACCTGCTGGCGGGCTGTTGCCCGTGTCAGGTTGTTGTACAAACATTACCTCCTGCAAATCCCCGGCTTGGTCACCAAGTCAAGCGGTGGAGACAGTTTGCCCAGTAGTTTGACCTTTCACCTCCCCTTTACTAAATAGACCTAATTACTGCGTTTGTCTGTCATTTAAGCAACAAATGACTCCATTGAGGTCATCTGAGGGAAGCTGGAGTTCTTAGCTGTCATCTCGAGAGAGCTCGGCTAATTTTATCCTGCTGGGGAAGAAAGGCCTGTGAAATTTTGCTGGAAGGCTCGGTTACAATTGCTGTTTCCTGGGAAGGGTTTGGTGGCACACTCACTTCTGGAGAAACCAAGATATACCCCCACCAGCTCCTTATAGTTCATAGTCCTGTGCAGTTTCCAGCGATTGTAGGGGTTACCCTAAACAATAAAATTCCTGGAACCATCTAAAGCAAAGTAAATAATAATAACAGTAAATAATAATAAAAAAAAAATCTGTCATTTTCTTTTTTGTAAATCCAGATTTTGCCACTGGACATGTAAAAACTCCCAGGGCATTGACCACCTTTTGTTCAGCCGAAAGAAGAGCCAGAAACTACAGATGCATTTGTTTCAATGACAGTTCCTCTGCAGTTTTCAGTACTTGCAGATCTGATGAATCCCAATTGTGTGTTTTGTGGGTAACATGCAAAATACCGATGAAAACAGTTAAGCCTGGAGAAAACTCAAAGAAACTGAAATCTGTGCAGGGAAGGCATTAGGCAAACTTAGCAAATGGCAGTGTTTCCCTTCTGCCTATATACACAGTAATCTCTAAATTAATTGCGGGGAGATAAATATACCTATCTACACACAGAATCACAGAAAATACTGTGTCTACTTGCACATACACAGAGTTGTACAGGAGTAGGTCTGGAAGGGGCATACAGGAGGTCACTTCATCTACTTCCAGATTCAATCAGCTCCTCCAGACCCATTCCTGAGAGATGTGAGCCTGACTTATCTTCAGCCCCTTTCCTCTCCTAGCAGTGGAGACCCTCTGTCTCTCCAGGCCACCCCTTGCACACCCCTCCTTGACAAAACCAATACGTCTCAGCTCAAGCACAAGAAACGCACAGTGTCCCTGCTAAGACATGTTTAGACAAGCTGTGCCAAGGCTGGTCCTTCATCTCCTTTATATCACCCCTCCTGTCCTTGGCCTGGGCACATCCCTGCATTTTTAGCTCCTTCCCCTCCACAATATCTCTGCAAAGGAGGTTTTTGGAGCTTGCCCTTTCGGCTGCATCTCCCTTCTCTGTGCATCTCATGCTCTGGCTCTTCTCTGCTGCATCAGATGTCAGCTGCCTGTCCTCACCTTGCAGCCCATCCTCACCCCTGCCCTCCTCCATCCTTCAGATTTAAGACCTGGCCTCTGGATCCACCGGGAGCCCAGCTCCATCCCTGCCTTGCTTAATTCCAACAGGCACCTCCCTGTTTTCAGCCAGGCTCCTCCTCCCTATGAGAGGAGTCCCCCTTCAACATCTGCAAAACATCTCCAGCCCCCTCCGTAAAGCTCTCCACCAGCATGGTGCCTTAAAGACAAAACAAAACATGACAGCAGCCCAGATTGTTGTTGTTCCCATTGTGCTAATATCAACTGAGCGCTTCCTCCCACTGTTCCCGTCTGTATCCATCCATCTACGGTCTCTCCTGAAGGATCTGCTCTGCCACTCCAGCAGGCTGAGCCAAGGGAGCTGCAAGGGCTGCTCAGCCTCGGCCGCCGCCAAAAATCACCCCTTGGGCCCCCCCAAGAGGAAAACACCTTGCTTGGAGCTGGTCCGAGGGATCGGAGCCCTCCAGCTCCAAATGGGAGGAAGGAGCGGCTTTTATCCCGAATTTCTGCAGTCCCAAGCACAGGATGGTCTGGGTGCCTGCCTGTGGCTGGCAGGTCGGCAGAGCCCGTCCCGCAATCAAAGAGGCGAACAACCGTGGCCGAGGTTTGAAAGGCGAGAAGATGGTGAGTGACGCAGGCACGCTCGGCGCTCCGATTCAGTCCCGTTTTTCAGCGGGGCTTAGATTAAGTCCATCAAACCCAGGTCTTTTTCTCCCTCTTTTCACTCCCTCTTTCTCTGCTGACACAAGCGCGCGCTGCCCAAAGCGTGTATTGTCAGCAAAAGGAGGTGTTCTTTACAGCGCAAAGCAGCCCTGCAACAAAGCAAACAGTCAGGCTAATCGAGGGACTAAAAGTCTGATTGCATTTTTGCTTCTCTGGTAGGTGAGTGCTGGGGAGTCTCCCAGCGATTTATTTTCATAGAATCATAGAATCATAGAATTGTCTAGGTTGGAAGAAACCCTTGGGATCATCAAGTCCAACCATCTACCCTACTTTACAAAGTTCTCCCCTAGACCGTATCCCCCAACACCACATCTAAACATCTCTTAAACACATCCAGGGATGGTGACTCAACCATCTTCTTTCTATAAGCAAAGGTTTGCTCCATCAGAGCCACTACAGAAACACTTGGAACAATCTTGCAATGTTATCCTTGCCTGGAGGTGGGAGCTACACTATATTGCCTGCAAAGGGTTAACCTGGAACAAAATAAAACCAAAAAACCCCCTTATCTTACTGTATTTAGCAGCACCTTGTAAGGAGCACGTCGCCGAGTTGCTGTCGCACCCCATCCCCGCGTGCATGTGGCTCTGAGGGAGGGGGCTGTGTCCCCGATTACCTGCGGGACAAAAGGGTTTTGGGAGGGAGAGGGGATCCTAAATGAAATCCACCCCTTAACCACAGTTCGCTGGCTGGAGTTTTTCATGTGCAAATAACAGAAGCAGGAAAATAGAGGAGGAACTTTATCATTGCCCTGTTGCAAAATTTAAATAAACATAATTTCTTATGCTCAAAGGACATTTGATGAAAAGGTTAATGTTATTACAGGTGCTTAAAGGGCTCTAAAAGCCTTATATCACTACGTGGGATGAAAATGAATAGAAAGAGACAGCGAACATTTTAATAACATCCTCCTTAGTTCCTTCACTGACAGATGCCCTGTTTTGTTAGAGCCCAGGCAGTATTTTAATAAGGTTGAAACAAGTTTATAGCTGTCTATGTGAACCGGAAGGCTTTTCTCCCTTTTTCAACCCAATTTTTTTTCTCATCCCCCAAATCTCGTTTCCTTTCCCCTCTCCGTCACCCACCGCGTGAAGCTTCGTAGAGCATACGCCAAGGGAACACGGCAACACCCCCAAGGGCCAAATTCTCCTTTTCCTTCTTAACGAGATGACGGATTTTGTTTAGATTTTGGCATCTCTATGCTGACAAAAGGGTTGGTCCTAACTGATATGTTTTGGTACCATGTTTGGAGAGATGCTAGAGGAGGTATCAACACCTCCCAGGACTGGAATGGGGAAAAGAAGCAGCATAAAAAAATATTGCCATGTACTTTTAAAAAAAAAAAAAAAAAGAAAAGAAAAAGGACAGAAAGAGTTGCATCATCTTACCTAATTCCCAGCACATTTTATTTCAAGGGAAGCAAGCATGTACAGCTGCAGCCACCATAAGCTCCCGAGGCTCAGACTGAAGGTGTGAAGATGGAGTTTGTTGTGAAAAGGGATGCGGAGATTAGTTGTTTGTGGAGGTATGTCAGTGTGGAACCCTCGAGTACAAACCTCAACTGTGAGCCAAAAAGCCCAACCCAACCAGGGACCGTTGTGTTTTACTGATTTGTGTTGAGGATAGGCAAAATCAACCCAAGACGTACTTTTCAGGAAAAATAAATATCTATGGGAAAGAAATGTGAAAAAAAAAAGAAGAAAGAAAATAAAATAAAGAGCGTGATGGAGCCTTTGAGCCAAGCAGTGGGAGCGCTGTCCTCCTGCTGTCTGTGTACCCTTCCTGAATAAATATTTCTGTCATGCACAGATAAAAGATTATTTTTATAACAAAATTAGCTTCTCTCCAATGCTCCACTGTTTTGCTCTCTCGGCAAAATGCTGAGTTTCAGTTGCTGTACACTGAACGGGTAAGTGGAAACATCCTGACGCTCAAAAATTAAATGAACGGCCTGATAAGAAAGTGGAAAAGAGATTACAGAATCACAGAATGGTCAGGGTTGGAAGGGACCTCTGGAGATCATCTAGTCCAACCCCCAAAGATTATCTATGGGTTTTTTTTCTCCCTTCCCTAAATCTATGTGACTGCTGCAATTGCCTGAGCTTGCAATTGTCTCATGTCTCAGCATTGGTCTAACACCACTGATGGATGCACAGGTCAATCCTGAAACGTGCTGGTCTTGGGCTGCGTTGCCTCTTGCATGCCCTTCCCAACCCCATCCACCCTGTGCGCTTTGTGGTGGGTCTCATACCTGGGGGTGATCTTTCTTCCTCCCATCTGATGGTGAAAAGGGGATTCGCAATACCCAAACATCAGCTTAGGGACATGACCGAGGACAGGGCATAGTGATAGGCTACCATGCCCTGGAGATTCCCCTGGCCAGGATGCCCTTGGCTCAAAGCGCTTCTTCAGTGGATGGTCTTCTAATGACAGGAGATGAAGCAACCCTGGGAATAAAGTGAACTAAAGACACCTTCCTCTGGCAGCACCGGGCATCTCCAGGGCACTTGAGGGCAAAGGTTTACATCCCTGTGCATTGTACATGTGCACTGGGACAAAGACAACGCATAAAGTACTTTGTGCCACTCTGCTTCCTTTCCATCAACAGCAAAACATTGGAAATATGGTATTTTCTTTTTCCTTTGTGAAGAAAAATGCATTAAAAGCTGAAGCAAAGGACACCGCTATCCAACAGCCTAGCCATCTCCAGAGGAAGCCGGCAAAGGTTACTGCTAACATTGCTGTCTCTGATTTATAGATTGTTCCAGCTGAAGACTATTTACCCCATTTCCTCATGGTTGTCTCCTCCTAGCCGTGTATTAATTAGATCCAGCTACTAGCAACGCACCTCTAGTTTCCTTGAGATTGTGCCTGGGATACTTTTGAGTTCAGTTTTAATAGACTCGTGTCCTTTTAAACTCCCTTCACCTTTAAAAATCTTTTGCAAGCCGGAGAAGCAACAAACCCCGTTGCTGTTTTCACACGCACGTACCCACATGTACAGTGGTCACCCATCGTGGCTTCTGCGGGTTTGCCTTAGTTAAATAAATGTCCTTCCCTCAGCATTTGAAGTGTTCCCAGTGGAAGAGTGAGGTAACGTTATTTTGTTATCTAAAGCAACCAACGAGTTTTTTAAAGGATGACCTCCATGTGTCTGTGTATATACACGCTCACGCACACACACATGCAAGCAGAAATGCACATAAAAGACCCCGTTATGAGTTTCAAACTTAGGTAAACCTCCTGTAGACCTCATTAAGATTTGGGCTGGACTTGGCTCCAAGGTTCAAACTCCATCTGCTCCCCTCAAAAGATCTTTGTTAACCGTGTTTTCAAGTCATGGGGCTGAGGAAAGCCGATATACAGAGATCTTTTGGCCCTGGACTGCTCCCATTCTCCTTTTTAAATTTTGAGGTAAATCAAGAGCAAAGCGGGTCTGGGTTTACTGGGGTGCTTTTGCTGTTGTTGGGAGCCACTTTGGCTGACGTAGGACTGTAGCAACTCGCCCTTGCAAAGCATTTTCGCTCTTCCCCAGCCCCAGTGCCAGGCAGTAAGGATGTCAGATGGATTTTGCTCTGCTTGAAGCCTTTCACCCCCTCAGATTCAGCACAGAGGACAAATCCCTCCAGAGAAGGGGAAAAAAAAAAAGTAAAAAAAAAAAAAAAAAGAAAAACCCAGAAAAGTTGCCAGATTGCAGAATCACGACTGGTTTGGACCTGTTGTTGGCCTCTTCTACTTCTCATCCCCCTCCCTTATCTCTCCCTCTGCCCTTTCCCTTCCCCTTTAAACCGCAGGGAGCAACAATATGGTCACTTATCAGTGTCTTGCGGGCGTTTGTGTCTCCCCAGTCCCCCTGTTCCACCTTCCCACCCCTAACCACCCGCAGCCCTCGCTTGCCCCCGCGCCAGCACCCCCAGGCGGGCGAGGAAGCCCCCGGGGGCTTGGCTGAGCCCCCGTCGCGTTGCCGGTGCCCAGTCTGCGCAGCGGGGCGCACAGCACTGCTCTCTTCTGGAGAATTATATATTATATTCTGCTTATTTGTAGGAGGAGCGAGATTTTTATTTTTTTTTTCTCTAGGTTAAAAGCTGGAGATAAACCCATAAGAGCACGGAGGTCTGTGGTGACTGAAACTGGTTAATACACCCCCCAAAACCCCCTCATATTCTGCTTTAAATGACTCGTGCATCGCATTTTGTAATAAACTAACTTCTCCTCTGCCACCCTTCGGTAGAGGAGGGGTGAAGTGCCTCTGCGGTATCTCGGTTGCGGTGCTTAATTAGGTTTGTTTGACTGGGTTTGAAAAATAAAACTTGATTTCATAACGAAGAGTGAAACCACAGACAAGATGGTGTTGTAATTGGAATCGAGGAGATAAGGGAGAAAGCAATTCCAGATGCGCTGGGGGGTGGAGGGAGGCAGGGGGGGTGGGGGGTGAGAAGAAAGCAGGACTTAAACCAGGTTTAAACAGATGTTCCAATGTCTGGATTTTGCCAAATATTTCATATTCAAAATGTCTGGGGTTTTTATTTGAACCTTGTCTCCCCAGATGGGAAAAACCTGTCGAGATCAAATAAAAGCATCAACCTGCCTCTTTACCAGCACATGACCCAAAGGAGGTGTCGGTTGTTTTTGTGGTTTTTTTTTTAAGTCTGAAAGACTTCAATTAGCCCCTTTTATTTTGCCGAGTGGTTGCAGTTGTATTTCAGAAAGGTGGATGAAAATTTCGGGGCGTTGCTGCTCTCGGCTGATGGCAGCAGAAGTAGCAGGAAATGGAGAAGGGAAAAAAAAAAGCGGCTCTCCTTTACAGCTCGTGGGCTGTAAACCCACGAGCGATAAGATTTTGTTATCGTGCAATTCCAGGGAGGTTTAGATAAGGTTGCGGGTGATTTAATAAGATCCAAGCTGAACTTCCAGACTCTCAGAGAAGTCTCTCTCTCTCTTTAATTGCTCCGGAGAGAGGAAAAATTAACAATTTCATTAATTTTATTCAAAGTATTACAAAGCTTAATATATGTATTTTTATTTATATAACCCCTGGATTAAATCATCCGATAACCACTGGCTATAACTTATAAATGAATATTGCCACAAGGACAACCAGATGGACGCGTTCAACCGCAGTATGTAAAACGCCGGCAAAAACCAGACCTGCAGCAGAGGCAGATAACAGGGTGAAATACTGACCCCGCTGAAGTGAGCAGCAAACCCCCGCGATTTGGAGAGGACCAGAAATGCAGCCGGCTCAGTCCCTTATCACCGTGCACAGCTGTGGAGACAGGGACAGATTTGGGGGGGGGCTGTGTGTAAAAACCTCCCGTTTGAGGGATGCTTCTGCAGTTGTGGGTCTGGAGCAGAGGGTTTGCAGCCCATGGCCAGACGTGGCTTTTCTGCCTCCTCTTCCCGCACCCCTTCCCTCTTTTGAAAGGAAAGAAGTTTATCACTCGGGCAAGGGCTGTCAGGGAAGACGGAGGGTGGAGGAAGGGTTTTAACCTTCAAAACGGGATTTAGAAGAGGGAGATGGCAGATTCCTCCCCAGAACAGTGATAGGAGACCCATATAAGGTTCAATACAGGGGACTTCGGTCCTCTTTACGCACTCCAAACTCCTACTGACAGTACTAACTTATCTAATATTATAATATCTAATTCTCTACTGCCTTCTGTGCATCGTGTATTTCATACAAATCCATATACAATTACAAACATACATATGTGCGCATACAAATACAGGTAGAGGTCAATTCATTAATTTATCGGAGCATTGTGGTGAAGCAAATCAGGATTCATAAATACAAAATCAGGCTAATAAAGAAAAATTGACTGCACACTGGCACTATTGTTCAAGCAAGGTCCAGGTCTTGTTCCTTGCTTCGTCTGCCTGAGTAGCAGATTATTATCTTCTCTATGCCCTTAATGTTGTTGTCTGCAAAGCAGTAAAAAGTACCTTTGCCTGCCCGATCCTTAGTTTACACAGTTACATGCTACAGCTTACACTTTTTCCACTCAAAAAGCAGCATTTCTACTTCAGATCATGTCTCCTTGCAAATCAAAAATGAAATAACCCAGGAGCCCTAAATGTATTTCTAATTTCCTTCAAATAAACCATTTCGCTATGTCTGGAAAGTATATTCTAAGGAGGAAAGTGGGGAGGAAGAGTTATCAGAGTATTTCTTGATCTCTTAATTTTATATTCATCATAAGAATGTCTTTTTTTTTTTTTTTTTAATCTTTTCTTCTTTACTCTTCTCAGATTCCTGTTATCCATATGATCTCCCTTCACCCTCACCCAGCAGTAATTTAAAAAGTTCATGTTTTTTCCAAGGAATATCTGTAGCATCAACACGGTACAGAGATATACACAAAGCTCTGCACGCAGCAGGTATCCCGAGAAGCTGCCTACCCTTAAAGCATGTTTTTTTTCATAAGTAGAAAACTCCATAAAGGTCAAAGCCGTACTCTGTAAATGGTAGGAATACGACCTGGGTGTCAATACTCGCTCTTAAATTCTTTGTAATCCCAGCAGGAAGCAAATGCCGTGTCGGAGGGGATCTAAAAGACAAATTGCTCCTACGTTTGCAATCAAGGCTGCGTTAGACTGACGAATCCAAAAGCACAGAGCGTAAATTAATAAAAGCACAACTAGGACTTTCAAGCAGATGCGTGACGCTGACATTTCATTTAGCTTTTCCAATTAATTAAAAAGAAAGCTTAATCAGGACGCTGTTCCAAACACATGGAAATCAATGATTCTCTTTCATTTCCATAGAGTTTGGTTGAGGTCCAGTTATTTAAAGAACAAATATTCGCATTCCTGGGGCAGAGCGCTCTGCTGGCGTGACATCATGCCGCAAACTGCAGAGAAGGTGCGGTTTGCTTTGTGCTGCGCTGATTTTTAAAAGGCATTTGGAGAAGCTCCTCGCTTCTGCCTCTTGAATTTTAGCTCGCAGCTCGTAATTATTATCAGGACCATTCCGGTTTATTATTTTTTAAAGAGGAAGAGGAGCAAACCCCCGTGCCGCAAGCAAACCTGCGGGCAGCAGAAGGAACAGCGTGGCCAAACCTCTTATTGTGACGGCGGGAGAAAACGGATTTGCAGAAACCCCGAAGGCAAAGCTTACCTGGGCAAAGGAAGAGCGTTATGTGCACATTAAAACACAGACCCTTTGGGGGACTTTGGCCCAGGAGGTTGGCTGGGCTCAGCCCTGCAGTAATTATAGACACTAAGGGTGTGGAGGGGAAGGAAACAAAGCTATATCCAAGTTGCACGTTAATAAATATGCAGGAGGTTATTCTCCTGTTTGAATGCATAAATCTTCCGTGAGCGGTCTGTGTGTGCCTGGAATGCGAGGAGCTGGGCTGAGCCAAGGCGAGTCCTGTCCAAATTTCACTACTTTCCAAACGATGCCTCATTTATTAGTGTAGGCAGCTCCGAGTCTCCGAGGATTAACGTCTTGGCCGCCCAGAGTGATTAGATTCGAGATCAGGAGGAGCCCTGGAGTCTGAAGCTAGAAGCACTTCATTCAGCAGTGGCAGGGACTTCGGATGGAGGGTAACTTTAATTTTTATCGAACAGCGGCACAGAGCACCTCTGAAACACCCTCAGCATGGAGGAGCCACAGCAAAATAAATACAAATCACACCAGGTCTGAGGTGACGAGCCAGCATGGGTACTTACATGTAGATCATACAAGTTAGTGACATAATAGGTTATTGTCATCACTCTTCAACAGTAATTGCATAGTAAGTGCTAATTATTGTTAGCACTCCTCATCATGATCGCTTGGTATACTTTGCAAAGAAAGCTTTAACTTTGCAAATGTTTAAGCAAAAGAACAACTCCACAGGCTTCAGCTAGGTAACATCATTAAAATTGTGTCGATATGCAGGAGAAGGGTTTAAATAAGCCAGGGTGAATATCCACTCGGCATAGTTTATTCAATGGGTTTCGCCTTCTGCTGCTCCTGGAATGACCGCAACCAAGCTGCAGATGCTCCCAGTATATTGATAATCCAGGTGAGTGAGTATCTCCTGGAGTTACTCTCCGTGTCAGCTTAGCACAAATACCGAGCCCCTGAATGGGGTTGCTCATGATCTGGAGGCTCAGCTGCAGGTTTCCTCCCTGCTTCACCAAAGCCAAGCGTCTTCCAGCATCATGTCGTCCTCCCCATAAATGTCACATTTGGTACTGGTGGATCTTCTGGAGCTGAAGCTTGTTTCTCACATTTTTTTTTTTTTTCCTGTTTACTTAATCCAAAACCAACCCTGTGAACCACCAGACCATGCATGGTGCCTCCCCAAATGAGAAGCTTCTTGATATGTAGCAGAGCAGTGAAAGAGTTAATTGCTCCATTTTCAACCAAAAGGAGGGAATCTCCACTTACATCTTCCTGAAAATAACTCTGGGCCCTGGTGCCACTAGCTAGATATATTATATGTGCATATATTTGAGATACCTTGGTCTGGAGAGTGGTCATACACTGTATTCTGCCCAGATCTCTTGATTTTCAGCAGATAGCACCGCAACAGGAAATTAATAAAACTGAGGTTATCCATTACCAAATCAACTGCAAACTAAATCTCATCCTATAATTGCAAGAAAACCTATCCGACTCCTTGTTTAGTGTTCAAACTTGGCTGGAAGATACTAAGCATAATTCTATGTCATAGATACACCAACTTATTAGGAAAGGCTTGGGGCTAAAATCTTTTCTTGTTTTTGCTTGCGTAGGAGGGATAAGGAGGGGAGGGATGGGAGGGAGGAGATGGCTTCTCGCTCCCCTGGCAGTGCCATCTGACATCAATTGCACCACAGAATCTCCATGGTTTTGCGGGACCCTCCTCGAAAATGTACGAGAATTTGCATAAAATCTTTCTGTAGACTTCCACAAAACCTCACTGTAATTTGAGAGCATGCAGTTAGGCAAGGGGGGAAATTTTCGGAGGTCCAGCAGGACCCAGGTGCCTCCCTCACCCTTGAGCAAATCTCCTCTGCGGGGCTCTCACAAATGCCCAGGAGCAAATCTATCTGCGGACTGTTCACCCTTCTGCAATTATTATTCCCTGTCCATGGGAAAAGGCAGCAAAAAGAAATATATTCCTGCTTGTTGGCCATCCTAGTCCACAATGGGGGTGAAACCAGCCCTGCCTGGAGAAGCTACTGTCCTTATTCCAGAGGCAGTTTGTATTTCACAGATACCGTACCAGTATTTATCAGCCATGGAGGCTTCACCAGGCAACATCTCTCAGTAGCCCTACCATATCCTAAAAACTACACTTTGTTGGAGCACAGACATGGCAGTCACTGGAGAAGGCATGGGACGGGCCACCGAAAGCCACTCTTCATCTTGTCTTGGGATGGCAGCAAGTGAGGTCCCCTCCTAATCCCAGACGGGCTCATTGCATGCCGTCCCAGGATGCCGCAAGGATTTGGCTTGGGGAAGGAAGGATGGGCACGTAGTCTTTTGGCTTTCCTTTTTGGGTGAGCGTCAAACAAGCGCCGGGGGGATCGGTGCGTACGTGTGCTGCTGCACGCTGCCGGACCGCTCCATGCCCCAGAATAGGACTCTGGAGCTAAAAAGAAGGACTTAAAAAAAAAAAAAAAAAAAGATTTTTTGATATTTTTCCCGCTGTTTTCAGGAAACCATCCCAAATTTCCATTGCAAGGTAACCTGCTCCAATTCACCGGGGAGAGGAAGCAGACTGACTGTCCCCAGTCTCAACCACGCACACGGACACACAGACACACGGACACACACCAGAGGAAGGCATTGGATACTATAAAACAAGGCAATTGGGAAAGGGAAAAAAAAAAAAAAAGTAGCAACATTGTTGGCCATTAATAGCTCTTTTCAGCCTGAAATGTAGGTCTGTAATTGTTAACAAACTATAACAGAAACAATCAGTGCCTCCAGCAATGACAGAAAAGCAGCATCAGAAGGGCCAGATCTAAATTTACATCTCCCATTTACTAGAAAGTGTTTTTTGCAATGGGAACCCTTTCAGCATTGTTTCAGGACAAGCTCTATTTAGTCTCTCGCAGGAAAAGCAGGTCCTAGGATTTCCTCATGAATTACAAATAGATCCCACCAGTCCAAACTCCCGGTTAATATACTGCTCCAGCCCTTAGTGAAGTTGCAGGAGAAGTCATTTGGCACCGGACTTTGGCCCATGTATAATTAAGGATGACATTCTTCACACGCGCCTTTCAGGGAGATTTTATTTTAATATTTTTTTTTTTTTTTGGTGGTGGTGGTGGTGGGATATATTCTTGAGGATTAGGACATTTTTGGATGCAAGAAAGAAAAAGGGAGGGAGGAGGAAAGGGGACCTGGGTGCTAAGTGATAAGCAATTGAACTGCAGTGATTTTCAAGCCCATAAGAGCAAAACATGTTAGAAATAAAGAGGAGGTGGGAGATTTTTAGTGCTAGGCTCCAGGATGGATTATACGGCTGCACCAAGCGCTCTCCTATGGCAAGAGGACTCAGTGTGTGCTTGCGATGCGCCCTGTCCAGAGCCCGTAAGATGCTTCCCCAGATCTATAGTGTAATCGGCGCAACTCAACGGGATTCAAGAGGCTGCTAAATCCAGGGTGGCTTCAACCTGGAGCAGGGAGGACTGCTGTCAGCACACTTACTCTAGTCCTCCGAGCAAAGAATCCCGGCTCCGCGGCTTTTGGCAGCTCATCTCCGAAAGCAAAACGTGGCGTTGACTCCTTCACGCCAGCGAAAAACCGGCTTTTGCGAGCCGCTTTTGCCTTGCACCTTGCGGGGATGTCCGATGCCGGGCGGAGGATGTGTACAGCCATGTGCAATTCTCATCTGCTCGGATCCTATGGGAAAGGATCAGCGTGATTTATCTGAGCCCGTATTTGCAAGGTATCCTCTCTATTGTTTGCTCACTGCCGTTAAGTTTGGACGGCAGGCGGAGGGGTCAGAGCCAAGGCAGAGAACAGAGATTTGCCGAGATCACGCAATGCTCCGAGCCTGCGGCTGCAGTAAACAGAATCTCCTTAAAGGTCACATCTTTGGGCTCCCACTGCCATTGCCAAAGGAAACTGCAATCATTTTTCAGTCCTTTAAACGCCAGACTAAAATGTACTCAAGCCACAATTTTCCTACATGTTCCTGGTTTGTGAGGAGACTACTTAGGAGTCATTTCCTTGCCAAGAAAAGCTTCTCTTTCCTCCTGAACCCGGAATAGACCCAGGCAGCCCTCGGCAAAGTTAGGGGTCAGGGCACAAGGAATGAGACTTTGCAACTGGACTCCGCAGGGCACCCCAAAGTAGGCGCCTTTTGCAGCATCAGCAAAGCAATCTGGACAACCAAAATACTTTCTTTGCCAATCAAAAAAAACCCAACAACCCACCTCCATCGCGTCTATCGGCAGTGTAAGAAGGATCAGCTCCGGGCTGAGAAATCATAGTACCTTTCTGGGCAGAAAAGTTGTTAAGTGCATCTCTTTTTCCTCTCCTAAATCGTCCGTGAAAAATCTTACATTTCTCACGACCGCCTTTTTTCCACCCCTGCCCCCAGCAACAACCGCGTTTATAAAACCGCTTTCCCCTCCTTATACGCAACAGGGAATTGGGTCTATCCGTGTCACTCACCCTCCCCAAACACCCAGCAAAAAAAAACCCTCAGCCCTGCTGGCACGGGCTGAGGCACATCACCAGCTTAAGTGTGACCCCAGCGTGAATTAAGTGCTGTCAAACCTGGCACGAAAAGTCCACCCGTAGGACTGACCCTAAATGAATAGCCACTGTGTTTACGCGAACCACCCCACAGATTGCTTCTCTCCTACCCAGAGCCCCAACGTGTGTCAATAAAAATCTCTGGGTTTCATTAGGCAGCCCCTGCCTGGGTACATAAATAATAAGGCTGTTGTCAGATCTCCCTATGGTGTGTAAGGGCAGATCTGGAAACCTGAAGGCCACGACCTTCATGTTTCTCAGCAGGGACCGAAACGCCCTCGGAGCCAAAGTAGTGGGAAAATGAGAGTCTGTGTTATGCTTTAACATGATACTGACAGGCAAATGTAATTTCTCAGAGTTCACTCCAGCGAACACTGATCTGTTTTATAATCTCACGCGCCGGAGTGCTTGGCCCGGCTGCAGCTCCGGGGCTGCCGCGGGAGGGGACGGGAGCTTCCCCTTCGGAGCTCCGCTCGGATCGCTGGGGGACCCGGAGGCGCTTCTCGAGGAGAGGGTGAAAAGGCACGGCCGCCTTCGGGAGGAGGAATGAGGAAGGTCAAAAAGAGGATGAGCTCAGTGTTTTGGGAGGGTTGGTTTTTTTGGCGGCGCAGGGAGATGTCGGAGGAGGCGAGCTGGGAGTCCTCACCCCACCGGGGTAAAATCTCGGCAGGGTTGTGGAGAGGCGATGTGCGTGGCCGGCCAAAAGGTTGCTGCGCCATTGGGAGCTAGGAATAGTGAAGTGGGAATGATGGCAGGCTCTTCCTCTGACCTCCGGCCCCTTTCCTCCCTCAGCCATTTCCAGGAAATCCCTGCTTTCTCCTACGGCAAGGGCTCTGCTCAGCCGGCCGGGAGCAGGCGATGCTGGAGCAACAGCCTGGCCCCGCAGCTGACACCTCCATGGGTCCAGATCACTCCATCCTGGTAGGACCAGCACCAAAACAAGCAACCCCTTCACAACCGGTCTCCAAACCATGAAACCCAGTTACACCATGGCGGGGCAAGAGCCGAGGTGATGCTCATCATCTGCAAACAAGCTGGGATGGAGGGAATGTGCATTGGGGGTGTTTGCAAATGCTGCGAGGACTGGAGGACCATGTGAGCAAACGGCTCAGTGGGGTCGAAGGATGCTCCTTCCTTCATCCTGGCATCTGCTTGAGGAAGAGGCCATGGTGTGCGGGATGCCGTGCAGTGCACAAATGCACCAAGTTACCTATATATTGTCAGATGAATTAACTATGTATGCAGACCGGCTTGGGGTTTCTCCAGCCAAGGCAAAGCTTCAGGAATGGCCAAGAGGCCTTTCAGCCTCAGTGGAGAGCATTGCTCCCCAAAAGTGGCTTTTTTTGGTCCAAAGGACAGGTCGGGAGGCAGGCTGCTAACACAGGTTTGGTACCTCCTTAGTGAACGATGGAGATGAAAGCGTGAGGTACAAAGTCGATGGGCCAAATTTGAAGGGAGAAAAGGAGAAGGTCAGGGGATGACTTTATGAGCTGTGGAAGTAGCGGTGGCATTTTTCCAGGAGTACGCTATGTCTTCTGCCGAGGAATGTATACCATGCTCCTCAGGCCGGGTGACAGAGTTAATCACCCGGCGAGCAGGAGGGACCAGGGCGGCCAGGGCAGGAAACGCTTCCCGGAGCGGTCCAGGGGGGTTTGGAGACCTGGAGAAGCCCCAGCCCCGCGTGGTGGGAGGAGTACCGTCCCTCTGCATGCGTTGCGTGCAAAGCCAACGCAGCCCCGGTCCCTGTGTGGTCTAGAGGGGTTTGCGTGTGTGGTCCTGCGAAGCCCTGCTCATCTGTCCAAAGGCTGCTAACTGCCTGCTGAATGACCACGTCTGTTTACTTTAGCTCTGTCTGCACCAACTGAACTCTGATCGCTGCCTTCCTCCAGCTGGGCCGGCTCAGGACCCCAACGTGAAGGCGAGCGGGAGAGAGATCTGTGTGTGTGAGGCTCCGAAAAAAAAAAAAAAAAAAAAAAGAAAGAAGGGGAAAAAAAAGAAAAAAGAAAAAAAAAAGAATAGGCTGCAAATGGACTACAGTGTAAATCATGGCGAACAATTTATGGGCCATTTTCTCTCCCATCATTTCTTCTCTGATCCCCACCACCACCCCCTCCTCACTCAAACAGACCAGGCTCATAAATTGCCCGTGCTGAGTGCTGGCAGAAAGGTTTTTCATGTTCCTGACAGCTGCAATAAAAATATGCCTGTGTGTCTGGTAATTGTGTGTGCAAGACGGGGAGGGAGAGAGGTGGGTGCCTGTGCAGGGTGCCGGTGTGTGGGTACGGGGGTGCATGAGATAGTGCAGTGGGGGGGGGGCTGTGTGCCCGGGCCCGTATGGGGGGCTGCAAGGGAGAGAGGTGGGTGCCTGTGCAGGGTGCCGGTGTGTGGGTACGGGGGTGCATGAGATAGTGCAGTGGGGGGGGGGCTGTGTGCCCGGGACCGTATGGGGGGCTGCAAGGTGATGCAGACGTGTGTGCTGCGATCACATGTGTGTGCCGTGAGTGTTGTGCATGGGCTATGATTGCACGTGTGTGCTGCGATTGCGTGTGTGTGCTGTGAGTGTGCGCATGGGCTGTGATTGCACATGTGTGCTGTGATTGCACATGTGTGTGCTGTGAGTGTGTGCACGGGCTGTGATTGCGTGTGTGTGCCGTGATTGCGTGTGTGTGCTGTAAGTGTGTGCACAGGCCATGATTGCATGTGTGTGCCGTGATTGCATGTGTGTGCTATGAGTGTGTGCACGGGCTGTGATTGCGTGTGTGTGCCGTGAGTGTTGTGCATGGGCTGTGATTGCACGTGTGTGCCGTGAGTGCGTGTGTATGCCGTGAGTGTGTGCACGGGCTGTGATTGCACATGTGTGCTGTGATTGCACATGTGTGTGCTGTGAGTGTGTGCACGGGCCATGATTGCTTGTGTATGCCGTGATTGCGTGTGTGTGCCATGAGTGTTGTGCACGGGCTGTGATTGCACGTGTGCATGCTGTGATTGCGTGTGTGCGCTGCAATTGCATGTGTGTGCTGTGAGTGTCTGCATGTGCTGGGGTCGCACGTGTGCGCTGTGATTGCACGTGTGCATGCCGTGAACGTACGCGTGTGCCGCGACTGCATATGTGGGAGTGCTGCGATTGCGTGTGTGTGCTGCGATCGCATGTGTGTGCCGTAATTGCACGTTCGTGCTGTGACTGCATGTTTGTGCTGTGATTGCACATGTGTGCACAGTGAATGCATGTGTGCCGCGACTGTATATACACGTGTGTGCCATGTTTGCACGTGCGTGGGCTGTGATTGCACATACGTGTGCTAATTGCACTTTCCCGCTGCAATCGCATGGGTGTGCTGTGACCGCAGGTACACGCGTGTGCCGCGATCTATGCACACTTTGACTCCGCGTGTCCCTGCGTGCGTCTGCCAGGCAACGATGTGCGCGTGCACGTAGGGCCAAAGCCATCCTCCCCGTGGCAACGGGCCATGGACAGTCGTGTGTGCACGCAAGCGTGATAGCGTGTACAAGCAGGACGCGCTTTTCATGTGTAGATGGGAAATAGGTTTTTTCCGGCAGAGGGGAATGTTTGAGATGTTGAATTTTTTAAAAAAAATCAGGACTAAAAATGCAAATCATGACCTTCTTCAGTAAACATGCTCGCTAAATGAAAATACATTGATTTTTGGACTGGATCAATCACGGTATTTATTCTGATCGTTCCCAAATATTCCATGCTGGGAATTTCTTAGTTAAAACCGGAACCTCTAGGCTATTGTTAGGTTAAATTTTGAGACTCAAAATCAACTGAGCCGATAAGCGCAGGCTACGGGATTTTTCAATGCAATGAAATTTCGAATGAAGCAGTAAGTTTTGCGGCTGTAATGGAAATAAACTCATTCCTGCCAGCCAGTTTTGGAGGAAATAATGCTCAGCCACAGGATTCCTAGAAAACAGCTTTCTCCTTTTCATCACTTCTCCATATTCACTTCTTTGAATGACGTTATGCTCACAAGAAGCTTGATGTGAAGCAACAGCCCAGGAAATCCCAGGGTGTGCAAAAGTGTTACCCATGAAAACCCGGGAGCTTTTTGCTGGGGAAAGATATTTTCCCCCTCTATGTCTGCATTTTGCCCTGACCCAGTTCAGTTTCTCTTGTGTCTTTATCAAAAATACTCTTGCAAGTGTTTGCGCCCCTCTTTGCACCACTACCAGGTTGAAAAGCTTTTCATTAGTGAAAAGATTAGAAAGAAGCAGAGTGACTTAAGGGGAAAGAAATCACGATTTAGTTAAAGAAAATCAGAGCACCCAAAAATCTGCCTGGTGTCAATTTATAGTTATAAATTCATTAAGAAAGGCACAGAGACCACAACCTGTTCAGAAATCATTCCCAACCATGAGAAAAACTAAGTTGGAAGAAAAACCCAGACAAAACCTGAGCAGCGATGTAAGTGTGGATGTGTGTGGCAACGAGAGGGAAGTCCCCAAAAAAGGAAAGTCCGTATTTATCAGTGCTGTTGGCACATGCTGCGAGTGTGCCTGGGCAGGGGCCGGCGGAAAACAGCACTGGGGGGTTTCCGAGTCCGAGGATCAATAGCCCCGTGTGTGCCTGGGCTTTGTAGCTCTAAGTGCCTCTGTAGGGAACAAAGAAAGTGAGTAAAAATTGAATTATCCACTTAAGGTTGTGTCAGCTTTCCATCATAAATCTTTTTTTTTTCCAGAGGTTTATTACTCATCTGTAAAAATTCCTCCCAGCCTTAGCCTTTGCGTATACAATATGGTTTCAACACTGGAAAAAAGCTTCATAGGTATGTAATTTAATAAAGTACAAAGTTATCATTTTATGCAGAAAGAAATATTTCACACAACTACACCAGAGGAATGAAATCAGGGACTGGTGGGAGTGGTGGCTGGAGGGGAGCTCTGGAATCTCTGTGCTGTGAAGGGGCAGCTTCCAGTGAGTCCCAGTTAGGGCATCTCTCACCCGGGCTTGGTGCAGAAGGGTGAGCCCCGGCACCCACCGCAGCTCCACAGCCCCCCAGGGCTCAGCCAGGCGGGAGGTGGGTGTGCAATTTCCTCGTCCTGTCCTGAGAGACAAGGGGAGACCCCATGGATGCTGAGGATGCTCTGCTCTGCTCATCCCATAGGCTAAAAACGGAACCCTGCCTTGTAAAGAGCATCCTTAGACATTGGCCACCTGTATTTTAATGACTCTTTATTAAAACGGGATTCTTCACTCCTCTTACTTTCCCTTTTTTTCTCTTCCACTCTCCTTTACCATTTCCCTTTTTCTTTTACAATTTTTTATTTCCTTTTTTCCTTTCTTCCTTTCCCCTTTCCTTTCCTTTCCTTTCCTTTCCTTTCCTTTCCTTTCCTTTCCTTTCCTTTCCTTTCCTTTCCTTTCCTTTCCTTTCCTTTCCTTTCCTTTCCTTTCCTTTCCTTTCCTTTCCTTTCCTTTCCTTTCCTTTCCTTTCCTTTCCTTTCCTTTCCTTTCCTTTCCTTTCCTTTCCTTTCCTTTCCTTTCCTTTCCTTTCCTTTCCTTTCCTTTCCTTTCCTTTCCTTTCCTTTCCTTTCCTTTCCTTTCCTTTCCTTTCCTTTCCTTTCCTTTCCTTTCCTTTCCTTTCCTTTCCTTTCCTTTCCTTTCCTTTCCTCTCCTTTCCTTTCCTTTCCTTTCCTTTCCTCTCCTTTCCTTTCCTTTCCTTTCCTTTCCTCTCCTTTCCTTTCCTTTCCTTTCCTTTCCTCTCCTTTCCTTTCCTTTCCTTTCCTTTCCTCTCCTTTCCTTTCCTTTCCTTTCCTTTCCTCTCCTTTCCTTTCCTTTCCTTTCCTTTCCTCTCCTTTCCTTTCCTTTCCTTTCCTTTCCTCTCCTTTCCTTTCCTTTCCTTTCCTTTCCTCTCCTTTCCTTTCCTTTCCTTTCCTTTCCTCTCCTTTCCTTTCCTTTCCTTTCCTTTCCTCTCCTTTCCTTTCCTCCCGCGTACCCCGCGGCGGTGCCCCCCTGCAGCACTTGCGGCTCTGAGGGGCAAAAACGTGAATTTCTCCCCTTCGCCCTCTCCCCTCGTAGCGCTTTGCCCCTCTTTCTGGTTTGGCTACAATTTGCGGGAGATGAGGGGTTCGTTTGAATGGGGGGAGAGGAGGTAGTTTGGGGACAGAAAACTGTTACGGTCTGGGGAAAAAAAAAAAGCAGGTCGCACCAGGGTGTTTTTGTTCGCCTGGGCTGTTTCTCACCGCACCTCGCTCTGCAGAAATCGTGCGTGGGGTGGCACAGAGGGTCCCTGCGGTCTCGCTGCCCAGGGCAGGCGTGGGTTCCCCGGGGCTTTGCCCTGGAAAACGCTGAGAGATGACACTCTGAAATAAAGACTTGGGGAAAAAATATAAATATAAATGCTGTAAGGATATCTCCTTGCTGGGCGGTTGCAGCTCCTTTTTACCTCCCTGCTCCATGCAGCAGGGTGCTTGGCAGCCCCCAAAGCCCTGGCGAGGGGTGGGTTTTCCCCTCCATCCTCCGCTCCCCAGACCGCATCTCTGTTCCATCATGCATGCCTTTATTATTATTATTATTATTATTATTATTATTATTTGCTTTAGGGCTGGGGTCTGCATTAGGCGTGTGCCCACGTTGCTCCTGCCCCAGAGGTGCTGTGGGATTGGGAAGTGGGACTGCACAAAGGCTGCGGGGGGAGTCCTGCTGCAAGGAGAGTACCCCTGCCCCTTCCAGGAGGATGCAGGGTGAGGAGGACCATGCTGGAGATGCCCGGAGCTACCCTGCTGCAGCAGGGATGAGGGACACCCGGGGAAGGAGGGAGGGAGGGAGGGAGGGCGGGAGGAAAGCTGATCCTGAAGTTTCCATCATGTGAAATTGAAGCGCATGTGCCTATAATGAAATATTTCCTCCCATTTCATGGCAGCTCAGTAATTCCTGATGGCAGGGAGCCTGGGAAAACAGATCCCCCCTGCTCCCACCCACAGCGCCTGACCGCACGGGCAGGGACAAACAAGGGCTTCGTTTTGCCGGGCCGCGGCGGCTCCCCACCTCCCGCCTGGACACCTTATAGCATCCTCCAACCGCGGCCCCACGGGGAGCCCTTTGCCCCCTGCCCCCTCCTCCAGCAAAGGGAAATCCACATTTCCAAGGATATTTCGGCGCAGGGCTGCAGCAGTTCGGGCCTCCCAGCCCCAGCAGCACCTGTGTCCCCCCATGTCCCTGGGGCCACGCAGGCTGCCGGCGGTGCGGCGACCAGGGATGACGCCGAGGGCTGCCACCCCCGGCAATAGCTACTGCTTTAATTTACTTTTGAATTATGCGGTTTTTCCAGCTCCTCTAAATTTAATTAAACTTTGACCAAAATTCTAAGCAGGGGAAGAGAATAGAAAAGGGGTTTTGTGCCAGAACAAGCACAGTAATAATATTAATAATAACAAAAAGCAACAACAAGCCCTTAAACGCCTACGGGCCGGGTTGTAGGAGTTCAGGCTACTGGGCTGAGTCAGGCAGAGCACTGGGAGTCTGCAGTCCCCTTTGAAATGCTCCTGACACAGGACTGATGCAGCCGAGGACACCAGAGAGCTGCTGCAGCATCAGATTTCCTTTTGAAATTGCATTTTCCTAACAAATAGAAGTAAAGCACGGGTAAACT
>NW_009647581.1:1162503-1164953 GCF_000708025.1 Charadrius vociferus
GGAAGAGATGAGGGTCAGACCGAAATGCAGCTCATGCCTGGGAGGAGGAGGCTTTGATGGGGAGCTGGACCAGCTCTTGCGCTGCGCTGGGAGAGAGCGTGCCATGAAGGAGGAATTCAATGGAGGGATGCAAGACTTCAGCAGCAGCCACCCTCGAGTCCTATTTATTTGTTGTCCCTATTTGTGTTATAGCAACACCCCAGACCTGGATAAAACCCATGTTGTGGTGGGCATTGCATCCCCCACATGTGGATCCCACACCCTCCCCAGCGAGTTTCTGATCTGGTGTCCTGACAGGGGGATTTACGCTTGTTTTAAGGCAATGCAAACCAGCTCTGCCCCTGCCGTAGGTGCCTTGCTCAGCTGGAGCTGATGAACGGGTCTTGCTGTGTGAGTTTACACCTCCTAACAATCCACTCCCCAGCCTTTAATGTAAAACCAGTGAGGTTTTTTGTTTGTTTTTTTTTTTTTTTAAAGCACATATACTTGAGCCCTTTAAGAAAAATAATAATTTCCTCCCTCCTGCTCTCATTTGGTTCCCTACTAGTTTGATAAAGAATTGGTCAAAGTGTTTATTCGGGCTTAGCTCTTAAGATGCTGCTAACAGGGTGAAGTTAGGATCATATAAATTCCTCAGCCAGATAAACGTCCTGTGTAATCCCGTATCTGTCCCTGACAGTAGCCAGTACCAAATGCTTCCCAGGATGTGACAAGAAAGCTTCGCTGCGTCTGCAGAGGGAATTACCTGCCCACAAAGAAACCATACTCCTGGTGCCTAACTCTCAGCAGCTGGTTTGATGGACTTAAGAAGTCCAGAAAGTGAGTGCTCTATTCATTTTATTAAGTATTGTATTAATTCTACCTTTTTGGGGCCAATAGGAAAGCAGCCTCAAGGCTGGAAGTCACCCGTGGCTGCCGATGAGGAGGCGCGTGGGTGTCGCAGTGGTGGCTCCCGGATCCAGAGGCTCTGTGGTCCTTCCGCACGTGGGCTTCGCTTTGTTTCCCGTGTGCTTAATGTGTCACAGGAGTGGGAGGCGGGACCTTGGAAGTGTCCCACTAACATGAGTTTGCAATGAATATTACTCATTTCTTGGTACAAAACTTAATTGGGGGATTTCAGGACCTGATGCAGAAGACCAACGGGGAGAATTACTGTCTCCAGCGTTTTAAATGGCCGCTTAGGATTGCGGAGGCTCACGCTTATTAATGCTCTGGCACTGATTAGATCTAAGTTTGATTAAACAATGTCGGGAAAACAGGGCATCCTAGATTAGAAGCAGAAGTGAGCCGACACGCTGCAAAGGAGTGCAGAACACAGACTATGAGCCCCGTCCAGCAAACGGAGTCCAACACGTTTGTGCTTGCCGTGCTGAGTCACTACTTAAGGAACGAGCCGCTAAGTTGTTCTTGAATTCAAAGAGCCGCAATAAAATGTATTTAGTGCGAGTGCGCTGGGGCGAGCTCCTTTTAGTAACTTCGGATGGAGAAAATCCTGGTGCATTACCCGTAGCAAAGAGATCTTCTCCTTTTTGCTGCGGGTTTCCCTCTGTAAAGCACCCGGACAATATCCCCGGCCAACACCAGTCATGGAGCCCCTTCCTCTAAGGAAAGGAGCTTATTTAATAGCTACTTGCATGCACGGAGACACACGCATTTACTCCTGTGTTCAGCTGGATCCCTACCAAGCTACGTTCATGTCAAACCTATCAGCACCGCCGTCAGCCCTCCGGTCGCGTTCCTTGGCACCATATAACTCTCCTCCATCTCCCGCTCTCTTCCTTTTTGGCAGCACAAAAGCTCCCTGTCATCTCCAGCTCTCCTCCTTCTGTCAGCAAGGAGCACGCACCACCGTGCAGCGAGACCAAAGGGGACGGCGATCCTGCGGTGAGGAGCCATCTACCTCCATGTTCTCGGGGCTGAGGAAAGCACCCCACTAGGAATATTAATTGCACGCTCCCACAGAGCCTGTGTCTCTCTTGTGCTTATGAACACGGTGTTGGATCAGGTTTGCTTCCTACCCAAGAAATTCAGTCTGTTTGTCCTCCTGTTTCTGGCCACAAATTCTGCTTTGCTTTTTTGAGGGTGAAGCAGCACCTAAAAACCCACCTGGGAAGCAGCAGGAAAACATCCTCCCCGTCAGCTCTTCATGGGAAGTCTTGGCAGGGCAGCAAAGTTCCCTGGTGGCATCCTGCAGGCTGGGAGCTGGTGGCCATGGAGGGCTGGGGAAGGACTGGAAGTCAGCCCCCGCCTTGAACATTACTGGGGGACCCTCCCAGATCTTCTCCTGGGTTCCATCCCATTCCCAGGTCCATCTCTCACTGTAAAATGTTGCTTTTCCTGGAGCATCTTTTCCCACAACACAGGAAAGTGGGATGACCGTCAGCTCAGAGCAGACCCCTGGCTCCCAAGGCCAAGGAGAGGCAACGCCACCCCTGGCACTGGGGACAGAC
>NW_009647582.1:0-2294 GCF_000708025.1 Charadrius vociferus
AACCCCCCCAAACCCTTCACCCCCCCAAAAAAAAACCCCAAACCCTTAAAACCCCCCAAAACCCTTAACACCCTCCCAAAAAAACCCTCAAATCCTTAAAACTTCGCAAAACCCTTAAAAAAACCTTAAAACCCTTAAAAAGCGCTTAAGAAAAACTTAAAAACCTTAAAAAAAACCTTAAAGCCCACAAAACCCTTAACAAAAACCCTTAAAGCCCTTAAAAAGCCCTTAAAACCCCCCAAAACCCTTAAAAAAGCCCTAAAGACCACCAAAACCCTTTAAAAAGCCCTTAAAACCCCTCAAAAGCTTTTAAAAAGAACTCGAACCCCCAAAAACCCTTAAAAAAAACCCTTAAAACCTCCAAAAACCTTTAAAAAAACCCTTAAAACCTCCAAAAACTGTTAAAAAACCCTTAAAATCTCCAAAACCCGTTAAAAAAAAAACCCTTAAAACCTCCACAACCCGTTAAAAATGCCTTAAAACCTCCAAAAAACGTTAAAAATGCCTTAAAACCTCCAAAAAACGTTAAAAATGCCTTAAAACCTCCCAAAAACTGTTAAAAACCCCTTAAAATCTCCAAAAACCGTTAAAAAAAACCCTTAAAACCTCCAAAACCCGTTAAAAATGCCTTAAAACCTCCAAAGAACGTTAAAAATGCCTTAAAACCTCCAAAGAACGTTAAAAATGCCTTAAAACCTCCAAAGAACGTTAAAAATGCCTTAAAACCTCCAAAGAACGTTAAAAATGCCTTAAAACCTCCAAAGAACGTTAAAAATGCCTTAAAACCTCCAAAGAACGTTAAAAATGCCTTAAAACCTCCAAAGAACGTTAAAAATGCCTTAAAACCTCCAAAGAACGTTAAAAATGCCTTAAAACCTCCAAAGAACGTTAAAAATGCCTTAAAACCTCCAAAGAACGTTAAAAATGCCTTAAAACCTCCAAAGAACGTTAAAAATGCCTTAAAACCTCCAAAGAACGTTAAAAATGCCTTAAAACCTCCAAAGAACGTTAAAAATGCCTTAAAACCTCCAAAGAACGTTAAAAATGCCTTAAAACCTCCAAAAAACTTTAAAAATGCCCTAAAACCTCCCAAAAAACTTTAAAAATGCCTTAAAACCTCCCAAAAACTGTTAAAAAAGCCTTAAAACCTCCAAAAACCGTTAAAAAAAAACCTTAAAACCTCCAAAACCCGTTAAAAAAACCCTTTAAAACCTCCAAAAACCTTAAAAAAAAACACCTTAAAACCTCCAAAAATCTTAAAAAGAAAAACACCTTAAAACCTCCAAAAATCTTTTAAAAAACACCTTAAAACCTCCAAAAACCGTTAAAACCCCTTAAAGCCCCTCAAAAAGCCCTTAAAACCCCCTTAACCCCCCCAACCCTGCCCCTAATAGTCCCTCCCGGTTACCGTAACGCCCCTAATAGCCGCCCCAGCCTCACCCTCGTTTTTCTATGTACTCCTGTAGTGGAGCCCCACTCCCGTAATGCCCCTAATATTAAGCCCAGCTCCCGTAATGCCCCTAATATTAAGTCTCAGTTACCGTACCGCCCCTAATAGCCGCCCCAGCCTTAACGGCGGGGGGCTCGGTATTTTAACCCCCCCAACCCTGCCCCTAATAGTCCCTCCCGGTTACCGTAACGCCCCTAATAGCCGCCCCAGCCTCACGAGCAGGTTTCCGTGTACTCCTGTAGTGGAGCCCCACTCCCGTAATGCCCCTAATATTCAGTCCCGGTTACTGTAATGCCCCTAATAGCTGCCCCAGCCTTAAGATCAGGTTTCTATGTACTCTTAGAGCGGAGCCCCATCCCGTAATGTACCTAATAGGAGGTCCCAGTTACCATAATGCCCCTAATAGGTGTCCCAATCTTAATACCAGACTTCGATGTGCTCCTATAGTGGAGCCCCGCTCCCGTAATGTACCTAATAGTAGCTCCCAGTTACCATAACACTCCTAATAGCTGCCCCAGCCTTAATATCAGGTTTCTATGTACTCTTATACTGATGCTTATTTCCCGTAATGCTCCTAATATTAAGTCCCAGTTACCATAATGTCCCTAATAGCCGTTCCAGCCTTAAGATCGGGTTTCTATGTATTCCTATGGTGGTGCCCGGATCCCATAATGTACCTAATAGTAGGTCCCAGTTACCATAATGCCCCTAATAGCTGCCCCAACCCTAAGATCAGGTTTCTATATTAAGTCCTGGTTACCGTAATGCCCCTAACAGCCACCCCAGCCTTAACAGCAGGTTTCCATGTTAAGTCCCAGTTACCGTAATGCCCCTAATAGCCACC
>NW_009647583.1:0-4047 GCF_000708025.1 Charadrius vociferus
CAAAACCACCATTTGCCATTTTCCCAATGGCCGGGCCAAAAAAATACATAACGTCCGGCCATTGCTCACACACCAGAGGGGCCAGCACAGAAACCTCTGCCTTGTCCTCACTGTCACCTTGAAGTGCTTTCATCGCTCTAAAATCCTTGGGGCTCAGGGCTTTCCTTTTGACTTCAGCCTCAAAACCACCTTCTGCGATTTTCCAAATGACCACAGCTAAAAATACCCAATGCCCAGCGATTGCTCCCACTCCAAAGGGGCCAGCACAGAAAGTTGTGCCTTGTCCGCACTGTCCCCTGAAGCGCTTTCAGTGCCCTAGAAGGCTTGGGGCTCAGGGCTTTCCCCTTGACTTCAACCTCAAAACTACTTTTTGCCATTTTCCCAATGCCTGGGGCCAAAAATACCCAGTGTCCAACCATGTCTCCCACACCAAAGGGGCCAAGTACAGAAACCTGTGCCTTGTCCTCACTGTGCTTTGAATACATTTCATCGCCTCAAATATCTCGTGGCTCAGGGCTTCCTCTTGACTTCAGCCTCAAAACCATCTTTTCCCATTTTCCCAATGGCTGCAGCCAAAAATACCTGACGCCCAGCCACTGCTCCCAGACCAAAGGGGCCAGAAAAGAAACCTGTGCCTTGTCCTCACTGTCCCCTGGAAGCGCTTTCATTGCCCCACAAACCTTGGCGCTCAGGGCTCTCCTCTTGGCTTCAACCTCCAAAACACTTTTTGCCTTTTTCCCAATGCCTGGGGCCAAAAATACCCAATGTCCAGGGATTCGTTCCACACCAAAGGGACCAGCACAGAAAACTCTGCCTTGTCCTCCCTGTCCCCTGGAAGCGCTTTCATCGCCCCACAAACCTTGGCGCTCAGGGCTTTCTTCTCTCCTTCAGCCTCAAAAAATCTTTTTTCCATTTCCCCTATAGCCGGTGGCAGAAATATCTAATGCCTATTATCGCTCCCACACCAAAGGGGCCAGCAGAGAAACATGTGTCTTGTCCTCACATCCCCCTGGAAGCGCTTTCATCGCCCTACAATCCTTGGGGCTCAGGGCTTTCCTCTTGCCTTCAGCCTTAAAACCACCTTTTGCAATTTTCCCAATGCCCTGGGCCAAAAATACCCAACGTCCAGTCATTGCTCCCACATAAAAATTCCCAGCACATAAACCTGTGCCTTGTCCTCACTATCACCAGGAAGCGCTTTCATCGCCCCACAAACATCAGGGCTCAGGGCTTTCCTCTTGCCTTCAGCCTCAAAAGCACCTATTGCCATTTTCCCAGTGACTGTGGCCAAAAATACCCAAAGCCTTTGCTCCCACACCAAAGGGGCCAGTACAGAAACCTGTGCATATCCTCACTGTCCCCTGGAATAGATTTCATCGCCCCACAAACCTTGGGGCTCAGGGCTTTCCTCTTGACTTCAGCCTCAAAACAACCTTTTGCCTTTTTCACAATGGCTGGGGCAAAAAAACCCAACGTCCAGCCATTGCTCCCACATCAAATATGCCAGCACAGAAACCTGTGCCTTGTCCTCACTGTCCCCTGGAAGCTCTTTCATCCCCCCAGAAACCTTGGGGCTCAGGGCTTTCTTCTGTACTTTATCCTAAAAACCACCTTTTCCCATTTTCCCAAGGCCTGGGGCCAAAAATACCCAACGTCCAGATATTGCTCCCACACCAAAGGGGCCAGAACAGAAACTTGTGTCTTGCCCTCACTGTCCTCTGGAAGCGCTTTCATTGCCTCACCAACCCCGGGGCTCAGGGCTTTCCTTTTGACTTCAGTCTTAAAGCCACCTTTTGCCATTTTCCCTATTGCCGCGGCTAAAAAATACCCAACGTCTAGCCATTCCTCCCACACCAAAGGGGCCAGCATAGAAATCTGGGCCTTGCCCTCACTGTCACCTTGAAGCGCTTTCATCGCCACACAAACCTCAGGGCTCAGGGCTTTCCTCTTGACTTCAGCCTCAAAACATCCTTTTGCCTTTTTCCCAACAGCCGTGACTAAAAATAAAAAATGTGCAGGCATTGCTCCCACACTAAAGGCGCCAGCAGAGAAATCTGTGCCTTGTCCTCCCTGTCCCCTGGAAGTGCCTTCATTGCCCCACAAACATTTTGCTCAGGGCTTTCCTCTTGATTTCAGCCTCAAAACAACCTTTTGCCTTTTTCCCAAGCTGGGACCTGAAATAACCAATGTCCAGGTTTGCTCTCAAAGGAAAGGGGCCAGCACAGAAAGTTGTGCCTAGATCTCATTGTCCCTGGAAGCGCTTTCATCGCCCCACAAGCGTTGGGGTTCCAGGCTTTCCTCTTGACTTCAGCCTCAAAACCACCTTTTCCCATTTTCCCAATGGCCTGGGTCAAATATACCCAACGTCCAGTCATTGCTCCCACATAAAAATTCCCAGCACATAAACCTCTTCCTTGTCGTCACTGTGACCAGGAAGCGCTTTCATTGCCCCACAAACATCAGGGCTCAGGGCTTTCCTCCTGACTTCAGCCTCAAAACCACCTATTGCCATTTTCCCAATGGTCGGGGCCAGAAATACCCAACTTTCAGGCATTGCTCCCACAACAAAGGGGCCAGAACAGAAACCTGTGCCTTGTCCTCACTGTCACCTGGAAGCACTTTCATCACCACACAAACCTTGGGGCTCCGGGCTTCATGCTCTTGACTTCATCCTCATAATGACCTTTTGCCTTTTTCACAATGGCCGCAGCCAAAAAACCCCAAAGCACACCCATTACTTCTACACCAAAGGGGCCAGAAAAGAAACCTGTGCCTACTCCTCACTGTCCCCTTGAAGCGCTTTCATCACCCCACAAGCCTTGGGGCTCAGGGATTTCCTCTCCTCTTCAGCCTCAAACCCACTTTTTGCCATTTTCCCAATGCCTGGGAATACCCAATGTCCAGCCATGTCTCCCACACCAAAGGGACCAAGCACAGAAAACTTCCTCACTGTCCCCTGGAATAACTTTCATCGCCCCAAATATCTCAGGGCTCATGGCTTCCTCTTGACTTCAGCCTCAAAAACACCTTTTCCCATTTTCCCAATGGCCGCAGCCAAAAATACCCAAAGCACACTTATTACTCCCACACTAAATGGGCCAGCAGAGAAACCTGTGCCTTGTCCTCCCCGTCCTCTGGAAGCGCTTTCATCGCCCCACAAACCTTGGGGCTCAGGGCTTCCTCTTGACTTCAGCCTCAAAACCACCATTTGCTATTTTCCTAATCGCTGGGGCAAAAATACCCAACGTCCAGCCATTGCTCCCACATAAAAGTTTCCAGCACAGAAACCTGTGCCTTGTCCTCCCTGTCCCCCTTAAGTGCTTTCATCCCCCCACAAACATCAGGGCTCAGGGCTTTCCTCTTGCCTTCAGCCTCAAAAGCACCTATTGCCATTTTCCCAGTGACTGTGGCCAAAAATACCCAACGTCCAGCCATTGCTCCCACACCAAAGGGGCCAGTACAGAAACCTGTGCATATCCTCACTGTCCCCTGGAATAGATTTCATCGCCCCACAAACCTTGGGGCTCAGGGCTTTCCTCTTGACTTCAGCCTCAAAACAACCTTTTGCCTTTTTCACAATGGCTGGGGCAAAAAAACCCAACGTCCAGCCATTGCTCCCACATCAAATATGCCAGCACAGAAACCTGTGCCTTGTCCTCACTGTCCCCTGGAAGCTCTTTCATCCCCCCAGAAACCTTGGGGCTCACTTCAGCCTCAAAGCAAGTTTTGCCATGTTCCCAATGGTCGGGGCCAGAAATAACCAACGTCCAGCTATTGCTCCCACACCAAAGGGGCCAGAATAGAAAGCTGGGCCTTGCCCTCCCTGTCACCTTGAAGCGCTTTCATGGCCTCACAAACCTCAGGGCTCAGGGCTTTCCTCCTGACTTCAGCCTCAAAAATACCTTTTCCCATTTTGCCAATGACTTGGGCAAAAAATACCCAACATAGAGCCATTGCTACCACACCAAAGGGGCCGGTAGAAAAACCTGTGCCTTGTCATCCCTGTTGCCTGGAAGCACGTTCATCACCCCACAAACCTTGGGGCTC
>NW_009647584.1:0-348 GCF_000708025.1 Charadrius vociferus
AGCGGCAGCGGACAAGGGAAGATCAACCAATGTAATCTACCTGGACTTGTGCAAAGCGTTCAACACTGTCCCACACGATATCCTGGTCTCTAAATTGGAGAGACATGGATTCGACAGATGGACCACTTGGTGGATAAGGAACTGGCTGGATGGTCACACTCAAAGAGTTTTGGTCAACGGCTCGATGTCCAAGTGGAGAGCAGTGATGAGTGGCGTTCCTCAGGGGTCAGTACTGGGACCAGCAGGTCAAAGGACGTGATTCTGCCCCTCTACTCCACTGTCGTGAGACCCCATCTGGAGTACTGCATCCAGCTCTGGAGTCCCCAACATAAGAAGGACATGGACCTG
>NW_009647584.1:583-3504 GCF_000708025.1 Charadrius vociferus
TGTCCCTGTCTATGGCAGGGGGGTTGGAACTCGATGATCTTCAAGGTCCCTTCCAACCTAAACGATTCTATGATTCTATGTTAGGCTATACTTGACATCAAAAAGACTTGCCATTGATTGAACTGCACAAACAACTCCACAGTACAGGTATGAAGTACTGGCATCTGTGTATCTGATCTTTTCAAAAGGCCCAGGATGATCTGAGGAGAATATCCTCATTTTACCTCAATCAGTTATGCTGCAATTGAAATGTTCTTGTCCTAGTTCCACTGCAATTAAGACTCTGCTCATTAGTCCCAGCAACAATTTCTCTTCTTACAACACCCCTTGTGTACTATCATAAATGAGGAGCAGACTGTTCTGATATTGTATTTCTGTTGAATGGGGACCAATACACAGTGGAATGCCCAATACCCTGCTTCTGGAGCTAGATAATCAGACCATTGTGAACACAAGCAGTGGTTTAGAACAAGAAGTGTCTTCTGTCCTATACAGCTGGAATTGTAGGGCAAAATCTAGATAGGCAGAATTCAATCATCCAGACTGGTATCAGAGTGGATTTTTTTTCCCAGGGAAGATCTGGAGATGTCTAAAAAGCTTTTGTAAAAATTGAAAAAAAAAAAAGTCGAACTTTGTTTCTGCTTTTAGATTTTTTCAAGGACATTTTAGGTTTCTGAAATACTAAAACAAACAGTTTTTAAAATGAATGCAGGTGTAAAACACAGTAGTTAAAATTTTTAGTTTACCATTTAATACTGCATCTAGAGCTCTTCTGTCTGAAGAGATTGATTTGAGAAGATAGTCATCATTTTCTTAACTAAAATCTCTATCACCTGATAATTGATAAGCTCTGCAATATGCTTAAATTTAACTCAGAAAGTTCAATGTTGACCAAAATTAATCCTCAAATTAAAAAAATGAAAGGCGAGTATTAATACAAAACATTACTCTTGCTTAACTCCATGTACAAACATGGTCTTTTAAAGTAGGTCAATATTATAGATAAAACATAATAGTTAAGTTGTATTTAACATTACAAACTGAGATCTAAACTGAGGCTTTCAAATACTTATGAGTAAATCTGACATGATGCCTGCACATAGTTTTTGTTTATTTCAGTACTTAGTTGATCATTCCTGACTTCAGTTGAGCTCCCAAAAAATTGCCAGAAGCTTCAGGAAGCAGCGATGCCCGTCATGTGTAAACCTTACATGATAGCAAGATACATCATGTTCCTCCCACCCCCCCACCTCCTCAAAGTTACCATTATTTCAGGTTACTAGAATTCATATTTGTGAAGTAATATTCCTTACACTGAATGAAAGAAATGTCATTGGGTGGTGTACATAAACTCAGGGTTTGGGTCCCCATGCCACGTACATTTTTTTTGTGTGATGTGAAGTCAGTCATTTAGGTGGGTTTTCGGACCATCAAACTTAAGTACATGAAAAGGAGCTCGAACTTCATATTGTTAATCCACCTTCCAGAAAATAGTCCCATTAAATTGTGTAAATACAGCCTAGTACTCTTTTTGGGTGGAATCATCTCACCTACCCTAAAGTGTCTACTGTGGTCTATACATGAATTACTTCCCATACACTCCTCTTAGAGTCAATAGAGAAAACCAGGTATTATTCTGCTTTAGGATAAAGTGGCCACTTCTCTCCACTGATTGTAACAGAAGCTTGAAGTGATTAGCATAGAAGTGAATGCCTACAGACTGCTACAGACTGATATTTAAAATATCACAATTCACTTGCTTGTACATGATTTTCAGAAGTCAATTGCTCTAAACAGTATACAGCAAGAAGAGGTAATGAAAATCCTTCAAGAAAATTGTGTTTCTTTAAAAAAAAAAAAATCACAACAGTATGTCCCATGTTACTGTCACTCTAATTGTATTTTTCTTTCAGGAGGGTGTCTTTCACACCTCATGTCTCTTCTGGCAGGCTCTTAGGGCACCAGCAGTGAAAAAAGGATTGTAGGGGACCAAAACAACGCAGGGGAGAAGAGAGACAGACACCATTTTTCCTATTACTGTAAAATATTCTGAAGAAAAGTTACTAAACAAACAATTTTCCTCACTAACCTCATTAAAGTCAGCCAGATACCACCTAGATTAGGAAGGTCTAGGGAACAGGTTATCATCTGCACTCAAACAGCTGTTTCCTAGAAACAGATATCTCAGTGCCTCGTAGAGTACCTGTTATATCTCAGAATACCTGATACAATCAATTTCCATAGGCTAGGTTTTTTTTCTATACTCCTGTATTTTGAACTAAAGGAAACGTTTGACCAGTCTGCTTAAAGGGGGGTGATACAGACCAAGAGATTAGTAAATGCTGGTATACTTAAACCTAACTCCTGTGCTGGGCTGGTCTTCTTGGGGTCATTGGAGATGTGGTTTGAGGTGGGGCTCTTTTTGGTTCTTACTTGTCCCTGTAGAGTCTGAGCCTGAACCTTTGCTACTGTCAATATCCTCAGGTCCTTCCTCCTCCCCGCTCAGGTGAATTTCTTGAGACATGGCTTGCTGGTCCCTCTCTTCTAAATGAGAAGCATCAAATCTATCCAAGTTTCTTCAGCTTTATACTGGAGCTCACAGTGTGCCCTCAAGCTAGAGCTTTCTCTCTGTCTCTCCCAGCTGACTCTCATGCTGACTGCCGCTCTCCTCCTACTGCCCCTAAAGTGGCTTGACTGGTGGAAAGGAAGGATACTGTAATCTAAATCCAAACAGTTTCACAACTGAAATTGTTAATCACTATCTTGAAAAGGCAACAGTGGTTCATTATGACCCTCTACACCAAAACCAAAATAAATGCCCAGTCAATTGTGAACACCCTCCAGAATTATATAGGTCACTTTACACTATATATAAGTAATGATGTGGGGAGGAAGAAAGAAATTAAAAATGCCACAGAAAG
>NW_009647584.1:3523-4870 GCF_000708025.1 Charadrius vociferus
TCCTGCTGATTGCTCCTTTCCATCCCCAGTAGGTGCTGTGGGTACAGGCCTGTTCAGCTTACATTTCTCATTTGACAGCCTTGTGGCTTCACAGTCTGTGGGTCAGCCATCAAGCAGAAAGCACTGTTCTCCGTTTATACCACCAGCGTTACCAATGTACTTGGGCATGTGTTATACACTACCTTCCTCTGGGCAGCCTTTCATTACTCAAGAGACAACAAGCCAGCTTGTTTGCCATTTGTCACTGAGACAATCTTTTTTTGCACTGGTCTGAAGAGCAATCACCTTCCACCCCAGTCCATTGCCTGGGAATAGAAAGTCTTGTCTGTATAAGTGCTCGGTTCCCTTAGATAAACTATGTTTGCTTAGTGCATACCAGAACAAAAGGTCTTTCAGGAGGAGGTAGCTTAAACCTTCATCCTTCTTTTCTCCCTGCCTCCCCCATCTCAGAGCAAGCCAGCTGTACATACCCTGCAAGAGAATTCATGAAGCCAAGAGCATTCAGAGCCTTTAACAGCCAGCACCACTCATCACACCCCTCTGCTTGCTCATGCTGTAGGAATCTCTAACGTACTGCTCTCCATGCGCCATCACTCACAGTGAAAGGTCCCTAATTGAGAAGAGGCAGCCTCAGTGGTTGCTAATGAAAAATGACGGAAGACGCTACCAATAACAGGGAAAACATGATAACGCTCATTAGCTCCCTGAATATCTTGATGTATGTTGAGGTGACTAGTGTCCCCATTTCAGTTTTCTCTTGTTGACGCGGAAGCACGGACAGATACACCACGACCAATATGATCAGTGTAAATGCCACTTTATTGCACAGATAGCTCAGCTAATATAGACAATTTTCTCCCGCGCCACGCAACACTCAAGCAATAATTGGTTACATGCATAGTTCAAACAAGCATCTCTACTATATGATTGGCTAGCCCCAGCTGTTCACTCACCTAGTTATCTACTTCTATGTTTTAATTAAAATCCTGCTTATCGGTACATTCAGCAACAGTTCTTTCCTCCCTCAACATAACTCAGACGTTCACAAAACACAATTTGACCTTCGACATTCCTTGAAGCTTACACTGTCGTCAACAAGTTCTCAGTGCTTGGGGTGCTCACAGGGTGACCATTGAGCTCTAAAAATTCTCCCACAAATCCCCCTTTTTGTTTTTGAGCAACCCAAGCTCCTGCGAACACTATTCCCATAGACTTTTCCAACATTCTCCTTAAGCATGTTAATAAGCATGGTATAACAGCAAGCAACACTATAACTATAAGCAATATGGTTAAGCCTTGCTTGGCCAAATCGAGCACCCCCCCAGACAACCCCCAAGATCGGAACAT
>NW_009647584.1:5955-9191 GCF_000708025.1 Charadrius vociferus
CTAACCCCTCTCCAGGGGCGCATTTTTGGGACGGTGCTTGCTCATCTTGCCGCTGAACGACACCCCGATTGCCCCTTCAGGATGCTGTGACCATCGTTTCGGGGCTTTTGTGCTCCGATACTCATCCTGGCTCCAGTCCTCTTCCCGGGGGATTGAAAGGCAGCGAAAAACCACATCGGTACATCCAACTTTTTTACAGGTAAATAAATAAAAAAAACAAGGATCGCCCTCTGTCACTACCAGGTAGAGTTTCATTCCAGTCAGGCTCTTGATATAATTATGTATTTATTTTAATAAAAAGAAATTGTTGACGCGGAAGCACGGACAGATACACCACGACCAATATGATCAGTGTAAATGCCACTTTATTGCACAGATAGCTCAGCTAATATAGACAATTTTCTCCCGCGCCACGCAACACTCAAGCAATAATTGGTTACATGCATAGTTCAAACAAGCATCTCTACTATATGATTGGCTAGCCCCAGCTGTTCACTCACCTAGTTATCTACTTCTATGTTTTACTCCAAAAACCTGCTTATCGGTACATTCAGCAACAGTTCTTTCCTCCCTCAACATAACTCAGACGTTCACAAAACACAATTTGACCTTCGACATTCCTTGAAGCTTACACTGTCGTCAACAAGTTCTCAGTGCTTGGGATGCTCACAGGGTGACCATTGATCTCTAAAAATTCTCCCACATTCTCTAAGCCTGACCTGGACACATAGCTGTCAGGATGCTCAGGCAGCAAAATAACAAATGCCACATGGGAATACACACAGGGCAGACACAGTCAGAGAGACCGTTCTGTCATCTTGGTGCCAGCCACACAGGTCACTTTCTGCTATTTAACAACTGTTCTGCAGCCAGGCAGCCACTGCAATTTATGTCTTGTTTTTTTTAATAAATATATTTATTTACTTAGGAACTATACATTTAGCCTCCTCAGGAAAGGACAATCATTTCTAAAAAGACTTTGGGCATAGCAACTTGATAGCACAGAATAGTTTGGATTGGAAGGGATCTCTAAAGGTCATCTAGTCCAACCCCCCTGCAATAAGCAGAGACATCTTCAACTAGATCAGGTTGCTCAGTGCCCCATCCAACCTTGAACGTTTCCAGGGATGGGGCATCTACCACCTCTATGGGCAACCTGTTTCACCACCCTCATCGTAAAAAATTTCTTCCTTGTATCTATTCTAAATCTACACTCTTTTAGTTTAAAACCATTACCCCTTGTCCTATCTCAACAGGCCCTGCTAAAAAGTGGTCACTCACCAAGGGACAAGTCACTCACCGAGGGACAGCTCCGGTGCAGGTACGTCTGCAAGGGAGCAGGGGTTCACAGCAAAAAGGGGTTTCTCCTGAGCTTTCCAGAGCCAGGGAAAGGCCAGGAGAGTACAGGCATTTTCACCACCTTACCAGCAGTTCGCATGAGGGTTGTTGATGAGGAGGGGGCGAGGCCAGCAGTAACAGCACCCACCCCACTCCCATAAAAGGAAGCCCTAGGGAGTGCTGCAACCAGAGTGGGGTGTATCAGTTTGTGTGGAAGGGTGCTGAAGCTGTATTAGCTCGACCAGGGGGCAATGGTATCCACCCAGCAAAAGCTCTACACCCAGCAGGACTGCGGCAGCTTCCCAGACGGAGCTCTCCACTCTTGTGAGAGCATGCTGCCACCCAGGTGTCAGGCTGCAGGGTGTGCCCTACTCTGATGCCAGTATCAGATGGCAGCAGTGAGCACGCCTGTGGGAGGTGTGCCCAGGTAGAGGAACTCCTCTGCCTAGTGATGGAGCTCTGGGAGGAGGTAAGTAGATTGAGAACTATCAGGGAGTGTGAGAGGGAAATAGACTGCTGGAGTTGCAGGCTACCTTCCCTGGGACAGGCCCAACAAGCAGACAGGGCACATGATACAGAGGATTCCCTGTCCTCTCTCTGCCTGGATGAATGAGGTAACTTAGAGGACAGGGGGCAAGGGGAACAAGTTCCTGCCTGGCAAAGCAGGCATATCTCCCCAGTAACTCCCCTACCTTCCCAGGTACCCTTGCAAAATAGGTAAGAGGCTCTGCAAGTGGAACTGAAGCATGACAAGGAAGATCATTCAATGGGTGTGGAAGTGTTGCTGAGGTTAAGCTAAACTACACCCTGCATCAAAACTTCAGTAAAGAAAAAAAGATGGGTAATAGTCATAGGTGACTCCATCCTGAAGGGAGCAGAAGGCCAAATATGAAGACCAGACCCACTTCCTGGGGAAGTCTGCTGCTTCCCTGAGGCCTGGGTTAAAGATATAAAGAGAAGGCTTCCTTCCCTGGTACGTCCTTCAGATTATTGCATGCCCTTCCAAGTGAAAGCAAACTGTGGCCTGCACTCTACCGCCAAAGGGATTGAGAAGAATGCATTGGCGATATCAGTTGTTGCATACTTGGCTGCCCTCGACTCCAGTTCATATTGAAGCTCTAGCATGTCCAGCACGGCAGTGCTCAGCGGTGGCGTGACTTTATTCAGGCCACGATAATCCACTGTTAGTCTCCACTCTCCATTAGATTTTCGCACTGGCCATATGGGACTATTAAAGGGTGAACGAGTCTTGCTGATCACTCCTTGAGTCTCTAATTGACGAATCAGCTTATGGATGGGAATCACAGAGTCTCGGTTAGTGCGATATTGCCACCGATGCACCGTTGTGGTAGCAATCGGCACCTGTTGTTCTTTGACCCTCAACAACCCTACCACAGAGGGGTCCTCCAAGAGACCAGGCAAGGTGGATAACTGTTCAATTTCTTCCGTCTCCAAGGCAGCTACGCCAAAAGCCCACTGGTATTCTTTTGCGTCCTTGAAGTATCCTCTCCTGAGAGAGTCTATACCAAGGATGCATGGAGCCTCTGGGCCAGTCACAATGGGATGCTTTTGCCACTCATTCCCAGTTAAGCTTACTTCAGCTTCCAGTACAGTCAACTCTTGAGATCCCCCTGTCACTCCAGAAATACAAATGGGTTCTGCCCCTCTGTAATTTGATGGTATTAAGGTACATTGTGCACCAGTGTCCACTAGAGCCTTATACTCCTGTGGCTCAGATGTGCCAGGCCATCGAATCCACACAGTCCAATAAACCCGGTTGTCCCTTTCCCCCACCTGGCTGGGGGCAGGGCCCCTCTAATCCGGATCATAGTATCCGTTATTCACTTGTTGCAGAAATGACTTGGAAGTCCCTTCAAGAGGGTCAGAGGCGAGATCAA
>NW_009647584.1:16821-23669 GCF_000708025.1 Charadrius vociferus
GGGATCCACCTGAGGGTACTGAGGGAGCTGGTGGAAGTGCTCACCAAGCCCCTTTCCATCATTTAACAGTAGTTCTGGCTAACTGGGGAGGTCCCAGTTGACTGGAAGTTAGCAAATATGATGCCTATCTACAAGAAGGGCTAAAAGGAGGATAATGGGGAGCTACAGGCCTGTCAGTCTGACCTTGGTGTCAGGGAAGGTTATGGAGCAAATCATCCTGAGTGCCATTACACGGCCCATGCAGGATAACCAGGTGATCAGGCACAGTCATCATGTGTTCATGAAAGGCAGGTCCTGCTTGATTAACCTGACCTCCTTCTATGACAAGGTGACCTGCTTAGTGGATGAAGAAAAGGCTGTGGATGTTGTTTACCTAGACTTTAGTAAGGCCTTTGACACCATTTCCCACAGCATTCGGAGAAACTGGCTGCTTATGGCTTGGATGGGTGTACTCTTCACTGAGTAAAAAACTGGCTGGGTGGCCATAGCCAGAGAGAGTGGTGATGAATGGAGTTCAATCCAGTTGGTGGCTGGTCACAAATGGTGTTCCCCTGTTGGAAAGTAACAGAAGATTGGCGAGGAGAATTGTAAACACGCTCAAGTGACTTGCACCTGGGGTGCTGGACAACACATATATCACACTAATTGTTGTTCAGCCTTCTGTGCTCTCAAGTAGAACATCTGCACCTAGATGACGTAAGCCTGGGATGGACTCAGGGACACCTTATCTAGCATACATGCGATCACTGCCTTGTTGTTGAAGAAGATCAAAGCACAGTGGAAAACTACGCCTCCTTGAACCCTTGAAAAGCAAGCGAGAACAGCAAGTTGGGGCTCACACACTCCTGCTAACAAGGACTCTCTCCCGCTCTGCGGTGCCTGCATCCCCTGCTCGCGTCCCTCTGCCTGGATGCTGCTTCGGAGATTCCCCGATTCACAAGGTATTGAGATTAAATTTGTTCTTTGTCTTTCATCCGTGGCTTTGTGGTTGTTCCTGTGTCCTGCCTGAGTCAGCTTACACATCCCCAGGGCTCAGTATTGGGGACGGTTCTCTTTAATATCTTTATCAATGACCTGGATGAGGGGATTGGGTACCCCTTCAGTAAGTTTGCAGATAACACCAAGTTGGGTGGGAGTGTCAGCCTGCTTGAGGGTAGGATGGCTCTACCGATGGACCTGGATAGGCTGGATTTATGGGCCGAGGACAATGGCATGAGGTTCAACAAGGCCAAGCGCTGGGTCCTGCACTTAGGTCATAAGAACCCCATGCAGCGTTACAGGCTTGGGGAAAAGTGGCTGGAAAGCTGCCCAGCAGAAAATGACCTGGGGGTGTTGGTTGACAGCCAGATGAATGTGAGCTGACATTGTGCCCAGGTGGCCAAGAAGGCTAACAGCATCCTGGCCTGTATCAGGAATAGTGTGGTGAGCAGGACTAGGGAAGTGATTGTCCCGCTGTCCTCAGCACTGGTGAGACCCCACCTTGAGTACTGTGTTCAGTTTTGGGCCCCTCACTACAAGAAACACATAGAGGTGCTGGAGTGTGTCCAGAGAAGGGCAACGAAGCTGGTGAGAGGTCTAGAGAACAAGTCTTATGAGGAGAGGCTGAGGGAACTGGGGTTGTTTAGTCCGGAGAAAAGGAGGCTCAGGGGACACCTTATTGCTCTCTACAACTACCTGAAAGGAGGTTGTAGAGAGGTGGTGGTCGACCTCTTCTCGTTAGTAATAAAGCAATAGTACAAGAGGAAATGACCTCAAGTTACGCCAGGTTAGGTTTAGATTGGATATTAGGAAAAAGTTCTTCACTGAAAGGGTTGTTAAGCATTGGAACAGCCTGCCCAGGGAAGTGGTAGAGTCACCATCCCTGGAGGTATTTAAAAGATGGGTAGATGTAGTGCTGAGGGACATGGTTTAGTAGTGGTGTTGGCAGTGTTAGGTTGATGGTTGGGCTAGAAGATCTTAAAGGTCTTTTCCAACCTAAACGATTCTATGATTCTATGGCAGTTGGGGGAAAACAAATATTTCAATTTACAAAACTATCACTGCAATACTTTCCGTGGCATTACATCTGCTATGGGAGTGTTGTCTGAAAAGCGGATTCGTGCCTGGCGTGCAATTAACCAATCTCACGCTCAGGAGAGATACTGTATTTATTCAGGCCTGGGTGCTCAGTGGATTTTCCACAAATCAAGCACACCCCATGCCCGTCTTCTTGCTATATTTATACACAAAAGTTACAAGGTAGTACACTCCCAGTTACAATGATTGGTTAGTAATTTACATATAATTATAATATCTACTATGTCAGTCTTTTAATCATCACACATGCATGGGGGAAGGGTCTTCACCTGGGCAAGGGTCATCTTGACCTGTGGGTGTGTTTTTTAGTATTATAATGAAGGCAGTTCACTTCAGGACACCTTAAAAGTAAGTTCTATTGCCAAGTTGGCCATCTGGATTCTCCTCTTGCCAGGTTGTCATATAATTCATCGTATATACAATCAATCCCAGATGTTAAGGTCTAGAGAATAGGGACTTCAAACAACACAGCATCCTGTTCATTACTAGTTAATTAAGGCAATAGGGACTTCAATCAACACAGTGTTCTGTTCATTATTAGTTAACTAAGGCTAACATTGAGAATACTAACATAAGCTAACTTCTTAGGTCAGGATGCCCTACAACCTCCTCCTACATCCCAGAGGACTAGAGAAAGAAAAGATAAACATTCAAAGAGGAAAAAAAGCCACTTGCTTTATAAGGGACCATATATTAAAATAAATGGGCTATCTAGCATCCTAATTACATTTACAGGACAGTACAGGCTCTCCTCTTTTGGGTGCTTGTTTCACCACAACAAGGACACAACAAGAAACAAGGATGAGAAAACACCAAAGTGAACAACATACTGTTAGAATGCAACAGTTACTAAAAAATTAACCAGGATTTTTTCCTCGTTAAATTGCCTCCCTATTTTCTGCCTTCAAGAACAACAGATGTAGGCACAAAAAAAGACTAAAATCAATTATTTATTGACAACAGGTTATAGATCCCCATTCCCATAGGACCCTGCTTCAGTCTTAACTGCAATATTGAGTAAATCTATACATTAAGCTTCACACAGCTGTGCTGAAAATTTCAGAAATTAACACTTCACTGAAAGCCTTACAATTTGCTATGGTTCTGAGACAATTAGCCTAGAGACCTTTTAGCACCTTGAAATTAGCTACCTTTGCAGCACATTTTATTACATATTGTTATATTCAGTTAATGCTACCAGCAAAAGATGGAATTAACTGATAGTCTTTAGATGCTTTATGCCATTCTGGGGAAGCAAAGTGGCTGTAAAAACAGCTTCAATAGCTAGTTATAAGTGGCTTATCGTTGATTTGCAACTCCAGATTATTCAAAGACAAGGCAGAGCTGATTCCAGATTTATAAGGGATGTCTACTACACTCTATAGCATGCACATACTTTTCCTATGTGTCCTTCTCGTTCCCTTATTATAACCTAAACAGGAAGAGACTATAACGTTGCTTTCCTTTCATGTCCCCCTCTTTTTGCATTCGTGTTGTTGAATTCAAATGACATATTCCAGATCACAGGATATACATTGTGGAGAGAACAGCACAGGGTAAGAGAAAAAACAGAAGGATCACATGCTGTATCCATACATGCTAGCTTCTTCAGGGGAGGATATGAACATAAAACCACGCCTCAGTTTTTTCAGTAAGTCTCGCATAGGCAGAACTAAACAACATAAATTCACTTCTAAATATCAGTGTAAAAAATCCCTGTAAGTAATCTTGCTAGTCTACAGGAAAGACGTGGCTAAAATTATCTTTGTAATACTTGCAATGCATTTTTACGCTATAGCGGTGGGAGCTATGAAAGCAGAAAACAGCACACTATAGTTTGGAGAAAAAACAGAACAGGATGGGGTAGGAAACTAGAGTTGAAATTAGCTGGTATATGCCAGTGTGCTACAGTGAAATAACAGAATAGTGTTTTGGAACGTTCCTCGGAGGCAACATGAGACAAAGAAGATATTCAGAGGGACCGTGAGTTTTTGAAACGCCCATGCAGATTCTAGATTTCCACATCAGTCACTGATTTAACTTTACTAGGATTTCCCATCCTAGCATGCTCTGCCATTTTCATAACATGGATACATCAAAACAGAAAACCGCTACTGGACTTTTAAAACAAAACCGATTGAAATGTATTAAACAAGTAAATTACTGATGCCAGTTTATTCGCTAGTAAGATTCACATCTTAAAATAATTTGACTATTCTGTAAAATATTTTGATAAACATAAGTTTTCAAATACTAATTAAACTGTATATGTACTTGCTCATTTGTTGTCCTCTGCAAGTTAGATCCTGTTAAGGCTTTTACTTCTACCTGTATTGTAGGAAGCTGAGGCTCAAACATGTTTGTTATTTGCATACAGACATCATCTAGCTGGGAAATACTGGGTTCTGGATTTAATTGCTCTCCCTTGGTTTTAAGCTGTCTCTTGTTCAGCACTACAGGAGTGACAGGCTGTACTACAGATCCTGACAAGGAATTCAGAGCTGTCACAAGCTCTACTGGCAGGGCATCACTGCTCTCATCTGCTGATGGATCAAGGGAAAATGCATGACCCTGACACTCTAACATGTCATGCAATGGGTTTATCATTTTAAGACTCTCAGAATCACTGAAGGATCTCAACAAATCACTGATTTCAAATTCACCAGTCTCTATACTCTGTTCAGTGAATGCTTCCATGAAAATCTTCCCTAGGGATGTCAGTGAAAGATGTGTATCATTATTAGGGGGAATGTTCTTTTACTCTGTTATCCGTGTCAGTAATGGTCATGCAGGTGCTCTAGCAATCTTTTGAAACATGCAGAAATATATCTTGTGGTGCCTGTTCCTTTGGAACTGTTATTATCTTATTCAGAAAGGCATCTAGACACAGGCTTATTTCTGGAGAGAGAATTTCATGACTTAATTTCTGTGAAATCGAAACATTAAAAGCAATTATTTACAAAAAGGAATAGAACAACTCTTTCTAAGAAGCATGCAATTAACATTCTCTTTAGAAGTCATCTGTATACATACATATATTTTATATGCAATTTTTGCATAAACTACAAGACTTGTAAGCCTTCCCTAAGAATTCATACAATTTCTTAACAAGGGCTAGACTAAAGTCTCAGTTTCAAAAGTAGAACACTTCAGCTGTTGACTTCCCTAACAGTGAAAATCCAAAATAAGACAGACTAAATCTGTTATAAAGTCAAAGATACTGTGCCATTGCCAATGACCTGAAGGTGTTAAAAGGCTTTAAAAAAAAAGCATTAAAAATTTCTGTCACACAGAAACAATGAAACTGGACATATTCACAATGTAAAGCATAGTTAGTAAAACACAATATACTCTGAGTTTTGATTATGTGTTTATGTGGATCCCATACAGGTATGGAGCATTTGTGCCTCACAAGCTTCAGTTCAAAACCTTAGGAGTATCTTTGGAGGCTACATGTTTGAGTTCGCACACTGAGTACAGAACCACAAAACCATAACTGTTCTTGGAAAAGTAATACTGGTGTTGTTTTTCTAATCACTTTGAGCTGCTTTCAACACTTTTATACCAATTAATTTTTTTTTCCTATATCTGTTTCAAATGCTTCTGCAGGAGAAAATCAGATGCCTCAACAGGCCTAAAACATATTTTTTCTATATAAAGTTCATATATAATAGTGGTGTTGCTTAGTAATAATGGATCTTAAGATAATTTCTTTCAATACATTTTTAGACTCTTGCTGCCAGCAAGTGGCAATATGGCACAGTGCAAGAATCCTTTAACCACTGGTAACATAATTTTGATAAACCTCACACAAAATAAAACAGAAAGGGCAGATATCTGACAGCATTTACTCATGTTCAGTTTGTAAGCCATTATAAATCCCTGATCCTTTATTGAAAAATTATTCCCCAGTCTGCTGTTTTCCATCTTGTACTTGTGCAGCTAATTGTTCCTTTTAAGTACTGACTACTTTTTACTTTGCTGTATGTAATTACAATTTCTTTTTAGACCACTTCTATAATTTTTGCAGACTTTAAACAACTGGGAAAAAACCACTGGCATAACATTCTGTACTAGAAGAACTGTGGTATAAACAGCATGTATGTACATTATACATTTCCTACATAAAAAGCTTGGTGTGCCTGTTGAAGGGCAGGTGAAACTTACAGTTATATTAATGGAGAAGGATCAGGCAGGTATAAATGGTTCATTTTGCAACATCCTAAACACTCAAATGACAACTGAAATTCAACACTTAAATGGGACTGGTGTTCACAAAACCCCCATCCAACTACAGATGCCTAAATTTCTTTAGCATTCATTTCTGCTGGCAAAATCCTGTGGGACTTGCTCTACACATAATTAAAATCTGCAGAACATAACAAAAGTCCAAACTTTCCCTCCCCAAAAGCCATCCTCAGCTGCCACTTATCCGTTGTCCTGGTTCCGGCAGGGATGGGGTTAATCTCCCCAGGAGCCGGCAGGGGGCAGGTATTCCATACCACGTGACCCATGCCCGAGCTATAAGAGGAGCTAGCCGGGGCGAGGAGAGGGGTCGCCACTCGGGGGTGGGCTGCGGCGGTGCGGGTCCGGTCGGTGCGCTTCGCGGCGGTACTGTAATCGCGTTTTTGTCTTTTCCTTTTGCTGTTCTGTTAAATTGCACTCTTTTAACCCACGAGTTTGGCCCTGTCATTTTCTTTTTCCACGACTGTGGGAGTTGTGCGAGCGGCTGCGTGGTTCTTTGTTGCTGGCTGAGGCCAAACCACGACAGT
>NW_009647584.1:29949-35476 GCF_000708025.1 Charadrius vociferus
CGGCTGCGTGGTTCTTTGTTGCTGGCTGAGGCCAAACCACGACATCCGTAAAGACACTCCAATTGTCTGTGGAAAAGGAACAGAGGAACTGCTGAATGAGCATGGCTAAGCCAGCTGGGAATTGAACTAAAGCATCAGCAGATTCTGAAACAGGGAATTCTCTTTCTTGAGTACCCCAGTCTGGTAAATATGGTCTGAATACACATTTCACTTAAAGGAGGAGCAGGATTCCCCCTTCAGTCAGTAGCTCAGCAGTAAAATATTGACATTGTGGTAAATGCAGGTTCAGGGCCACCCTTCACCAAAATAGCTATGCTTCAAGCAACGCATTTCAAAAAGAGGTTCCTATGTAAGAATACTAAAGAGGAAAAAGGTATCTCTTTGGCATTAAGCTCTTAATTCTTTTTAGGGTTTGAATGCAAATCGTCTCATGGGATCTGTGAATCTCTTCCACTGAGCATGAGCACACTACTTAAAAAACCTTGGTTCAAATCCCACTATCCTCATGTCTGAATCATTCCCAGTACAAATCCAAATAAAGGTGCTCCTTAATCCAGGCACAAATCCTGCTGACCTTCTAGCATCAGCCCAGAATCTCTTGTCTCCCCATCTTACCCAGGAAGCACACACTGGGTAACAGCTGAGCATGGCCACAGTCAACTCCAACCTCAGCCAATTCAGAACCTCACAGCAGAGGACACAGAAGGACAGGGGAGTTAAGCAGAGGTCTCATCTGAAAAAAAAAAAAAAAGCACCTGTCGTGGTTTGGCTTCAGTCAGCAACAAAGAACCACGCGGCCGCTCTCTCAACCCCCCCAGCCATGGGGAAAATCAGAAGAAAAAGGCAAAACTCGTGGATTGAGATAAAGGCAATTTAAGAGAACCTGCAAAGGGAAGAGAAAAACAATAACAATAACACCAATAAAGGAATATACAAACGCCATTACTGTGAGAGATGGAACTCAGGGATTGTTTTGCTTCAGCCATTTTGTATGTTGACGACACAAGCAGGGCTATGTAACTTAGAAAAACAACTCCTTAAAAGGAGAAAAATGTGAATCGAGTTTGTGATAGGCTAACCGGTCATGAAAGAATGTGTGCCATAAAGTACCAAACCAATGGGAAAAGGGGACAGAATCTTGGGCAACTGGTGGGGGGCATGTCATTGGGTGGCACTGAAAACAGTTTAGCTCCATCTTCTTTGCACTCTCCCTTCAAATTTTTATATGCTTTGCGAAGATCCCCCCTAAGCCTTCTCTTCTCCAGGCTGAACAGTCCCAGCTCTCTCAGCCTTTCCTCATAGGAGAGATGCTCCAATCCCTTCATCATCTTTGTGGATCTTTGCTGGACTGTCTCCAGTATGACCATGTCTCTCTTGTACTGAGGAGCCCAGGACTGGACACACTACTCCAGGGGTGGGCTCACCAGTGCTGAATAAAGGGGAAGGAACACCTCCCTTGACCTGCTGGCGACACTTTATCTAATACAGCCCAGGATGCCATTAGCCGTTTTTACAGCAACGGATTGGCACATGTTTCATTTACTGTTCACCAGGACACCTTTTCTGTCAGGCTGCTTTCCAGTTGGAAGGCCTCTAACTTATATTGGTGTCTGGGGTTGTTCCTTCCCAGTTGGAAGCCTTTGGGTACACCCTGCAGTACACTTCTAGGTACTGGCCTCCAACAAGACCTCATGCTTCTGATCACCTTCCTCTGGGCCTAGTCATTCAGCCAATGTTCAACCCACCTTACTGTCTGCTCATCCAGCTCATACATCAACAGCTTATGATCTGCGGTGAGTGTGGAGTCCTTATAACCGTGGTTCTGTTTCTCCGCAAGGAGACTGTCTGCTGAAGGGGTGAAGCAAAAGGGTTCCAGGTGAGCAGAGTCCCGCAGGAGATCTGCGAAGCGAGCATGGAGCCCTTATAACCATGATTTTGCTTCTTCATGAGGAGACCGACCGGTACAGGGGCGCCACGCGGGCGGGATCTGTGCAGTTCGGCTTCTCCATGAGGAGACGGGGCGGTGAAAGGGCGGAGCAAAGCGAAAGGGTTTTAGGTGGACGGAGTCCCGCAGAAACTGAGTTAATGGGAAAAAGATTAAGTAAAACCGGTTTTGAACGGGAAAAGGGATCTGAGGATCCCGGTTCAAGCATTCCACCTGACAGTCCTTTAGGGGTGAAATTGGGAATTGAAATTGGGAATTGGGGGCAGGGTTGCACCCAGGGAAAAGATAAGAAAAAGATGATACAATATTGTATGTTTGAATGGGTTAAAGAACCCATTAGGTCTGACCCATTGTATTGGCCAAAATTTGAGTCGATGGAAGACTGGCTTTGTCAGGCTCTGAATTTATATGTGAATAGTAAGGAGCCTGCAAATCAAGAGGAGAGTGAATATGCTTTATGTTGGAGAGGGTCTTACCCTTTATTTATGGCAAAAGGTTTTGGGGAAAAGAAGGAAAGAAAAAAGGAAGAGAAATGGGAGCCTCTAGATCATTTACCACCTCCATATAACCCCAGGGCTGAGCCCCAGGAAAATGAAGAGGAAGGGGAAGGTAGCACAGAAGAAGGGGATGGACTTGTACGACCATCTGCCCCCTTACTTGAGGAATTACGAAGACCTCGGGCCACAGAGTTGGAACAGATTAAAAGGGGTGTCCAGAGTTTCCCTTTGCCCTCTTCTAACAGGGAATCTAGGGGAAACATGTTCCCCTTAAAAGAAGTGCCCATGCCAGGAGTTCCGTGAGGAGTGGGGTTCGTGAATGTACCTCTAACCAGTACTGAGGTTAGGGAATTTAGAAAGGAAACAAAAAAGTTATTGGAAGATCCTTTAGGTTTGTCAGAACAACTTGACCAGTTTTTGGGCCCCAACCTTTATACTTGGGATGAAATGCAATTTATTTTAGGAGTCCTGTTTACGCCAGAAGAAAGACAAATGATTTGAGCTGCTGGGATTAGAATCTGGGAGTGGGAAAATCCTCCTGATGTACAGGGAGGAATTCTGGGGGAGCAGAAATTCCCCACAGCAAGGCCTACTTGGGATCAGAACAATGTTGACGGGAGGAATAGTATGTTTGATTATAGGAGTTTAGTCATCAGGGGGATAAGGGAGGCTGCTCCAAAGGGACAGAATTTCGATAAGGCTTTTGAAAGTAAACAACAGAAGGATGAATCCCCTACAGACTGGCTGGAGAGATTGAGGAAAAATATGCAACAGTACTCAGGAATAGATCCTGGGAGTGATGCAGGGCAAAAGTTATTGAAAGTCAATTTTGTTACAAAGGCCTGGCCTGATATAAAGAAAAAGCTGGAAAAGTTGGAAGATTGGCATGACTGGGATTTCAATGATCTGTTGCGGGAGGCCCAAAAGGTGTATGTCAGAAGGGATGATGAGAAACAAAAAGCTAAAACCAAATTGATGGTAGCCACAGTGGAACAGGTAATGAAGCGGCAACCGGAGAAAGAAAAAGAAAAAGAGAGGTTAATGAACTGTGGGAAGGGGCCTAGCTATGGACCAGGACGTGGGGGCTTTAGGACCCAGCAAGGACGAAGAGAGACCTCACCCGGGCGGCAAGTGGGCCCCAAAAGGTGCTTCTATTGTGGAAGGGAGGGACATTTCAAAAGAGAATGTCCAATGAGACAGAAAGAGAGTAGGGTGTTCCAGATGATGGAACGAGATGATTACTCTCAGGAATGGGGGTGTCAGGGGCTCTACCTTCTGGGGTCTGATCATCATTCTGAGCCCTTGATAAATTTAAAATTGGGACCCCAGAAGGAGGAATATGTTTTTTTAGTAGATTCAGGTGCTGAGAGGTCAAGTATAATACAAACCCCGCGAGGATATGAGACAGGAAGACTTACAACTAACATGGTTGGAGTAAAAGGGGAAGGGTTCTCAGTCCCTATTGTGGAACAAGTAATGATTCAGGGGAATAACAAAGAAGTTATAGCTGACTTAATAGTGATACCGGAGGTGGGAGTGAACCTATTGGGGAAGGATTTACATATTCCATTGGGGATTGGAGTAGTTCCAAAGGATAATAAAATGGTGGTGCAGCTATTTAAATTAAAGGCAGAAGATGAAAAAGAGATTGGCTCAGTGGTCTAGGTAGCGGATGACAATAGAGGGGGACTAGATATACCCCCTTTAAGAGTGGAATTAAGAAAAGAAAGTCAACCTGAGTGTGTGAAGCAATAGCCTATATCTTTGGAAGTGAGGAAAGGGCTTCAACCTGTAATTGAAGGATTGCTAAAAGATGGCTTTTTAGAACCATGTATGTCCCCCTATAATACACCTATCTTACCAGTAAAAAAATCGGATGGGGGTTGGAGGTTAGTACAGGATTTGAGGGAACTGAACAAGATTGTTCAGACGCGTCACCCAGTCGTGCCCAATCCCTATACATTGTTAAGTAAAATACCTCACGATCATGAGTCGTTCAGTGTGGTAGACCGCAAATATGACTTTTGGACCTGCCCTCTGGCAGTGGAAAGTCGAGATATGTTTGCTTTTGAGTGGGAAGACGTTATAACAGGAAGAAAGCAACAGTTCCATTGGACCACTTTACGACAAGGATTTACAGAATTGCCCAATCTTTTTGGACAAGTATTGGAACAAATTCTTGAAGAGATTATCTTTCCACCAGGGATCAAACTGCTTCAATATGTGGATGATTTGTTGATATCTGGTAAAAAGGAAATGGAAGTTCGGTCTGCCACCATTAAGTTATTAATCTTTTTAGGAGAAAAGGGGCTCCGAGTATCAAAAACTAAGTTGCAGTTCATAGAGAAAGAAGTAAAGTATTTGGGACATTTGATCAGCAAAGGGAAGAGGAGAATAAACCCGGAATGAATTTCTGACATTGTAGCAGTTACTCTCCCGAAGGGTAAGAAAGAAATAAGGAAATTTTTGGGTCTTCTTCGGTACTGTAGGTTGTGGATTGAAAGTTTTAGCCAATATGTTAAATTTTAATATTTATATTATAAATTGCAAGAGGAGACAGAGAAGCCTGAGAGGACACAAAAGGAGCAGCAGCAATTTGAAGAATTGAAACAAAAACTAATACAGGCACCTGTGCTGTCTCTCCCCTCCCTGGAAAAAGCATTCCACCTGTATGTAAATGTTGAGAATGGAATAGCTTATGGGGTGCTGGCCCAAGTATGGGGGGGGGGGGTAAAAAAATACCCGGTACCTTATCTATCCAAAGTGCTGGATCCAGTTTCGCGGGGTTGGCCAACTTGTGTACAGGCAGTAGCAGCAACAGCCTTATTGGTGGAGGAAAGCAGGAAATTGACCTTTGGAGGAGCGCTGATAGTGTCTACTCCTCATGTAGTCAGAACAATATTAAGCCAGAAGTCCGGAAGGTGGCTGACTGATTCAAAGATTCTAAAATATGAGTCCATCTTAATGGAAAAGGATGATTTAGTAATAACCACTGACAAAAGCCTCAACCCTTCTCAATATTTATATGGGGAAATTGAGGAAGAAACGCCAGAACACAACTGCCTTGACATCATAGAATACCAGA
>NW_009647584.1:36645-38242 GCF_000708025.1 Charadrius vociferus
TTCCGACCCTCCAACGGGGCAAATAACAAAGTTGGTTGGCCTTGGTTGTTATAGCAATAAGTATAAGCAAGAGCCTCTCTGCATACCATGCCTGGGCATCAGCTATAAACATAGGTCTTATCACCCTGAGAGAGTGAACATTGTCTGCACAATATGCTGTTAATTTCAGTAGTTAGACAGGCTTAGCTAAGAAGCGAAGTTTCTGAACAAAATTGGTTCTGTTTTACCTCAAACCAGGACACTCTTTTATAGTGATTCTCTTGTATGTATGTTTTGAAAGGCTGAACTACTCTGCTATTGTTTGACTCAGAGCTAGCAGATACAGGAGTCCATGTAACATTTCCACTCCACCTTCATTATTTATGCTTCAGTATTATTCAGTCCACTTTTATCTTTTCTAACATTTGCAAGACACAATCTGTGACACCAAATAGCCACCAATTTCTCATCAACTTTTTAATTGTTCTCAAACAGAAAAAAAATCCTTGCATGTCAAGATTCACAAAGGTGATGTGAATGCACTGCCATCTGCTGGAATTGACAGGCCAGATTTAAGCTTGCTCATGAAGCGCACAGGGAGAGTTAGACATCTAAGGCTTGGCTAAGCCTGGCTTGCTTACTGGCCTTCAATGCAGTTTTTTACTGACCAAAATTTTATTTTATTTTATTATTAATATTTCATTAAAGTAGTTTAGTTCCTTCTAAACTCATAAGTCTCTTTTTCCTCCTCTGCCCTTCTCTCTGAAGAGGGGTAGAGGAGAGCATCTGTCGGTCCCATCTGGGGTCCCCCAGGTCCCCATTAGCCAATTTGGCCTAAACCACGACAGTCTCCCATCTGTTAGGACCCACTTGCCTTCCTGTGTTTTTACACACCCCATCTTTTGGAGAGATTTCTCTTCTTCTTCAGTAAATATCGGTAACTTTTTCTTTCTTTTTAATTTGTGCCCATTTCCTCTTGTCCTATCAGTGGGCAGTACTGAGAAGTCTGGCTCCCTCATCTTCATTCCTTCCTGTCAGTTATTTAAACACATCAGTAAGATCCCCCAAGCCTTCTCTTCTCCAGGCTGAATAGTCCCAGCTCTCTCAGCCTGTCCTCATACGAAAGATTCTCCAGTCCCTCAACCATCTTTGTGGCCCTGTGCTGGACTTGCTCCAGTATATCCATATCTTTCTTGTACTGAGGATCCAGAACTGGACATGGTACTCTAGAGGTGGCCTTACCAGTGCTGAGTAGAGGAAGGATCACCTCCCTTTACCTGCTGGCAACACTCTTCATAATGCAGCCCAGGATATTGTTTGCCTTCTTTGCCTCAAGGGTGTACTGCTGGTTCATGGCCAGCTTATTGTCCACCAGTGTTATGGTTTGAAGAACCCACAACAATTTATTGTCATTTAGACAATTATTCTATCACCCAATATCCTCTCCCCACCCAGGAAGGGGAATCGGGAAAAAATAAGGAAACCCGAAGGTTGAAATATAAACAGATTTAACAGAATAGGACAAAATAATTAACATTAATAATACTAAAGAACCAATATTGATCCCGATAGCAATATAAAATATGCAACGATTATACTCAGCCAATTATATCAGTAG
>NW_009647584.1:38299-39667 GCF_000708025.1 Charadrius vociferus
CTCAGGGGTCCGGCACCGGGGCAAGAAGTTCTCAGGATCGCAGCCATCATAGAAGAGAAGAAACTCCTCATCAAACTTTCTAATTTATATTGAATGTGATGTTCATGGTATGAAATAATCCTGTTGGCCAGCTTGGGTCAACTGCCCGGGTCTCGCTCCTCCTCGTTGCTGCACCTGGCTAGCTCGAAAACACTGAGACCTTGAAACCCACACACCATAGCTGGCTATAAAGTAAACATTATCACAAATTCAGACACTAGAGTCTTCTAAAAATGCAGTTTTCCCAAGCATTAGAAGAGACCTTACTGAAAAGTAAAATTACTGAAAGATAAATTAATCCTGTGTCGCTCAAACCAGGACTACCAGGATCCCCAGGTCCTTCTCTGCAGAGCTACTTTCCAGTCAGTTGGTCCCCAGTATATATTGGTGTCTGGTGTTATTCCTCCCCAGATGCAGGACTTTGCATTTTCCCTTCTTGAACTTCATGAGATTCCTCTCTGCCCAGTTCTCCAGCCTGTCCAAGTCCCTCTGAATGGCAACACAGCTATCTGGTGTATCAGTCACTCCTCCCAGTACCATCTCTGAACTTGCTGAGGGTGCACTCTGTTCCATTTCTCAGGTCATTAATGAAGATGTTGAACAGTACTGGCCCCACTGTTGACAGACTAACCTCAATAGAAATCAGAGCTGCTACTTCATCAAAATCAAGAAACTCCAGCAAGAGTCATTTTATGGTGTCAGGATTTCTTTGCAAAAATTATGTTAATGAATGAATTCCTCTTGCATTTTCAGGAATAGGTACACAAAACTAAGATGCCCAATGACCCACTGCTGGTTGTCAAGGTGTCTGTCCTGCCCTTTCTTCAAATCAGTACATGGAAGCCTGTAATAGCCATAGGTTCCTCTCATAGGAGGTCTTCCTGCAGCACTCAGATCTTTGCAGTGCCAACATCAGCCAATATGCAAAAAGTATAATTCACTGTAGTGATTAATTACAACCTTCTTACTCCAGGCTCCTAAAATATCTTCTCTGGAGATCTTCTCAATGAGTTTGATCTGGCTATTCTCCAGAGGCTATTAATCACAGGTAGTCTTTGTTTCAAGATATTTAGATTTTGTTATATTTAACCAATTCTGCACAATGGCAATGTCTCATTTAATCAACTTGCTATTATAGTTGTATATTGGTAGTTGTAAATTTTTCAAAAATTAATAGCCATGGGGATTTCAGGCTTTTTCTTTGTTCTGAGACAAGCTATACCAGAACTGAGACTAAAAATCAAAAAGCACAAAGAAGGTACTGTGCCTCAGAGGGGCAACAAAAGCAGTTAACAACGCAGAGGTGACGTGCGGAAAATAGACTCCACA
>NW_009647585.1:0-35472 GCF_000708025.1 Charadrius vociferus
GATTAGGTACGGGGGTTGATACGTCCTTCCCCTGCAACCTGAAATGATGTACCTGGTCCACCCGAATGAAGCCAAAGCGGGCAGCGGCTCTGTCGCCTGCTCCCCCGGCTGCTGCCCTCTGCCCGCCCGCGCTTCCCTCTGGCAGGTACTGTTGTGAAACTCGTCCTTCTCCGCTTCCCTCGCCTGTGTTCTGCTCCTCGCTCTCACACATCGTCCTGGGCCTCAGCCTCAAAGCCCTTCTTGGACCTATCTGTTGCTATTTTTTTTTATTTTATATATCGTAGGTGATAGTGAAGACCTCCCCTTCCCGGTGATCCTGGCTTGGCTGCTTTCATCTGTGCTTCTCAGAACATGACCTTGCCTCCCAGCTAACTTTAAAGCTCTTCATTATTTCTTCCTTTTTAAATTCCTTTTCAAGGCTTCCATGACAGATACAGAACAAACAATGGTAAGTTTAGGGCAAAATAGAAGACATTCGCACAGTAACTCTTACAGGCTCATGTAATTCTGAGCTCCAGCCTTACATGCACATCTCCCTTACCATGTATCAGAAGTTGAACAAAGGAAGTTCCATCTTAACATGAGAAGGAACTTCTTTACTTTGAGGGTAGTGGAGCACTGGAACAGGCTGCCCAGAGAGGTGGTGGAGTCTCCCACTCTGGAGACATTCAAAACCCGCCTGGACGCTGTCCTGTGCAACCTGTTGTAGGTGACCCTGCTCTGGCAGGGGGGTTGGACTAGATGATCTCCAGAGGTCCATTCCAACCCTAACCATTCTGTGATTCTGTGCTGGAGAAATAAGGCAAATATTTCGGAGTCAAGCTGGGGTTTATTATATGTTTATATAAGAACTTACAGAAAAGAACCTTCACTGTTGTCTTGGAGGAAATTATCGGATTATATGTGTATCTGAATATAATCAAAAACCGAAGTAATTTATCAATGTCTTGGTTTATAAGCAGATGATAAGATTAAAACCAGTATTTAAACAGAGTAAAATTTTCTAAGTTAGGTGTTACAAAAGCCAAATAATTCTATCATCTTTCTGTAGTGGATAAGCTGAGAGAAATCTTTGAGTGTACTGTATTCTGTCTCAGCAGGAAGGGATGTGTAGACCTGAATGCCATACATGAGAATCTCTAATCTCTGCAATTTATCTGTCGGAAGAATTGATTCAGCTGAAGTATCTGGATGACTTTCTGCAATGTGTGCCCTGGTTCTGGCTGATCCAAATGCTTGTTATAGATGCTCTTTGTACCTGAAGTTTTTCTGCCTGGTGTTCTGTACCTTTTCAGTCTTTTGCTTAACATTTACAAAAGAAAGGATGGCTTAAAGGGACATTAATCCAATGAATGTGGGACAGAAGGCAGCAAATGGTGACATATCTGTGGAACTTGTATGGACAATTATGGCACGGTAAGTGAGGGTTTTTTCTTTTAGCTTGAAAATAGTCTGTAATAAAGAGGAGGAACTGGAGGAGATGTCACTTTTCCAGTTGCAGATGTACATGGAAGGACATAAAATTGACTTAAGCTTCAGAGACCCTCCGGTCCTCTAAAAAGCTATTTGCCAATGTGTAAATGACCTCAAATACTCAGATACTCAAATATTATTCATGACTTGCAGAACTAGAGGTCTCTCAGTATTATCTCCTTTTCACTTTTTTTTGTAAAGACTGGAGTCCACTAATCAAATGCAGATCACAAGGTCAAGGTAGATGGACATATTATTTTGTGACCATCTGTGAGACACTTAGGTATGAGTGATCTGGCACATAAGAAAGTAATATTATGAGGCAGCATTGTCTCAGTGAGAATTAAACTCTTACAGTCCCCAAAACCTTGCACTTCTAATTCTTGTTCAGTGCACAACAATTTTTTTGCTTTCGTTTTGAAATACATGAAGCCATCCCAGCTAGATTCCGCATTTCCTTTAAATAGCTGATGAGCCAAACAAATGTTTAAAAGGACACAAAGCAAACATGGTATCCAGGTATTTAGGCCTGTTAGTTACTATATGGTGCATTTTTGATCCCTTAATTGCTTTCTTAAAGACACCTTAAGTCTCAGCCTTTTAGTAATGGGCAGAATCCTCTAATTATGCTGTAACTGTACTCAGATTGTGTCATTTTACAAATCTGTGGGAGATGCAGGTTCTTGTAAGCATTGTGGTTGCCTTAGCTGTTACAGGGTTTTTTTGGCATTTGCAATTACAGTGAAATAGCAACACTGTTAAACAGTGATTAATTCACTTTCACAGAAGTGAAGCAAAAGTGTTCAAGAGAAAGTCTATTGGAAAATGAAATAAAGGGGTGCTTCAGTTACAGCTCCATGTCCTTTGATTCCAGGACAGAATATGAATTTTAATTGCTCTGATTTTTATACAGTGAAGGGCTCCAGGACTTTTTTGTTGTTTTGGGGTTTTTTGTTTTGTTTTTGTGTGTGTGTGTGTGTTTTTGTGGGAATTTTTTTTGGTCGTGGCAGTGCTGTCTTTTCTGTTTCTTTTTCTGTATAAACCAGGCCAAATAAGCGTATGTGACATTTCACCAGAGTGGAGAAATTGCCACAGAATAGATAACCGGTTTGTTGCAGCACTGGGTAGTCCCATCACTTATTGCTGGTACCTTTAATTCCTACATAAAGAATCTTCTAGCTCACACTTGGAGGCAAAAGCCAGAAAGACTAGAAAAATAACGGATAACTTCTATAATGCCTGTACCATGGATTTGATTGTCCCTGGTTCAATATGGCTTCACAGCCCAAACGGATGCTGTCAGTGCCTGCTGTCTTCAAAGCAGCTTTGAATCCTGTGGGAACCATAATTAACTTGAACAGTACCTGTTTGGTCTTGTCAGTTATCAGACACTGTTAAGCTAATACTTCTGTTTCTGCCCATTGTAGTCTTTGGTTTAACTTTTTATATTCCTTTTTTTTTGTACAGTAGTACATGCAGGTAAATGGTATCCAGTTACAGAGGCCTAGATAATGGGCTAGAGTATTTATTTTACGAGCAGCCACTATTCTTTTGCACCTTTGGAAGTGCTGCTGATGTAGTTTAAGCCAGAGGAGACCACACTCTAAGACTGTGAACATATCAGAGGGAGTCTTAAAAAATTAGTTTGAAGGTGCGTAGCTTTAATTCTTCTTTACCATAAAGTATATTTCTCTTTGAATTGGGTTAGTTTTTATAGGTGCCGCCTTCTCTGACTGTTCCTGTAAGGAAGTTTTATAGTGCTTCATTACAGCTCTGTTTTTCAATGTTGCTCTGTATGTAACAACTTTATGTTTCTCTGTTGCTTATTAATTTGTACTTGCAAGTCTGTGGACTTTTTGGCATTGTGTAAGAGCCCTAATCGTATACCTGTTATATTAAATACTAAGTACATACTGAGTGAAAAGGTTCTTTCTAATTTGAAGAGCGGGGTTGCAACTTTGCATAAAGAAGGCAAGACTTTTTATGCTTGCAGGCCAAAAAAACAATGTGAAAGAAAGACATATCAAAGGACATGGCCGTAGGCAAGAGCTTATGGAAGCAATTAATTTTTCACCTCAACAGCCACCACTGACCACAAAACAAGATCCCACTGGTTTAAGTAACTGCAGGGTAACAAAACTAGTCTAACAGATCCAGCCTCCCAAGAAACAGGGTGGCAAATTAGGGACATGCCCTTGCCTAGCTGCAGTAAAGCAGTTTAATGTTAGCGTTTCTGTAATAAAGAGGAGGTCTTCCATACAGGGGTTTTCCTCTGACACCGAACTTGTTCCTCCTGAGGTCCTGATCTGCAGATGCAAGGATGCCCTCGCTTGCAACTAAACGTCTGAAGTCGGGGCGTGCTGTAGCAGTAATAGGCTGGCCGCTTGCTAGAGCTTCATTTTATGTTAAAACTTGTTAAAACTAATGTTAACTTTATAATTTTCTTTCTGTTAAATTCGTAACAATTATATGTGTATTTCTTTCATGGTACATTTGTATTATATGTTTTACATTTATTTGCTGTGTTTCATGATTAGTATTTTCAGTAAAATTCTTGGGGATATGTTGTTTCTTGCTTCCCAGTTCATATTTGAGGATCCAAAAGCTTTAGCTGCATTTTTCTTTTCAATGTTTTTGCTGAATGGGAAACTTTTATTTCATTCTGCTCTTCCTGCACTCTCTTAACACATCAAGTATTTTTAATTTCTTTAGTTATAGCATATGACTATGAAAAACAATAGACAGTGTGTTCATCTGGGAGGTATTTCCCCAAATTCAATGGTTTGGCTGTAAATAACACTGATGTATGTGAGGAGAGACTACCTACTGAAATATAATTTACAAATAAGAAATTTCCGTGCTCTATTACAAGCTCATATTAAAGGGTGACCCCATATAGAGAGGAATGGCACAGGAATGCACCAAACCAGCAACTTTCTCTGAGATGAAGAGCGATATAATTAGAGGATCAAGAAGAAGCTTGTTAGTTTCTAACTACATTTATGCTAGGAAATGAAATAGTCGATCATCTGAATTAAAGAGCTATTCTAACTTGAGTGTGATTCAGGGGTACTTAAGCTAATTGCTCACTGTTTTTTTAATATCATAGGACTTTTTTAACACAAGGGGAGTGTGGCAGGGAAGACTTGCTTGACTTGCGTGGTTTAACTCAAATTAGGATCAAAGTGGTTTCCTGATTTATTAATGACACGTAATTAGCCGGCAGTCAGCGAGCTTCACATTCTGGGTCAATATCAGCAGGCTAACAGATAAACCAGAGTGCAAAACACTTGCAAGATGTTAAAACGCACCTACAAGTTTCTAAACACCCTAGTCCCCACCGTTTCTGACCCCACAGGAGCACGCTCGCGTGTGCGCACCCCTTTCTTACAGGACAGCGGGGGTGACAAGCGCACCCCCATCTTTTGGCCACGCGGGTTCTCCCGCTGGCGATGGGGTTGCTCTGCCTTTGCGTGTACCGGTGCAGGTCCCTGCCACCTGCTAGCCTGCGCTCTGGCAAGGGGGCACCCCGTGAGTTCCTGCATGCACCCCGAGATGTGGGTCCTGCTGCTGCTGCACTCCGTACTGTCAGCCCTGCTCTCTGCCTGGGACGGGGAGGATGCCGTGGCAGACCAAGATGGGGGTGTAATGGCAGCGGGGTGACTCCTGGCAGCATCCCAGGCAGGGGAATGACCGCAGCGCTGAGGGTCTTCCCACTCCCATGTCTCACCCCACAGTCACGAGTTTTCTTCCATCTTTTCTGCTTCTCCTCAAGCAGACTCTTTTCTCAGAAGCCTCTCGGTAATCCCCTGGTTGCTGCTTAATCCAACAGATGCCTATGGTAAACAAACACTGACATTATTCGTTTACTCATTTCATTCTGTTTTGGGGTAACCTCTTCACAGACCAGGCAGTTTTGGGTGTTGTGTCCTCACGGGCTGTTTCCACTCACACTCCTGCCATGCCACCAGTTACTATCCAGGCCATGTTACCAAGACAGGTCCATCAGGAGGCTTTGTTACCTCAAAACTTGGCTGGTATAAAATTACTACTATAGCATTTTATATTCTTGAGAGGAGAGGAGCTTTGTGTGGTGGAAGAAATGCCGGGTGGTCCATCACTCACCGTGGAGCCATACCTGGTGACTCCTTGTACTTCACTGCTGGCTTATCCAGAGGCACAGGCTTTGCCACTCTGTAGCTGGTCATTTCACTTTTAAAATGCCAGGCAAATATTCTCAATGTATGAGAGAATGCTAAGTAAGGAATATTTTAAATTAAATTATTTTGATGAAATTCTTACAGTAATTCTGCTAAGAAAAGAGTATCATAAAGAGACAAACCAAAGGGTCTGTTATCCCAGTCTCTTCAGCCGTGGCCAGCCATAGCTAACCAAGGCTAAGGAAAAAAAATAAGAATAAGCCATGTATGCTATGGCAGTTCCCGAGATAAATTTGAGTTATATATATTCTGGGTTTTCTTCTATTTATTTTCTTGTCATTGCCAGCATTTGATTTGCTGTTGACCATAATTGAGCATGGGACTCAGAAATAACATTTTCCCAGAAATATCTATTACAAGTTTTTGATCTCTTTCCCAAGTGACTCTTGCAGCCTATCCAAAATTGAGCTTATTTATCACTACAGAAATGGTGTAACTTCTAATGTCTTAGGAAATGTGGGGTGTCCTATTGCTCACAATTGCTACCAGAGCATAGCTTTCCAGAAGCCATTAATACTGCATTATTAACATAAAGCATAGCAGTAGTAGTGCCCTTTCTCTGGCTCTGTGTCTCGTTATTAACATTATGTATTATCTAAGATATATCCAAGAAAGTGCCTTTCCATCTTCTTCCCATGAACCTTGATTGTTCAGTGCTTTTAAAATACTGGTTCCCTGATCCAGTTCTGAGCACAGTTTCTCTTAGGGACTGCCAAAAGCGAAGAGGCATGTGATAGGGGCAGGGGAGCGAGGGCTGGGGACTTACTAAACCCCGTTTGCCACCAGAGAAAACTTGATGTTGGATGACAACCTGGAAATAATGTAAGTTAAATAATGTATTGTTAAATTGTTTTTTATTCTTGACTCTCAAGTTCTTAAATAAAGCTCTTCTAGCCGTGGCCAGGTGAGGACTTAGCAAGGGGGTGAGGCAGCGAAGGATGTTACTGTGCTCACTGGTTTAGTGATGCTCCCCAGCTGGGTATTACCATCCCCGCAGCTCTACTTAGGAGGGAGAGCATTTGTGGCTCTTCGGTTCACCAGAGAAAATGAGCTGGGTTAGTCTGATAAGTGAATCAGTAGGGTGAACCAAACAGGCTGATTTAGTTCGAAACAGGCCAGGAGCGTCCACATGAGCTGTTTCACCAGCCAGGCTGTGTGAGCAGCAGCTTCTGGCAGAAGGACAGCACCAGCTGCCAGGGCAGAAGGTTTTCCTTTGGGCCCTTGGGATGCAGGAAAGCCTTCAAAAAAAAAAAAAAAAAAAAAAAATCACTTGCTTTCGGCATGATGAAATACTTGCCGTGTATGTATAAAAGTATAAACTATGATGGATCTAGTTTCCTGTTCTGCAAGACCTCTTGTCTTCAGTACAAACCTAGTGAAGAGGTAGAGGTGAAACATTTGATGAGAATGATATTTTTTTTCATTTATATAGTCAAAGGAAAAAATTTAATTCTCAATAAACAGATATTCTTTTATGGTCTGATGTGCATCATGCTGTTCATGCTGTGAAACAGCCTCTAACTGCTTTTTGCCTGCAACTATGAAAGTGCGGAATATTCCTTTTATATAGCTGAAGACCAGAGAGGTATTTATTCCTTCCTCTTCAGGTTTTCTTTCCTTGTCTTCTGGTACTTCATATTTGCTTCATTCCCAGTGTCTCCTAATTAACTATTCCATATCTCTTGCTGCTTTTATGATACAGGGAAGATTCCACGTGCATAACCATAATTGAGAGTGAACTGGATATAAACCTATTTGAGTTCCATACGGGCAGACTTCTTCAGAGGATTTAAGCAATTCTCAAATATACAGTAACATATCTGTAGCTAGAAGTTAAATTCTTCAAAAAGGAGTTTCTTGGTGAGGGGTTGCTCCAAAGGTTGCCTGTATAACTGCATTTTAGAAAACAAATTCTAAAGCCTCTTAGATGATGTATTTTACCTTTGTATGTCATGAATATAAAGACTGAAGTTCCTTCTACTTCCGGATGTGTTTGTTTTCCTTTTTTTCATTTCTTAACAGGCAAAACTTGCAGTTTAGACTCTAAGAGACAGACATGATAAACCATCAGGAAACACAGTAAGAGCTTTATTAGAAAGTTCTCACGAACATCAGAAAGTTGACTAACATGTTATGTTACGTGTTGAAATATTTTATCCTAAGAAGTCTTCAAACTAATGAATTCCTAGAGCCTGTGATATTTTAATGCAGAAGTTTTAATTCTTTAAAAGATTTATTTAAATGTATTTGTTTTTAAAGTCAAAGTCACTGTATTCATAGTTGATTTTCTTCTGTCTATAAAATGTCTGAGGTATATTCTCTGTTCCAGATAAGTTTGTACCTTCCTTGACCTCTAGTTGCTACAGACTTCAAGTAGCAGGTGCAAGCATTTGGTCTGGGTCTGGAGAAATTCTGTTCTTCCTTATTTTTATTTCTCTTGCCCTCTTGAGGCCACTTCTAGATAGGACAAGAGATGAGATGACCTTTTTTGGGGGTGGGAATGTAACAGTAAAATCACAGGGAGTGAAATTTTGAGGTTTTTTGTTGAACTGTTTTTCCATTTAACACCACAAAGGTTTGCTGTATGGACAGTTTCTGTCTATTTTAGCTAAACTTACTAGCTGCTTTCCAAACAAGAGATACAGAATCGAGCAATCTGAATCACAGAAAGAGTTTATCACAAAAAAAGTAAGTTTAGAAAGAGAGTTTGAGGCAGCCATTGGTAGGCCATTACTCTCACCCCTCTATTTTTCCATTAGTGTTATTTTAATGTCTGTTATTACTACATTGTTGTGTTGGTTATCAACATTTTTACCTTAGCGTGAATTTATATTTTGTAACGTGCTTGTTTTTAGCAGTGGTTTTAGCAAAAGTTACAGGTATCATAAAGTAACACAGAGAGAAATTATCCTTTGTGTTTCTACTTTAAGGGGATTAACAAAACAAAAAGGATAGTGTATTTTTACTGGTTTCATCTGTATTTTTTTTTCAATGAGACAAACTCAGTGGATTTGTTTTAGTTAATGGGGGGTTGCCTTTTTTTTTTTTTTTAATTTGCAGTAGCATAATAAATACCAATGTTACAGGAGGTTTAATGTGTATGTTTTGGGCTTTTGTTAATTGAAAGGTTGGGAAATTCTTTTGATACAGCTTTACACAGGTCCAAACAAAACTCATCAGTCTGCCATGTCAGGTTTTTAATTAGTGTGATTGTGGCAGTATCAGACAGTAGTGAGTTTCAATATGTGCCCTATCAGATGCCCTGTAAGCCTGTATTTCGTCAGTCTGGATCAGGCACGGTCATTCATTTCTTCTGAATTAGAAAAAGGGAGGGAAGGGGAGGGGAGGGGAGAGGAAGAAGTCCTTTTTCCAGGGCCATTCCTCTAAAGCCTTTAAACTTCTAGGACTTGCCATCCAGAGGGACCTGGACAGGCTTGAGAGGTCAGCCTGTGCAAACCTCATGAAGTTCAACAAGGCCAAGTGCAGGGTCCTGCACGTGGGCTGGGGCAATCCCAAGCACAAATACAGACTGGGTGGAGGATGGATTGACAGCAGCCCTGAGGAGAAGGACTTGGGGATGTTGGTGGATGATAAGCTCAGTGTGAGCCGGCAATGTGTGCTCGCAGCCCAGAAGGCTGTATCCTGGGCTGCATCAAAAGAAGTGTGGCCAGCAGGTTGAGGGAGGGGATTCTGCCCCTTTGCTCTTGTAAGACCCACCTGGAAGGAACTGGAGAGAAGTACAATATGGTAGTGTTGACAAGGAAGAAGAGTTACTACAGAGGGAAGAAAGATGACAAACCAGAGCTGGATGCAAAGATGGGCACAGCCAGCTGCCCAGACCTTGCGTCCTCCTGCCTCTCCTTTAGACCCCCTTCCGACCACACTAAGCTGCTGATGGCACCCATTAGGCATGTTGCTCGGGTGGCATTAGACGTTTGTTTGCAGGTCTTCCCCTGCTGGGAGAGGAAGGATGGTAGTGTGAAACCCGGGGCTGGGAGAGAGGTGGCTGTGCTGGAGCTGAAACCAGGCCACCACCAGGGAGACAGGCTGGGCAGGGAGGTCCCAGCAGGCTCCCCGGCGATGCTTCACGTGATGCTGCTCCCCTGACCCTTGGGACAGATGGTGGAAGAGGCTGGAGTTGAGGCTGGAAGGGTCTGAGCAGAAACACACTCAATGCAGGGTAATACCAGCCTTGAAGGGGTAGCAGCTTCTCCAACCTAAGAGCTGGCCTCTTGGCCTCTCCCTCACTTCTGAGGCTCGGTTTGAGGCTACGAGAGGGCCCTGAAAAAGTGACAAGCATGGGGGGATTTTCTGTTGGCTGAGTAGAAAGGAAGTGGTTGGGGCAGCGGGTGGAAAAAAGAGGGGCCATGGCACTTGGGCACACAACAGACAGCTTCAAAGGTGTGAATAAGGGGCTTCAAAGGAGAGGAAAGATCTGAGATGAAAGCAGGATCTTTCACACAACTTGCAAATACTGCAGGATGCTCTGGGCAAGGTATCAATTGGATCCGTGGTATCAGATAAAACGAGGGACATCTTTATGAATCTGGGAAACATCAGCTGTGCAATAGCTGATATAAAAGCCTGCAAGTGACATCCTGCTAATCTTCAGGCATTTGTGTGTAAGTGATGAGAGATTAGACTACCAAACTGATTTCTAAAATGAAAATAAATCTGACATGAGCAGACTATTCTGGAAACACCATCCTTACGGCATTTCAATAGATTTTGCAAGAATTCCTGTAGTGTCCAGACTAACAGGAGATATAAAGCCAGACACCAGCTGCACAGCATAGCAGTTTGTGAATTTATTTTTCCTTTCGAAGCAGTCCTGTGCATACAGGTGTTTCACTTTCAGCACTTAAAGAAAAATCCCAGTAAGTGGTTTTTCTCTGTGGAGTTCACTCCACTCCCTTGCTGTTAGTGGGTTGCAGGCTGTCCGTACCACAGCACGGGTAGCTCGTGGGTCTCCACAAGCAGGAGGTGTTTTGCCAGTGGCTTTCAAAGATCTTTGCCGATAGAGGTGTAATATCCGGTATTTCTACAGTGACTGCAGGGAAATGATTATAGTTTCTGCTGCTTATCTGTTCCCAGTAGGATTAATTTATCCCAGCTCCTTTTACCTGTCAAGCCTTAGCCATGTTCTTTTATTACCTCTTGCTTTCTTTTTCCTCTAACACGTCTTCATCCTCGCTCCTCAGCACAGTAAATACTACTATTTATTAGTGATGTTCTTAGTTGTAATCTATGTTAGCAGTCCTGGGCTCCTTCCCCGACTACTTTCAGCTTCACTCATTTTGGAAAAGCACTTGGAGGACAACTGTGCAGCTTTGAACTTGGTGTTCAGAAGTTAAACACAGAGAGCTTACAGCGTACTGGGCTGTAACCTGCTGCCACGAGAATCTGCTTCAAAACACCCCTTTGGTTTCATTAGTAGAGTGCTTTTAAAGTAATTTTGACTTGAAATTCCAAATGAATTTGCTTGCAGGTTTATGGTGACATATATTTTGCTACTTACTTTAAACCACAGCCGGTGAGAAAATAGGCTTTCATTTCTACCATTTACTTTTAATTTTATTTTCATTTTATATTTTTTTTTGTCCTGATTTGGGGACAAACATTTAAAAAGTGCAGTCTTTTGCTGAAAGGGAAGTCCATGATATGTCATTTCAAAAACTCAAATAGACCAAGATGTTTTCAAAGCCAAATATACTCCTGAATTCTCTAGCAGCCCAGATTAATGAAAAGCATGCCTAATAGCATGTCCAAAACAAAACAAAACAGAGAAGTTTTATGGAATCTAGGAAACAAGGAAGAGTTCTTCTAAAATTATCTCAAATTTCCAAGAGAATACTCTTGTCTTTTAGAATTTTCATTTTCTGAACAACGTTGGAAATGTTCTTTCAAATCACCACGATTTAAAATGTGAAGCAATATGTAATGAGTGACTACAACCTCTTTTAAAATAGCTTTGTTTATTTAAAAAGAAAAAAAAAATCCTGGTCTTTACGGATGGTTTTTATTAGGAATTAGATATGAGATGTTCTCTGGCAACAGACTTTTTTGTACAGAAGGGACTGTACAGTATCATCTAGTTATTATATCTCCTTCCAAGGGAACATATACTAGGTATTTTTCTGGAAAAGGGATTTCTTTGAGCTGGCAGAGGCCTCTGCGTCTGCTGAATATTGCTAAAATGTCACCAAATCCAACAGAATGTGAAGCTTGTAACTCTTCAGACTTCTTCTATCCTGGTCTTTACAGATGGTTTTTATTAGGAATTAGATATAAGAGATGTTCTCTGGCAACAGATTTTTTTGTACAGAAGGGACTGTACAATATCATCTAGTTATTATATCTCCTTCCAAATCCTGGTCTTTACGGATGGTTTTTATTAGGAATTAGATATGAGATGTTCTCTGGCAACAGACTTTTTTGTACAGAAGGGACTGTACAGTATCATCTAGTTATTATATCTCCTTCCAAGGGAACATATACTAGGTATTTTTCTGGAAAAGGGATTTCTTTGAGCTGGCAGAGGCCTCTGCGTCTGCTGAATATTGCTAAAATGTCACAAAATCCAACAGAATGTGAAGCTTGTAACTCTTCAGACTTCTTTGTAGACTTCAGAAGATGCTGCAAGAAGTCTGTGACAATTCTTGATTTTTGAGCTGAAAATGGAAGTGCAATCTCACATGAGGCTTTCAGAATGCAGGAAATGAAAGTCCCAGTGCTACCTAGAAAACAAACAAAAGGACTGTCTGTAGATAGATTGCCTTTCTTCACCCATTTTTCTTTTTTTTTTTTTTTTAATAATTTTTTGGACAGCAGCCTTTTTTTTTTTTTTCAAACTTGAAAATGGAAAGTATTTTTTAATCTTTATTACCCAAACAGTTACCAGGTCCGTCATGAACATGCATCCATATAATTTCAGTATTTTCAAATGTGTGATTGATTTATTTGAACCTTAATAATTTTTTGTGTGTGTGTTTTGCCTTTAGAATTGCCCTTTTTATTAGGAGTCTTCCTTTGCTTCTACATTTCTGAATTAAGTGTAAATTTCTTTGGTCACCTTCCTCTTTGGACATGCATGTGCAATGCTTGCTGCTTCTTAATCACAGTGAGCAGAGAAGTTAAATGTGAATTTTATTATCTCTAGTACAAAGTAGCTGCATGCTCTTGGTTATATTGTATGCATAAATACCATGTTGTGCATAGGCCAAGAGAAAAATAAAATCGCAGGCACAGAGTTCTTAAACAGCTTCTTTGCAAAGTGAAATGAGAAGTTTGATCACAAAAATGGGTGACTTTTTATCATTAGGACAATCTCTTGTGATCAACCATGTGATGATTTCATTTTCAACTTGTCAGTTTTCTAACCTCAAGATTATTCTTACTTCTTTCATGTACTCATTTATTTTGGTGTTATTTTTATGTGTGAATTTAACTTCCAAATGATAACATGATACATATATATTCATGTATTCATAAGTTACACAAACTGGTGCTAAAAAAGCTGTTATTGAATTGACTTGTAATAACCACACAAGTGTCATAGAATCAATATAATTAACAAATTTTAGACCTCTGTGATAAAATGAGCACTACACAAGCAAAGCATGCCATATGCTATGCTTTTGGGTTGTCTTCACAGCATTTTGACCGTACTGGCATTCTGAAATGTTTGACTGCCAAGACTCAATGATAATTGCTGAAATATTTAATTCTTGACTGCTCACTGAATATTGACTAATGTGTACTTTCATGTACTGTGTCCTCAGCGTGCTGTAAGGAGTTACACTGTAGGATGCCTCGCCTGAAGCTATTATTGGAAGTGTTGCATTCTGAGCACCTGACTATTTATGAACAGCGTGATGAAGAAACCACACTGGAAGGACCTTTGCTTATTGCTTATTACCACAGTGCTGTTCTTATAGATTACCGTTGATTTCTGCATTAACGCAGGCTGGCTCTGCCACTCAGCAACTAATCACTTTATCAGCAGGATACCAGGTAAATACTTCTGTGGTAAATAAGATGTTTAGACCCTAAACTTGTAATCTAAATTCAGACACCAGCCTCCATACCACAATATACAGAATGGATTTTCCATTTTTCTGCTCAGTATTTCACTTGATGCTTGGTTCAGACACAGCTACTGTCAGCTGCAAGAATTAATTACATAATTCTTTTTACAGTCATTTGATGCCAGAGTTGCAAGCAAAAGTATGAATATTTTAAATAACCTTCCACATCAGCATAACAAATGGATTTCATATACAGTAATTAAATCATGACACACTGCTGTGTACAAGCAGAAAAGGCAAATACCAGGTGCTAAGAATTGTGCAAAAGGAAAAGGGGACAGCGTAGCTTTGGCAGAAGCAAGAAGAGTCCAGAGTGAACTCACTCAAAGAACGACCCAGGCAGGAGATGTAATCCAACCCAAGGATTCAGATTCAGGTCTCTGTGACCTAGAGTCTAGTTTGGTGCGTCACATCTCTGGGTTAGAGCTTTGAGAGGATTGTTTTTGAGCTGTGAGACAGTACCTGAGCTATAGCCATGTAAGATAAGTAATAACACAGGCAAAGTGTAATTATTGAGGTGGTAATTGCTAGTAAATGAAGGAGAGAAAATAGCAAGGAAAAAAATAGAGAACGGGAAGACAATGGTGAGCATACTTAAGCATGTTAAGCATGCTTAGCTTAGTTGCATGTTAGTCCCAGCTATTTATCCTTTGTGTTAGCCAATAAATAATTACTGAGTACTCTTGAGCTATGTATATACTGCTCGTAAAATCTCTCTGTGAGTGATGAAATATGACCAAACCTGTAGAGTGAGAGTTATTGAGGGTCTCTCTATAATCTGCTATACATATACGAGACAGACTGTCATCCATCCAAGTGTCTGGATCGGTTAGAAAGCTGCGTGGGTTCTGTCTTCTGCTTTGTGATTCCCTAAGAGAGCAAAATAGACTTCTTTTTTACAGCATGAGCATATGTCTATATGACATATGTATTTTCCCTTTGCAAACAGATGCCAGCTGAGAAACATGCCATGGTTCTCCATGAAATAACCCATGAGTTTAAAATCCTGTGATCCTACTTTTCTGTAGAATTACAGGGACTTTTTTATTTATGCAGGTAAACCAAGTTCACATTGCACGTTTGGCACCGTGCTACTAATCTGCATATATTTTGTATGTTTGATTCTTCTGTCAGTCTGCTTATCAGATATGTGATTGTACTGCTATTTCAGGATGAGGCATAGATAATCTAGCAAGAATTAATTTTGTATGCATCTTCATCTTGGGTTATTAGAATTGACACATCCATCATTTCTATAGTTCTGCCCTAGGACCTGTTTTTATTTGAGCCTTTATCCCTTCTTTATCCATTCTTCTATGAATATATCTCACGTAATTTTATATATTATGCTTATAGTATATGGCCATCAAGTATAGATCATTTACTTATATAATATTATATTATAGATTCACTCGGTTTCAGTTGATATCTGTAAAAAGCAGACCAATCAATTTGTATTACCTTAGACACAAAGATGTTCTTTCATACCAGGAAGGGGAATTGTATTTATTAACATCAAGGAGATACATCTAGAACATGGCACAAACAAGATGTTTTTTCTTAAGAATATAAGACATGCAGTACTACAACAGACCAGTGATTCCACTTAGCCCAATATGTTATGAGAGAGGCAATAGGAGATGCTATCCAGGAAGACCACACAAAGCTGGCCATTTTCTGCAGTCTTTTTACCGTGCATTTCTGTAGCATGCAGAAATGTGTTAGGAGTGTTAGAGGTGCATTTCTGCCTGTCCTTTTTTGCACCTCTTTAAGGATTCGTGACTTTGTCTAATCCTTTTTGAACCTATTCACACCCTTTGCCTTTATGAGCTTCTTAGTAGCAAATTCCAGAAGTCCACTGTCTGCTATGTAATCAAATATTTCCTTTTATCTTTATTTAAACCAATCTCCTACTAGTTTCATTGAGTGTGCTTCAGTTCTAGCGTTATGGGAGTTGATGGACCTCTGTTCATCTTTCCTGCTGCCTTCGTGACAGGATGAACCCCAGCCACATTCCTCTCAGCCTTCTCCTCTGGAAACTGAGGACTCAGGGGTTTTTATCTCCTCAAAAGACAGCTGTTTCTTTTTTTTGTTTTTTTTTCCTTATCATTTTAGTTGCCTTTCTCTATAGTCTTTCTTGACTATGCCCTTGTGAGGTATGGCTGCCCAAACTACACAAATTACTCAAGCTTTGGGTGAACCGTATTTTTGTATGGTCACAAAATGACACCCTGTGTCTTGTTTTTTGACTGCCACTAAACATTCAGCTAATGATTTCAAACAACTGTCAATGATAACGCCAGGATTTCTGCTTTGAGTTGTGACTCAAATGTAGTTCTTCAAAAAGCATTTTGCAGCTCCTCAGAAACAAACAGCTTTCAATCATTGCAGTTTATCAGTAAAATGCTCTGTGTGATTACTCAGGCTCTGTGAATTACACAAGGAACTGTCTCTAGAACTGATTTTGAACTACTCACATTGAAAATATTGATCACTTAATACAGGGGATAAATTAAAACAGTACAAATGTTACCAGAAAAAAAAGTATCTCCCTAGTAACATTTCAAAATTTAATCAACGGATAGGAATCTTAATACTGAAAATGTATGCATTCTAAGTTGTTAAGCAACATATAAGGAAGGCCGGTCTCTTAGGGACAAACATTGCCGAAACTTCAAGATAATAGGGTGGAAAGTCAAGGTCACATTGCACCTCCAGGTGGGAGTACCAGGATGAACGCAGGCTGAGGAGTATCAGGATAAACACCAAAGTGCTGTGCCTAGAAGACAAGCCCTTCCTTTATAATCTTATTACTAAGATGAAACTGCTTTAAAAGTAGAGGAAGTAGATATACGTAACTGGTCATATGCTATCTTGGCGATCAGATCTAACTTTAACTTAATGTTGTTACTCTGTGGTTATCTAAACCAGTCTAACATTACAGCCTGTAGTCAGTTCTGCCGGAGGTGAGAAATCCACCATTTCTTACAGTTCTTGCTTACAGCCACTTCCTTTGGTTTTCTCTACTTTAACATTGCCTTGTGGACTAACTTGCATAGAAGCTTAATATATAACATGTAATTTGGCCTACTATAAGGTCTGTTACTCTTATTACTTCCCCTGCTGCTTTCTCCGAGAATGCCTTCCACTTGCTCTCTGGATCAAGTGCAGATCTTTTTGTGTTTATCTGGTACTTAGCATAACTGGGTTTTGAGTTCTGTGCTTTTGGATACTATTTAGGTTTTACACCAGGGATAAAACAGACTCTGAAGATGAGAGAAAAGAGGCAGAGGTGGTGTAGAACACACCACTGGTGAATAGCATCAGATGTGAGCAGAGAAGTTGCTGGGAAGGGATCAAATGAGATTTCATCTTGCTTTCAAGAAAAACATTCTAACCAAATATAGACCAATTTGCCCCTATATCTGCCCTGAGGCGTATGGGCAGATTGATAACAAAAATCTACTAGCAACATACAGGACAAAGTGAATTTTGCAGCCGGTTGCAATACGTTGGTTATCACCAGATGGGCTGGTGATACAACAAAAATACAAGGAAGGGTGAGGAATTGAATTTCACCTGCTTAAAGGATATGACCTTTTAACCTAGATTAAATAAAGGAAAAAGAACCCCACATATGGAGTTAAAAGTGAAGAAAATTTGTTTTAAGTTAAGGGGCAATTTAAGCATAAGATAAAACGCTTTTCTTGGTAATAAATACATGTAAACTGCAAACCATATCTGAAGACCAAGTTCTGGAATAATGTCCTAAATAGAGACCTGAGTGTGAAAAACCTGAAAGGTTTTAAAATTGAGTTTAAAACAGTTTTGGAAATATTATATAGACAAACCCCAGAGAGGAAATTAAGTTTTTGCATATTGCATGTGTTACTACCTCCAAAAGGGCAAGCAAAAGAGTCTTTTATTTACATTTGTGTAACAGAATGCAAACATTATATTGATCTCATGTGTCAGTGCCTGCTGCTTGTCTTTGAAGCACAGCAGGAGACTCTGCCCCCTTTTCCTAATCTTTCTCCCTTTTTCCTAACCCTGGGCTTGCAGGACAAAATGTCTTTGTGTTTCTATTGACATTTAAACTGCCAAGGTGTGTTTGTGGTGTATACTGCTCAGCATTAATCTGGTTTGCCAGAATTGCAGATAATTTTTCCCTGTGTCAGTTTTGCAGGGACAACAGGTTTTTCCCACCATCTGGGAGTTTTCTTCAACAATTTCCTTCTTGTTGCAGATAACTCAGTCATTGACAACTCCCTTAATCTGTCCTGTGACACTTAATTGCTATGGCTCTTGACCTCTTATTAAAATTCTTAAGCTCGCTGATGTGGAAGTGTGATGTGTCATTGCAAATGGAGTAGATGCTCAGCAGGATTTTTCAATAGCCATCAGCCTGTACCTAAAATTTCTGGAGACTGGATTTGCCCCCATTATTCTTTTCAGTTCCGTCTTTTTATATTACAAATGGGAGTCGAGTAGCTTGTTCCTATTAGGGCTTTTCTTCACACTGAAGGCTTCTTTATCTCCCTGGAAAGTACAAATTTCACCTCTGCTGAAAACAGAACAAATGAAACAGAAAGACAACAACATTTATCCCACCTAAATTTACATGTTTAGGTTTGTTTAATCCAACTCTCCTTGATAAAACAGACTGAGGAATCTTAACCATTGGGAAGGTTTGAGAAGAAGATGTTGCAACAAAGCAAGTTTGATTTGGGCACACAGACTACCTTTTGGACATCTTGCTTATCTCAAGAAGGATGTCACCCAGTGAACCAACTGTGGTTGGTTACTGACTTATCTCCTGCTTGAATTAGCTACCAGAATCCAAAAGGCTGTGAACTGCTATTCTGAATCCCTCAAAATACTTAGACAATCAAAAGGGAGATATCTGAAAACAGAATTAGAAGAGTAGTTAATTCAGTGGGTAGTCAGAAACATACATTTTAAAAGGAGGTTGAATGAAACGGAATATTTTAAGAAGTAAGAGAAGGAAAGATGAAGTTACAGTGTGTTACTGTTGCACATAGTTGATCCCTATAGTTTTTAAACTCTTCAATACACATAAAATTCTGGTGGTTTTTCAATAAGCTTTATGCAGTTTGGCTAAAATTCAGAGTTTGAATGGATTAGTTAGTACAGTGCTAAGGTTTAGGGCTGTGAAAAAGATCATAGAATAGAATCATAGAATAGTCTAGGTTGGAAGGGATCTTTAAGATCATCAAGTCCAACCGTAAAAAGCAATTGGACTCGATGACCAAAAAGATACTCACTCTGGATTAGCTACAAAATATTTCTTTTGTCTGAATAAGACTGGATGGGATAAAATCGTTCCATCACAAATATTAATCCTCTTGCTTGGGTAAAGAAAATCCCTAACTGTATTTCAGGGTCTTTGTTCTCCCTGGCGAGATTGACCATAGGTCCCCTGTGGACAGGAGATGTTGGACTTTGAAGCAGTTCTGAGGAATCAGACAATCTCATGTCTCTTGCAGTTCCTCTACGGGCCAAGGAAAAATATAAAAAGAGGGAAGCGCAACTCAGCATTCTCACAGCAGAAAAAAATATCAACCAGATCAAAATTTTTGCCCAATGTTAAAAATCCCTTTTTTTTTTTTTTAAAGAAAAGGATTGCTTGTTGCTTTTTTTCTGTTTCGGTTTATTTGTTCAAAACTCTGATGTGGTTTGTCCATATGGCAAACGAAGTGGCTCTTATCTGTACGCTTGAGTAAGTTGTCTGTGTTTGCTTTTACTGAGCAATTAACTTTTAATGCTATTTAATGAGAAGAAAAAAGACAATAAAAATAGTAACCCTTAAATTCATTACCATTAAATTACAAGGAAGAGAGAATTTACAAATCAAAACAGTGTTCTTCAAGTAGGAAAGCAAGAGAAAGTGGTGTTGTGTATGAAAACCTCAGATTGCCTCAATTTTGAAATTATGATTACAGAACTTAAAAGATATTTTCAATAGAGATTAATCTTATTCCTGATCACAAGTGCTAAAGAGAAATAATAGTGTGAGAAGTGAGGTTGTGAATTTATAGACTAATTTAAAAAAAAAAAAAAGCAGTTCTGGAATTGCTTTTCATCAAAACCAGTTAACAATGCAATCCAGATTTACCTTGCGAAAACTTAGGGAACTGTGTGCACACTTCTGATACAAATTACATGTTGGAGAAGAAATATCCATGCAAAATGTGACCATTCACTTTGTTTCTCTTCTACTGATGCATCAAGAGAGATGTAAGATCAGTCCATCGGTTGCTCTTTATCAAGAACCTTGCTTGAGAAACTGCCGTGATCTCAGGATGACCAAAAAAAAAAACCCAACAAAACCCAAAAATCTTTTAAGCAATCATGAATGAAATGTAATATTATAGCCTTCCACAAAATATATTTGGAGATCTATACTCTTCAAGAGTATATGTCATCCCTTTCATAGAGGCTAATGCTACCGGCCTTCTGGAGTAATTATTACTTTCTAGTAATGCAAGGACTGAGACCAGTGTCTTGTCGCTTACTGGAGCTGCAGGAACACATATCTCAAGAACTGAATACTATCTATCTGAAATAACTTAGGAAAAACACACAGTTATGAAATGCAAAGAAGATTTAAAAAACATGCCCAAACCCAGAAATCAGTAAGATACATTTTGGGGGAAGAGAAGGAAGCAAAACAACTCTGTGTATTATGGCTACACAATTAATCAGGAAATTATGGATATATTTAAAATCACGTGTCAGAAAAAAAATCTGTGAACCCATCATGGGAACGGTGATCAAAGAACAACTATAAAAATGCACTTTTACTAATTCAAGCCTAGATATATTTAGACAGGGAAGATTTTGCCAGGCAAGGTGCTGAGATTGTCTGCAGAACTACAAATGCTTTCTTGCAAGCAAGAAAACACAAAGGATAGGAAATACATTAATAGGGAAACACTCCCAGTTAGTGGGTTCTAGTGGCAGACCCTAAGTCTTACAGGTGTAAGTGATGGGATTGAATCCTGATCCCTCCGGACTGCAGAGCTGCCCACTTTCTCCCTTAACATGTGAAATGACTGGCAGCCAGAGATGATCAGAGATGGCTGAACTTCCTTCAGAGCAGGGGGTGGACAAGATGACCTCTCAGGGTTTCTGCATTGTGTTTTTTTACATTTTTACGCTGTATCTCAGGGGTTTGGGGGATTTTTGTTTTGGTTTTTTTTTGTGTGTGTGTTTTTTTTTTTTCCTCACAGGAATTCCACTGAATTTTATGTGACTAGAATTTGGATATGGTGTGATAATTTGGGAGGATGATAATAGGGTGGGTATTCTGAGATCAGGGCACTACAAGTCTCAGCAGCCAATGCTTTTGAACGTTTCAGAACACTGTTGCAATACACGGCTATTTTTTTCAAAATCTTGATGATCCTTTTGTGGCCATATGGCATACAATGTCAGAGATGAAAAAGACGTTTTACCCTCCAAACCTAAGATTTCTTTTCATAACCTATTGGGAAAAGTGGAAGTTACCATCATATGCATAATTTTCAGAAATGCCTGAGGGACTTCTTTAAACTTTACACAGTAATAGTTTAACATGTCAATAGAACAGGAGTTTCTAACCTACCAGATGTCCAACTGTGGTACTGTAATGAATTTTGTCAGAAACTGCCTCTAACCTCCCTCAAAGTCTCCATTTGCTGGGAGTAACCTCTTACTAGCTTTCTCCAGCTTTAAATGTAAGGCAGGCTACCTCTTCTGAATCTGGTGCCAGGCATTTAACTCTAAGCAATTAATATCCTTTTAAATGATTAGGAGTAATTCTGTGCAAGACGAGGAAAAGAAAATCTTCATTAACAAATGGAAGGAGTGGAATATGAAGTGGTAACCTTGTATTAAAGTACAACTAGTCCTGTGGAATTTTGACAGGTTATTTCAACAGACAGTGCATGGAGGGAAATACATCTGTAGTGCATATAAAACACTTAGGACATTTTCATCTGATTTTGTATCATTTACAAGTAATTTATACAAACAAGCACTAAATAGAAAGGACATTTTAATCTGATTTTGTATCATTTGCAAGTAATTTATACAAACAAGCACTAAATAGAAAGGACATTAAGATTTGCTAATGTAAAGTCACAAATTGCCAATCTTAGGCTTGCTACTGCAATATTAGCTGATCTCTTTAGTAGAGGAACATGGCATAATTTTCCTCTCATAGGACACCCATATGAGTTGGTGAAAGTGGGTGCAGATGTGTCAAGGCACTAAAGATACTAAAAATCCTTTTGGTTTGAACATCACTGTTGGTATTCTAAAAACATTTATTATTAAATAGGGGTTTTTTAATGGAGCTCTTTTTCAGAAAAAAAACCCTAAAAGCTCAGTCTGTATCTAGACATACATAGAATATATAAAGTAAAAGAAAAATATTGATGCAGAAAGTCTCTATATGTCAACTGTTACACAACAACCTGCTCTACCCAGGATGATTAATAAGATTATTTCCACATCTGGGCGGTGTTAATAGAAGAGTTAATTATTTGTTATAACTTTGATTAAATTGTTTATGAAGTATGACTTTAATATCAGCTCTATGACTTATAGTGTCTAGGTAAATGACACTCCTATTGGTTTCAAAGATGGTCTTGATCCACAGATGGGAAATCAATTAAGTGTTGGTTCTCTCACTTTTACTTTAATGATCCTGGTAAGTTCTGACCAGGATACAAAAGGAACTTGAATCTCAAAGAAGTCCCTGACTTTAAACAGCTTCTCACGCTGTCACATTTGTGATGGTCAGGAGATGCTTTTTCACTGAGCCACCATCCCATAGAGGCACACCACTGAGGCAAGAAATCTAAGAAAATAAAAATCTACTCAAATCTTCTTCTTTTTTTTTTTTTTTTTTCTTATCTGCTGCTTTCAGCTGCACATTTAGCAGAACTGTCTTATTGGGTGAATGGTTCAGACAAAGATACTGCTCTGATAACCTTACAGGGTATAGGAGTCTTTGGACTATATTACTATAAAGCAGAACTTCTGAAACTCCTATTAACTGAGCAGGCTACCTAGCAATCTACTTATACCTCATGATGTTGAAAAACATCAGTGTAGCCACTGTGGACACTTCTCAGCAAATATCCTCTATTTTTAAAGGTACCTTAAGAAATGTACTTTAAGAATATAAAGAAAATTAATAAGAATAGAAGCAAATAAAAAGAACATAAGAAAATGTATTTTTAGTGTATTTGTCCTGATTCAGGGAAGTGAAAAGGACGTATTTTTTCAGGTACTCTTTGATTCATTAATTTAACTACGTGTTCTCAAATATAAATGATAAAAATTGTAGTAGCTTCCTACCTGATGATGACAGGAGTATGGCCGTCCTACCAGCAGCAATGGTATTTTGTTTGCAATTTCAGTTGTTAGGTTTGGAGTTATGTGGACAACCAGTACCCTTGATGGCTGGAAACAAGAATGATCTCAGCTGTGGGACTGAGTCATGGAGCAGACAGGCAGTCACAAGGCCTAGGGCAGCAGCTGAAGGAGGACATTATTTCAAGATGAAATCTATAATACCGTGACTAAATCATCAGGGAGTGCACTCTTTAGGACTCGTCTTTTACCTAACAATTACAGGTAATAACAGAGCATTTAAAAACATATAGATATTTTTATAAGCTTCCACTGGAATTATTTCACTGCTTAAGGATTAACAAACTTCTCCTTGTTCGTCAAAGGTCAGTAAGCTAGGACTGTTTCTGACATGAGACAGTCCTGTGCCTGTATCAAGGCTGCTGCTGCGTTAAAAACTAGCCAGATTATGCCAACTGTTAGGTATTCTCAGCAGCAAAGTAACCAGAGTCTTGAAGGTGTGCTATCGATGTGCCGGTTTGCATGCTGGTGCACCTGGTCTTCAGAGCTTGAAGAGTTTTCAGTCTTACAGCGAGTATGTATGATCCCTCCTGCTCCCTTCAAGCCCACCACATGAGTACGTGGGATGGAAAATGTCTGGTGTCAGCCAGACTCTTTCCTGACGCCAAAATCCCAGAATCCATGTTCTTAGCATATTCTGGAAGAGGAAGGAAGAATGGCAAGAAGTAAATATCCATAAAGGCAATACATTTCAAAGCACTGCAGCTGGGGGAAGTCTCTTTTTTACTTTCAAGTGTCTGTTTATATGCATGTTAACTTCATGGGAGACCTCCAGGAGCTGTTCACACTTACTGAGCGATGGGTTTTATGATCCCTGAGGCAAATAAGAAACGTGGAAGCCTTTATCACCAGTGGAAGTCCTTCTGGAGGGCTCAGTAGTGGCAGAGTGGTCGGAAGCAGTATGGATGCAGTTACAGATGGGACGTGGGCAATGTGAGAATGGCAGTACACATCCTCAGCACGCCGAGGCCACAGATACGGCTTGAACTCTGGTGGCGTGGGATGTGATGACAGAGGATGCTTCCATCCACCTTAGCAATGTCATAACAAGCCTCGATGCAATCTGCTCTGCAGTTACGCTTTCTCGGTGCGGAGATGACTGTACCTCTGGATTTCTTGGCTGCTAATGTGATCAGCTTCCCCGGCCATCTGAAAAAAGTAGTGTTGAGGAGGTAAAAAGTGATGGCCTTCTGGATATCTGCAGCGTACACCTCAGCCTCAGAGCTGCAAGATTTAGGAAAGAGAACAGGTAATTTAATTCTCTGATTAAATTTTAACATCTGGGAAAAATTTGTCTCAGAGGTGCTCAACCAAAAAGGGATACTATGTTTGAAGAAGCAGCCATGCTGGTCTTGATCTCTTCCAACCTCATGGCAGCTATCACCATTGGGGAAAACACCATCCCGAATACATGTAATGATGAATACATTTCCTGCAGCTCAAGAGGTGGGCCCAGGAAGGCTGCAAATACTGACATCAGGCCTTACTAAGTAACAGTCTTTTACAGATGGGAACTTGTTGGCCAACCCTTACAAAAGTTGTGTATAATTAAATATGAAAATATTGAAATATATATATTTGTGGGAATACTGAAATATACGAATGCCGTACAGTTGCCTAAGTTAACTACCAGATGAGCTACCAGATGATATAGTTCTCGACTGACCTAAAGAAAGGGTAGACTCCTTCAATTCTAACCAAGAGTTCAGGATCACTAAAAGAAACATTGAGCAGAAAGAAAGGCCCAAGAACACATCAGGCTGATAAGCTGGTGTATTTTTTCAAATAAGTTTCATGGATCCATTTTTATAGTTAGCGAGCACTTCTTTCACAAGGAAAGAACAAGCATTCTACAAATGCAGATGAGCAGCCATTTAAGCCATTATGTCAAACATCTGTGGGTTGGGATAGAAGAGCACCACAGAGATCTGTGATAGTAATTTGGAAAGTAAAAGGCAAACTCCTGGGATTTCTCACTGAAAAAGACAGTGAAATTTCATATGAAAACCACTCACTTAATTCTTCTTTCTGTTTATCCAGAATAAACTCTCTGTGAATATACATGCTAACTTATCAAGTACGATTATGATCACAACATGCAAGAACATATCAAATTGACCAAGATTCCATAATTTTCTCAAAGGCAAAGCTGGCAATCAATGATGAGAATATCTCTGGCCAGTACTTGTTACCTCCTATCTGTCTTCCAGTAACCAGGGACAAAAGAAGCAGAACTACATCAAAGTGCTTTGTCCAGATCAAGGCTAGCATCCTTAACTGGAAACACCATCTTAGCTGCTGCTGGTCACTAACTTGAATAGACTGTTCTGTGGCTCAGACTCCTTATCCAGAAATATCTTCCAGGAAATCACTTCATGAACTCTGGGAAAAAACTCTAGTTGTCGAGGCAGGAAAAGGAAATTAGTTCAATCCTCAAACAGGTGGAAACAGTACTTATTACAGAATACCCTCAGAAGAAAATATGAGAAGAAGGACAATTTTTGTTATTCAAGTTATTTGATCCCAGGTGGCTGAGCGTAGGAACACTCACATGGTGGGCATGGGAATGAATCTGTGTGAAAATACAATACATATTTTAAAAATGAACTGCATTTTAAATATTAACTGCATCTTTTTAGAGAATCCTTATTTTAGACCTGTCTCTAAAACTGTGAAAAAGTCCTAGAGATATAGGAATAGTAAGCAGCTTTTCAGGTGCCCTCACACTGCTACAGCAGTGTAAAATGAGCTCAAATGTGGATGAGAACCAAGGATCTTGCTCTGTTGACTTTGCAGTGTTATTAGAAAGATCTGTGGCCCAGTGAATGAAGTAAAATGAATGCAGTTTAACAGATTGCAGCATGTCTACTAAATTCAGATTCTATTCTGAAACACGTCTATGCAACAGACTGTACTTTTTCTTTCATGGATGGCTCTATTTTATAAACCTCATGAGTTAATTTTTTTAAAAAAAGTTTTATTAGTAGCCATTATAGCTATAAATGTAACCTTAGATACCAGTAAATCTAAGATAGAATAAAGTCACTGTTTTGTAAATCAGCAATTTAATTCATTACTAGTCAGCAACATATTGAAAAATCCTAGTTTGGTCAGGTACAAAGTGTGGCTGATCACTGAAAATCTAGAAAAAAAAGAACTAAGTTCAAGAAGCACTTTGGTACTTTTTCTGAAAGTAAAAAGGGATTGAAAGACATGCAGGGAAGAAAGATGATTTAAAGCAGTCTAATTAAGAAAGTATGATGGTTTGGATTCCCTTTCTTATTATTAAAATATAAGCTATTTTTTCCCCCCATTTTTCAGGTTCCTTTCACTTAATATCATTGCTTTTGCGAAATTACTTGGAATCATTATTTATTATTGTTTTGTTGCACAGATGATTTCATTTACATACTCCTGAAGAGATTTTAAAGTTTTTTTTCATGCACCAGCAACTGAACATCTAAGATTGAAAGAAAGAAAACGGATGTGTATCTGTGATTACTACTAATTTTAATGGAATGTTAAAGTGCTTCAATTCATCATCTTTCAATCCCTCTCAACAGACCAATCCTCTATCTTCTGAAATGTCTGTTTGCTTTACAGAAAACTCATAACAAAATAATGATAGTAATAGTCTTGTAGTGTTGTGGGGTAATCTCTATCGATAGATTTTTTTTAGACTAATATAGACAAACATCTATGAAGACACAGACACAGGAGGCACTGCCTTAAGCAAGGAGATGGACCTGATCACCTCTTGAGGTGTTCTGATCCTTTCCAGTCCTTTCCTCATGATTCTCTGCTCTGGCCATAGAGGGTTTCCCCTCTACTTCCTTGAATAGAAGGATTGGGCAACATTTTTGTCTGTGGAGTGATACCAGAAATCATTGTCACTGCTCTTCTACAGTTAATTCTATCAGGTAGGGTTGAATTCAGTTCTTGTCTTTTCTTTTAGAGACAGAAAAGTCTGGCCTACCAGTGATAGCAAACCCTGGTCTCAAATATATGAAAATATAAAATAGTCTGAATGTTTTGCCATTATTGGTGTGAAAGGGTTACTGAACAAATGGTTCAAATGTCTTAGTGACACTGGACCAAGCATGTTATGCAGGCATTAATCTGTTGTACTTCACATCATAAGAAAAACCACCCGAGTAAGAAACTTGACTACAGCTTCTGACTTCTTATCAACCAACAAATGAGGTTTGTCACATTTACAGCTGTTTTTTTCTGATTTTATTGAAGAATGAAACATTCTTGCAATCTGAAGTGAAGTTACAGTATTTTTCTTTAAACATATTCCCCTGTGAAAAGAAGTGTGTTCTCTAACATTCAGATTCTCAAAAAACTCAGTCAGGCTTTAACCTTTTCTATCTGCCAAGGTTTGGTCAAGACTGTAATTTGTATAGCCTTTTCTTAATGATGCAGAAGAAAAATTTATGAAATTTTCATTTTAGGCAGAGTATTTGAAGTTACAGTTTTGTAAGTGTTCAAATGAAAATTACTTGATAGTACATGAGAAGATGTTAGGAAAAAAACCTCCACAAACCCAAAGAATGTCGCTAAGCACTTTTTCTCTTAAATGCCTGAAGCATCAGGCATCCTACACAGATCCATTCAGCAAAACCCATACTCCTGTAAAGTTTTATGACCCTTTAGCCTTCCAGAAGGCTGCCCTTGTTTGGTGTGTACATCCTGCGTGGGCAAGCTGAAAGGGTGTATAAAGGAGGCATGTCACCCACACTTGATATTACAGCTCATCTATTTCATTTTCATCTGTGCAAATTCTACCCACTTAGGCAATTGCTACATATACACCCACTCAACTGCTTGCAATAGAAAGAATGCTATTATTACAGTATTTAACTGAAGTAATAACTAGAGCAAGGCCGCCTAACCTCTTGACAATCAGGACCTGAATTATATTACAATGTTTATTTTGGGATTCGATGGTGAATGCAGTTTATAATGCTTGAAGTGGTGCAAAATCATTCAGGAGCAACGGGACCATCAATTAGACTACTCTGCAGTGGAGACCTCAGTCCTGACTGTAGCGCATCCGTGGTATGAGCTGTACAACCCCACAGAAATGAGAGCATCTAATGAGATAAGGCCATATTTTACTGTGTCTATATGTACATGAGTTTAGAAAATAACCACGTATTCAGGTGCACATAATAGTTAATAGATATGTAATTTGCATATATGTCTGTCAGTAACATCACCACAGGGCAAGCACATTAAATACACTTCAGTCCTGCTAAAAGATGTACACTTATGGTCATCACTAGTATTTTGACTGCTCACAGCAGCACTGGGCTTGGTTCATTCTGCTCAGAATGACGCTGAGTTATCACAGAAACTATGTACGTGCGGTTTTGCTGAGGTACCACATGAGTGTTGCAACCCAGAAAACAGTGTGTAACTACTGCAAATGTTTCTGAACCTCTGTGTGTATTTGGGATGTATCTTTTTTTCTCCCTTTTTGAACTTTCTAACAGCAGGTTGTGACACGATTGTTATGGTCTAAAGGCAAAAGTGAAGTATTTCTATCCTATGAGTATACGCAACTCTTGGTTGACTTTACCAACTGCTTATTGAGCTTTTAGCCATTGACATGAAGGCTAAACAGTCCACTGTGAAGCTGGAGTGAATGGAGGGAAATCACCAGATATATTTCTGACCTGCATCTAGGCTGACCTACTATGAAACTTAAAAAATGCAGCATGCTTATGTTCAAAGAGAGTATCACCTTTTAATATCTAAATATCTGCAAAGACTCTGTCCTCTCTATACACTATAATTTCTTGCAATAATCAAACTTCAACTAAGCAGAACAAATTCTATTACCCCTATTCTATTCTCTAGGCACAAAAATAGTTATCAGTGCAGGCAATGAAATTTTATGGCAACTGCTGAATTCCAGGAGACTGGAGAGAGAGAGAAGTGCAAGGGACTAGTGGAGGTTGTGGGAAGAAGGGGTGGGGGTTGTGAAACATCAGTGGGGTTTTACAGACATAAAGGTGGGTAAGAAGGCTGGGGATCAGTCTTTTCTAAAAAAGGAGCCAGTATGCGTAAAAGAGCTGGAAATAGACAGTGGCGTTTCCAGATAATGATGCTGGGGAGAGTCACTAGGGTTTTGGGTCAAGGAAAGGATGTTGGGAAAGGTGCACCTAATCAGAGAGGGAAGATTTTATTAGTGACACTGTGATAAACTGGGCAAAGAAACTAGGAACCAAGGTGATGGAGACAAGGCAGGGGTTGTTCAAGTGAGATGGGTTAATGTTGACAACAGAAAGACAGAGATGTGGAAAGGAGAGAGAGAATCTCAGCCTAAGAATTAGTGCTGGGAAAAAAAAAAGGGAGTAAGAATAACGCAGACTTAGATTAGATAAGACAGACAGGGAGGGAAGGAAAATGATACGAACATCAGTAGAGTAGAGATATATTGGAAAAGAATGCAGAGGACACGCAAAATGCTAAGGTATAGGGAAAAGAGAGAGAACAATACCTGCTAGGGACCATGTTTCTTTATAAATTGGAAGAGACCCAAAATTCCTGATGACTTGTCACATGTCTGCTATCAGAAAATGATCTGCTGAAAGCCATTAACAAAGAATGCATGACAAGAAGGCAGGATGAAAACCTATTGTATAGTGAAGTGTGACACTTCTGTCAAGTAGCAAACTCCAGCTGCAGTGGTCAGAAGGTCTCCAGCCTTGCAGGCTGAGAACCACTGTCCCTGCCAGTAGTTAGAGCCCAGATCTGGAGCCAGCTGGCCTACACTGACAGCTGAGAAAGGGAAGAATAATGAGATTGAGTATATGAAAAAGAAAAGGGGACACTTGAGTGGCAAAGCAGGCTTGGCTCCCATGATCTTGCGCATGTAAGAGGGATGGCTTATACAGAATATTGCATCTGGACCAAAGTGCTCTTTCTGGAGCTAAGACGAAGTACTCTGTGCCCTTCTGCTTCAGGGCAAATGAATTGAGTTAGTTTTTAGACCTCAAATCTTAATGTCAAGTGATTTTCTGTTTTCCTCCAGGTCAGCAACAATATTTGCAAGAACAGGCTAAAGCTGAGCCCTCAGCCTTGGCAGCATTCGGCTTGACTCTGCCCATTTTACATAGGCAAAAAGAATAAGCTTCCACACGTAATGTCCTCTGCCTGGGCAATATAGATTCTCACACCATCTACAGCCAGCAAATTCAATCCATCTAACAGCTTTCCAAGAATGTTATTGGGGTATGTTTCCCTGAGGATCTAAGGAAAAAGCAGTATCCTTTTCTTTATCTGCTCCTTTTTCTTCATCAGTGAAGTCCTCTCCTAGAAATAAAAAATAATTATTATTTGTCTCACCTCCCACCTCTACTGCTTCCAAGCCTGCCTGCAAACAATCCCACAGCTGTGGTACTACCCCGATTCCCACATTTTAGCATCGGTGATTGGTATCTCTAGAATATAAATTCTGATGGGAAAAAAAAATGGGTTCAAGTTCAGCTTGTTGAGACTCGAGACCTCCAAGACAGTCAATCTCTTCCCATCACTCTACAACATTACTGGCTGAAATAAGATCCAGTCCTAAGGATCCATGAAGGCCACCACTTGTTGCAGGATGGGGTCAGTAGCAATTGCTAATCCTGTCTAGGTCCTGCTATTTATGCACAAGCAAGTATTAAGAGACAGGAGGCAAGACTGAGGTACTTTTTTTGAACCAGCACCAAGTATTCAGCTTCTTTTAGGTAAGAAACTTTCCTGCCACCAAACGCAAATGGTCGCTTTATGTGAAGCATAGAATCATAGAATCATTTAGGTTGGGAAAGACCTTTAAGATCATTGAGTGTAACTGTAAACCTAACATCGCCAAGTCCACCACTAAACCGTGTCCCTAAGCACCATATATACACGTCTTTTAAATACCTCCAGGGATGGCCACTCCACCCTGGGCAGCCTGTTCCAATGCTTGACAACCCTCTTGGTGAAGAAATTTTTCCTAATATCCAATCTAAACGTCCTCTGGTGCAACTTGAGGCCATTTCCTTTTGTCCTATCACTTGTTACTTGGGAGAAGAGACAACCCCCATCTTGCTACATCCTCCTTTCAGGTAGCTGTAGAGAGAGAAGGAAAGGCCTCCCCTCACCCGCCTTTTCTCCAGACTAAACAACTCCAGTTCCCTCAGCCACTCCTCATAAGACTTGTGCTCTAGACCTCTCACCAGCTTTGTTGTCCTTCTCCAGACATGCTCCAGCACCTCAAGGTCTTTCTTGTAGTGAGAGGCCCAAAACTGAACACCGTATTCGAGGTGGGACCTCACCAGTGCCCAGTACAGGGGGATGATCACTTGCCTAGTTCTGCTGGTGACACTACTTCTGATACAAGCCAGGATGCTATTGGTCTTCTTGGCCACCTGGGCACACTGCTGGCTCATATTCAGCCAGCTGTTGACCAACCCCCCCAGGTCCTTTTCCACCATGCAGCTTTCCAGCCACTCTTCCACAGATCTGTAGCGCTGCATGGGGTTGTTGTGACCCAAGTGCAGGACCTGGCACTTGGCCTTGTTGAACCTCATACCATTGGCCTTGGCCCATCGATACAGTCTGTCCAGGTCCCTCTGTAGAGCCCTCCTACCCTCAAGCAGATCAACACTCCCACCCAACTTGGTGTCATCTGCAAACTTACTGAGGGTGTGCTCGATCCCTTTGTCTAGATCATTGATAAAGATTGATATTGATAAAACATTGATAAAGTTCTCTTTAATAACAGAACTGGCCCTGATACTGAGCCCTGGGGAACACCACTTGTGACCGACTGCCAACTGGATCAATCATTCCACATTCTGATGGAACTCTTCTTGGTGAAAGGAAGACAGCTCCGAGCGCAACTCACCCGCAGCGTCGTGCAAGCAGCACCAGATTGGCACCACCAACTTTCTATGACCTATTTACTTCAACTTCCAAATAGCAGTAGAAATTCTATTACTTCTCTCGTAAACAGATTCAAAACCTCCTTTTTCTGGCTAGAAATCCTATCTGAATATAAAACATGCTGAAGTTATAGACTGGCCATTAGCACTCATTTATTCTGTGCTTGGACTGACCTTTATCTGAATTATTTTTCTCCCTTCTTACCCTTAAAATTATTTAACAGCAACAGTTATATCTTGTTTGAAATTTCATTTTGCTAGGTTAAAAAAAAAGCCACATGCCTCTGTCTTATTCTCCTAAAACAAGCTTCTGCATCTCTGTCATCCTTTGGACTCTTTTCTGTTCTTGTTTCAATCTAAATTAATCTATATAAACAAGAAGGAAATAGAATTAAATACAATATTTCAAAGAAGATCTCAGTAATGCCTTCTGCGCTGGCTGTAACGCTTCACTAATCCTACCAGGAATTCTTGTAAGATAAACCCTAAGGTTATACTTACCCATTCCATAGCTTCATCCCATTGGCAGAATTGCCTGGCAGGATTTACAATTAGAAACATGAGTTTACCATTTCTCCACATCTTGAACTACTATTTTCTTAACACGTATTGGTCTGGAACACACTGTGCAGTGCCAAATACAGAAGACTCCTAATTGTTCTTACTTTCTCCAATATAAGTGCTAAATTTGCTATTCTTTACTTATCTGGTATTCTTAACTTCATGAAGCTACTAAAAACCCTTAATACTGGGCCTGCAATTACATCTGCTAGACATTGTTCTTGTATAGATTGAGAAAACTAACTGGTTCTATCCTTACAATTTCTGAACCTTGATTTTTCATTCCAACTTTCGAATTTCTGCTCCTTCATCTTTATTCTCAATCTGCCAATTCTCCATCTCATTGCCTTTATTCCAAATTAGAGCAAAGTACTTTTTCAGACCTCTTATTTTTTTTATTTCTATCTCACCTTCATTGTTTGCTACTTTTGTTTTTATCTGAAGGTAGAAAATCTTGACTGTTTTTTTTTCTGTTTAACATACACTCCTGGTTCACAAGGCACAATTTATTATACCAATCAGTTCCTTTTGCTCCATTTCTTATAGAATCTTTATATTCACGATAATACACATTGGACACTAAGTATTTGTACAATTATTTTGGAACCTTCTTTGTAAAATTTTGGCCCATTATTTCATCTAAAAATTCCAGACTGTTGAAATTTTAATATTTTTATCTTTAATATTTTTTCCCACTGCCTGAGATTCTAATGCCTGATTTCTGATTTCATGTAATGACATGAATTCCTCATAGTAGTTTTGTCCATCATTAGAAATCTCCCTTCATATCCAAATGTGCTGCTGGAGACCCATACCAGATTCCTAAAAATACTCTGAAAAAGCCTCATACCACTCTTCTTCAAGAGGACTCTAAAGAAAAAAAATGAGAAGGAAAAGCAAAGATAGCAATGCATTTCTTTTTTTTTATCATACAATGCCATACAATACTCTACTCTGATGCATTTTTCAATATCCATGTTATCATCATTTTTTATTTCATTATAGTTCTGTTCTTCAACTGCAGTTTTAGTTCTTTCATTTTTATCTGGATTTTTTGCACAATAGTACACCGTCATGCAAATACAAGGAAAAAAAACACATGCAAACAAAACAAAATACTTTATTTCAGTTACCTTTGGTGTTGTAAGTGTTATGTACAACCCTTTTTCTATCTGCACTGATCATCTAAATGTACTTTTGCCACTTGAATACTTTATATCCACATTCCATTCACCTCTTTATGAGCAAAACCACTTTTCCGGTGATTATGCTGCTTCAAGCCAGGCAAGAAATATCAAGTTTTTCCTAAATGTATTCCCTCATGAGAAAAGCAGTTATTCAACAAGTCTGCCTTGAGCCATAAAAAACAGAAGCCAGCAGAAAAGCATCACTGGTGGATGCTTCTTTGCAGGTTTGTGACTACTTCCCCTGAGCCACACCTACAGCCCAACGTATGTACGAGAAGAAACGTACTTCAGCCATGTATCTTATTTCATGAGAGCCATGCAAGGGCTGCAACTGGGATGAATAAGAGGAGATGCTCAGATTGGAGCACTGCTTGCTATCCTCCGCATCTTCTGAAGAGCAGGTGGCAAGCCAATACGCTTGTGTCAGCTGAATCAAGACTCTCAAATGTTCGGAGGGAGTTTTGCAGTTCCCTTTGGGAGTAAATCCTACTGGATAATCATTGCCAATCCCCTTTACAGTGTTACTGAGTATGCTCAGTCTTCTGAGCATTTTCAAGTTTGGGTGAATCCTTCTAAAAACAGTGTCACACTGTGAACTTCAGTTGGTGGACAATTCTGCCTCCCTTCAGGACCTGTTTCAGTCCTGAATCCGTATGCTGTATCCTGGAAGAGACAAACTCCAAATTCTCTCTCAGAAGCCTTTCCATGCTTAAGAAGTTGACTTTAATCATAGATACATTTTTTCTGGTGTTCACCTGGGAAACTAGATTCCAGGTTCTCTTCCTCTTCATTTGCAAATCATTGTTATTCCTCAATTTCTTGTTCCATATCAAATGAAATCAAATCAGTGAAGTTCTATCACCTGTCTTAAACAGGTCAAATTCATCCTTTTCTGAACTTAAAAATTGGTACCTATAGGTCTTATCAGTCTAAATGTGACATCTGTCCTATCAGCCATAGGGTGAATGACAGTGCAACATAAGGGTATTACGTTTCAGGTTTCCTCCGCTTAATTTAGCCATAATAGCATGGTCTAGCTGCCTTCTATTTAATTACAGCCCAAGTCAGTGTGACACCCAGTTCTCCTAAGCTTTTTAAAGACATTCTTTCCTTTGCAAAACCATCACACATTCTCAACTCGGTGGTCAACTCCGCTGTCTGAAAGTTTCCTTCATCAACGTACGCATGAATTGACTGGAGACGCGTCCCTGTCTTCCAAGCAGGGCGCGGGTACCAGAGCCTTAGGACCAGTGACGGAGTCCGTGTGGGAAGTCGCGCAAATACTGAAATCCACTACCCGCAGCTGGTTTACATCCCATTTCCCATCCTGTAGGATGTCCGGGCTGAACTGCCGTTGTCGTTTGAAGTAGCCGGGTAGGAAACCCTTCAGGCGGAGCCGCAGACTGCCACCCGGCTCTGCAGCCGCCGCTGAAGCAGCCAGCGCGCCCTGAAGCCCAGCGCTCCACAGCCAGAGCCTCCTCGCAGGCTCGTTCGTGGGCAACCTTCCCCCGGCACCCACGACCGAGTGGGACGGGGCGTTCCGGGGAGACCTCGGGGGGCTGACGGGGTGTGTGGG
>NW_009647585.1:35916-57434 GCF_000708025.1 Charadrius vociferus
AACGAGCCTTCCTCGGCGCCCCCGAGCACCAGAAATTGAGGGGGACCCCCACCCCCGCCCCGAGTTTTCGCAGGTTAATGACGTTTGAAAACGTGAATGACGTTTCCAGGTGAAGAAAAGGGGTAAATGTAGGTGTCGGGCGGTTGCTGGTCTCACTGGCGCCCGAGCGCGACGGGTACTACCACCGATGCTGCGCTTCCCGCACCTTCTCCCAGCTCCCAGTTGCCACGCTGATGCCCACCCGGGGGTTAGCTCCTCCTCGTCTCCACGTGGTGGATCGAACCCGAGTGGGAATTCAATCCGTCGCATGTGCTGAGGCTGTGAGAGAATATATGGGACACAATAGGTACCCTCGGTGGGTGAGAAAGGGGGAATAACCACGGAAAATGGGGGACTGGGCACTGGAATTGCTGGTAGTTTCTATTTTGGGGGGTGAGGAGGGGATAGAGCCTTCAGTTTTAGGGTGGGTGTGTTGATAATCCACAGCTACATAATCTACAGAAAGCTGTAGAAACACAGCAGCGTACAAGACGGGTGGATTTATGGAGGCAAATTAAGTGGATGGTGACAGTGTGAGATCAGCAAAAGGGTTGTTTTTTCTTCCATGGAACTGCCTGCCACAAAACTTCTGGGAAAGGTGTAAGTGGAATTTCCAGTTAGATTGAAAGGCGAGGTGCCGAGCTGTAACTGTTAAGATTACTCCTCTCGTGAAACGGAGCAGTTGAGTTTGACAGCAGGGAACGCAGGAGCCTGCCACAAGAAAGCAGATGTCAAAAAATTCTCTGTAGAAGAGTCTCCAGCTCCCACTCTGCTCTGCTAAACCTACTGCCCAGAACAAACCGGTGAGCAGCAAGACCAAGATTATCTACTCCTTAGTCATGGTTGAAAGCCAGCTACCAGGTTTTAATTTTGATGCCATAGGTCTCTTGGGACAGCTTTGTTGTTGCGCTTCCATTGCCTGGGATTATAGTGTTGGTAAGATTATCCTTATCAACAAACGATGCTTCAGCTCCGGATCTGAGTGACTTGTAGTACAGGAGGCTTTTGTTGGAAGGGGAGCTCCCCTTTAAGTAAGACATTAGTTCTGTCTCCCTCTGACATCACCCGTAATTTTACATTGTAGATATGGCTATTACTCTGGAATTCGATATGCTTTATAGGTGGAGCCCAAACAAACATCTCGCATGTCAACACAGATGTAGTTCTGTAGAACAATGAAATCACTCGGAATAGTAATGCTTCAAGTCCATCGCTAAATGAGATGAGAAAAATATAGACAATTTAAGAAATGTTTGTTCACAAAACACTATGCCCACTTGTTAACCTTGTACAGGATGTTCAGTATTGAAGAACATGGGGGCTGCTCTTGGGTCAGATTGGATAAAAGCCGCAGAGAAATTTCTGTCTTAAATTTTGAGACTTGGGGCGAACCAGAGCAGTTACAAGTAAACATGTTGCAGTAACACTCTTGCATTGTCTTCCACTGCATAATCAAGCAGGTCTTTAGTAATAGCCTTGCAATAGGCGTTCAGATAGTAATGTAATCATTTCCTATATGGTGTTGGATAGAAAGGATGCTTCAAAATTGTGTGTGTGGTCTCAGCAAAGGGCTGGTGAGAGATAGCCAGCAGAACATGGCAAAAATAGTCGTTCTGTCCTGTAGTCCTTTGATGTTATACTGGCAGTACAGAGGGATGCATTTACCGTGTTGGACTTACATCATATGGTCCAGAAACCAGGGACAGGGTTCAGTGATCAGGGTTCATTCCTTCCTTATGACATGTTGGAGGTAGTGTACAATTTTACCACGGAAGCAGGAACTGAAACCTGGTTGAGCATCCAACTTCCAGAGAAAGTCATGCTGCTTCTAGTTTTTCCTCAATGGGTCAATCATTTATTCTTTCTCTACTCTGGCTTGGGTTCAACTGGAATGATGTCGCATTAGCTTGTATCCCACCCACCCAGCTAGCTGGTGTAAAGTGAACTCACTCCAGGTGTACCCAACTACTTTCGAATGTCCTCAGTCAAATCTGTACTGTTAATACCCGTTTTGTAGGTTTAAAAAAAAACCCCTACTTTTGCTCATTGTTTTCTTTCAAAAAGGTTTTTTTTAGTGTCTATATTGAACTCAAAATCGGAAATGACTACATTACTATGGTTATTAATACTGTATTCTGGGAGTAAACAAAGTTAAATGTAGTGGTCTTCCAGCCAGCAAATAACTTTCTGTTACATAAAAATTGGGATGGAGGAAAAGAAATCAGTAGATTGTTTACAATGATCATTAATATTATGACAAAATTCTGAAAATGCTGAATATTGTAGGAAATAGACTCAATTCTTATTTGATGGGGTTTCCACCACTGATGGATACTTTTTTTGTCATGTTAATGGATGACATCGTTCACTTCATATGTGCTCCATTTTAAAAAGCTTTATTTTTTAATCTAAATGTCAAGAGGCATTGGTAATACACTTTCATAATCCCTGTAGGCCAACTGAAGTTTGGGCTGTTCCCAAGAGTGGTTTTGCTTGTGCCAGCATTTTCACAGTCATCCTGTTAGCAGGGAGCCAGCTGATCCTGCTGGAGACCAGGCTGGTGGTGAGAACATACCGTGAGGGGCTGGTGGAAGGGCGAGTTCCAAGTGTCAGCTCATGTGGGGCTTAAAGTGACTCTTTGAGAAGCCCCTAGTAAAACTGTATGTGCACGACAACTGCACAAGCTATTAAACCTCGAATTTCCTCCAAGAATGGAGGTGCCTTTGTTTAGAAGGTCCACTTCCCACAAAATTATAATGAGTGGCATCAGTTATCTTTGTCACATGCCAGCTTTTCAGTAATCCTGCCAGCGATGTATCTGGCTGCTGAGTCTGCAGTGACTCGTGTCTGGGGACTTTGGAATAATCTTAAATGTCTTCCAGTCCCCTGGATTTTCCCTAGTCTTTCAAGAGTTACTGAAAATGAACATCAGGAGGCCAGAAGGAATTTCAGGTGGTTTTTAAAAGAATGTTAGGTACAAGAAGATAGCTGGACATGTTAATTTTAAAATGTTGGTAGATTATACAATCTCTTGATTACCAGGTTCCAGTCAGTGATCAACATATCCAAATTAATCCCCATGTCATATAAGGGTTAGTATTGGTACATTTGTATCAGTGGGGACATTTTTTTCTGCAAGTTTAAGACAGTTTTGCTACTAGCTGTAGTAGTCTGTGTTCCCAGTCTGAAGCCCCCATAACGATGCCAAATCCACTCCCTTCCTTTACACTGTTGCAGGCTGAACAAGTTATTCAAAGTACTGCTCAGTATTTCTGATTCAGTAGCCTAAGGCAAGCCCTTAACATGGCCTTCTCCTGGGCTCTGTCAGCACAGCATGCTTCGCGGGCATTGAGGATTTGTAGACCTTGCACTATCAGCAACTTTAAACAATGCTACTTCTTTAGTAGCAACACACTATCAGCTTTATCCTTCTTAAATGCCTTCTAAGCAGAGATTTTAATATCCGAGTCATGCAGATTATTCCTTTTCTTTCTTTCATGTTATTGATAAAATCTCTTTTTAGTCAGAACTTCCAGCTCTTCCTATATCTTAGTCAGGCACCAGTCACTGGGATATAAACAATTCCATATTAATTCTCGTCATGTTCTTCACCACATTGATCTCATTTGTTTGTGCCATGCTGAGCATCATTTAATACAATGCTTGCTTCCTTTGAGCTCCTAGTTTACTATCCTTCCAGCTTGTGCTTTACCTATTAAACCATCTTTATCTCAAACCAAGAGTTTTTGCACTTTTGCCCTTCTGATTCTCTCCCCCATCCAGCTGTGAGGGAGTGAGTGGGCGGCTGAGTGGGGCTCAGCTGTCTACTGGGGTTAAACCACGACAGTCTTTTAAGTGCCCAACATGGAGTTTGAAGAGTTTGGGACAAGGAGAGATTTGACTGGAGCGTGCGAGACCAAATTTAGAGCTGTTGCAGCTACTGGTGGGCAGGGCTTGCCATGGGGCTTGCCTGCCTTACCGCATGTTAGAGTTTAGTGCTTGTTCGTGGCTGCTCTTTGCTTTTGCCATTTGCTGGTACTCCTTGTACATCCGTAACTCGGAACGGAGCTGTGCTTTACACCAGTCCAACCCTATATTCTACCCAGGGCTTCAAAGAAGAAAAACAAAAGTGGAACAGGTAGTGTATAACAGGTTTGCTCATACAAGTACGCAGCTGAAGATATAAAGTCAGAAAAGTCTGGACTTGCTGTACTTTATGATCTTGGCACTGACTGTGGCAATTGCGATTTGTTTCTTGTAGGTACTTGTTCTGGTGTCGGAGCAGAAAAATTTACTCGTTAAACAGGTAGTAACCTGACTGAGGCAAATAAAAGCTGTATTCAGTTATGGATTACTGAACCTGGTTGCAATGTTTAAATCTCTGGCTGATGCTTAAGAATCTTAAAATCAGCCAGCGATGCTGGAGCGCTCTTGCATTTCAGAGAAACCTCTACCTGCTGGCAGGCAGGCAGGGTTGGCTGTTGGAATAGACTAAGTAGGGAGCGCCATGTGGCAAACATATCACTAGGGCCATGGAGCCCACTTGGCCTTTGCCATGGCTGGAGGATCTGCAAGAAGGGTGTGTTGGCATGGTTGTGTGGATGAGGGGTGAAGAGTGGCGTTTCCTAGTGCTACCAGCAGTACCAAACGCTGTCCCGGGCACCTCCAGACCTCGGGAAGGAGCCACAGCTGCCCAGGTCTTCGTAGCTGACTCTTCAGCACTCCGCTGTGTGTTCCCCTCGCTGCCAGTTGCTGCCAAACTGAGAGGGACCAGAATCATAGAATTATAGAATGGTTTAGGTTGGAAGGGACCTTGAAGATCATTGAGTTCCAACCCCCCTGCCATGGGCAGGGACAAGCCCAGGCTGGCCTCTCTGCAGAGAAATGGAAGAGCATGGACCTCTACTAGCCCTCTTCTTGGCTTACGCTGCTGAAAATAATTATCGCTTACCCTCTTTTGAGCTTCCAAAAAGTAAGCCATACTCATACAGAGAAATCATCTGATCAGCCATGTTGCATGGATGCTGAGGCTTCCTTGGGCTCCAGCTCTTGTCCTATTATCTGGCTGTATAAAAAAGATCCATAAATACACAGGATAATCTCATCACCCTTTACAAGCAATAGTGGATGGCAATTGCCAGCAGATATCTTAGTACAACAGAGACAGAGAAAACGTTTGACTCTGTGCTATGCCAAAATAGACATCAGGTATACATACAGTAAACTTTTTTCCTAGATTGAGAAACTTCAGCTTCAACAATCAGAGACATTAGATCTGGGGTTTTTGTGTTTTTTTGTTGTGTTTTTTTTTTTTTTTCTCCTCCATGCAGGACATGATAGGTGGAAAAGAATCCTGCGCTTCAGGACAGATACCAATGACTGACCTAAGCTGCCTTGCCTATGTGCTGGAAGAATGGATTGTTGTGGAGTACCTGAAGAAATACCTTTTTCATATGGTCATCGTCTCACTGACAATGAGTGCAATATTAGTTGTTTTTATAGTTCCTTTAACAATCCTCTTTTTCATTTACCTTTCTAATATTTTGCTTTTGCTATATCAGAGGAACAGTGAGGTAAAAGCAGATCCGTTGAGTGAAGTTTGGGATAGTGCAAGGAAAACTATAGCAAGCTTTTGGGATATATATGCAAGAATATGGCATGGTAAGTATGACATTAATGTGTCTGAAGCTTTGAATGACAAATAGTAAATACACATAAGTTTCATGAGTTTTATAAGTTTTATGCAAAGAAATTATACTTGTTATACTTCTATGCATTGGTATGATTGCCATATAGAACAGGCAGAATGAAAGGGAGAAATTAGTTTATATAGGGTACATTTCTCTAAATGGATAGATTCACTTGTCTGGATACAGTATGAGTGAAGGGCAGCGTTAGTGTTAGTTCTAGTAACGTAACTGCAAGGGAGAGGTGTGATTTTTTATTTTTTTCCTTAGTAGCCTTTTAAAACCCTCTTAAGTGATGAAAACACAACTAGTTGGAAATGTAATCAGTGTATTTTTACTTGGTGAAAACTACTTTGTGTTATGACAATTGAAAATAATTTTAAGAGCTGTATGGACAAAGAAATAATTAGATACCACATTTAAGTTTGTACTGTGGCAGAATTTAAAAGTCATCTGATTTTTCAGTTTCGTTACACTCAACTTTCAGATACTTTCAACACATCCTGCTCCCTAGGAGCATCCTCAGCCACACACTAGGCTCCTTGTTCTTCCTACAGATGTAGTTGAAGGCTATCAGCAAGACTTAACTTTGCTGCCCTAGGGACAAAGAATAACAGGTTTTTATCTATGTTGCTATCCTTCCTCACAGCTTTTGCCCTTAATTTTTGAACCATCCTGCAGTATAAAACTTTCTCTATCTTTTCCCAGGATTCTGCCCCCTCCATCCCCATCCTTCTCCTTGAAGGGCTCATGACAGCAGCTGTAGCAGGGATAGAGACGAAGCCAGACAAGGTGGAATAGAGCTCTTAGATGGTAGAAGCTGTGGCTTTCCCAAGCCTTTGTAAACATTAGCCTCGTACTCTGGGTCCACCTCAAACCTAAATCATAGAAATAAACATAGAAAATAAATAAATCATAGATAAACATAGAAAAACCTGGGAGAGGATTTGCAGAATCATAGAATCATAGAATGGTTTAGGTTAGAAAGGACCTTGAAGATCATCGAGTTCCAACCCCCTTGTGATGGGCAGGGACACCTCCCACTAGACCAGGTTGCCCAAGGCCACGTCCAGCCTGGCCTTGAACACCTCCAGGGATGGGGCCTCAACAACCTCTCTGGGCAACCTGTTCCAGTGCCTTACCACCCTTAAAGTGAAAAACTTCTTCCTAATGTTTAATCTAAACCTGCCCTCTTCCAGTTTAAAGCCATTCCCCCTTGTCCTGTCACTACGTGACCTAGTAAAAAGTCCTTCCCCAGCACTCCTGTAGGCCCCCTTTAGGTACTGGAAGGCCGCAATGTCTGTGAAGACCATGTCTGTGAGGAAATTCCCTTCAACTGTAAAGTGAACACCCTTAACTCTCGTGGAGAGAACTTCTGTTTGGGATTCTTATGGATTCTGGTTTGGACTTAAACATCTCAACCAGAGAAACTTTTTATTATTCCAGACCTTTTAATTCTGCCTGATACAGAATGGACAGTCACACTTCCATATTTCACAAAAGCATCCTGACTGGTTATTTGCCTCTCTTTCTGTCGATGAAGCAGTTTCATACCAGTGTAGTAATTTTTTTTATTATTGCCCTTTGGACTGGGAAAAGTTCTTAAGGGGAAATAATTAATTTAGTCCCCCCACTGGGGAAAATGTCAGGTTCTAGTGATTAAACTCACCAACAAATTAGTCCACCTGTGGTGTTTGAGGGGCTTTCTCTTTGCTGTTGACCAAAAGTTCCTTCTAGAACTTTATTAATTTAAAAGCTACTGCAGAGGCTTTCACAACTGTCTGAAAGTAATTTAACAAATTTCTTTAAGATGCCAGATTATTTACAGCTATCATTGCCAGTGTATTGCTTTCCATTCCAAACAGGTTATGAGCTTCATGGTGTGGAAAACTTACCAGAAGGACCGGCCATTCTTGTGTATTACCATGGGGCTATTCCTATAGACTACCTTTACTTTTTGTCTAGGCTGTTTCTCTGGAAGAAAAGACTTTGTCTGTCAGTAGCTGATCATTTTGTCTTTCGTTTACCAGGTAAGAACGTGTTCTCTTGTATTTAAGCGTCCTGGATTCCCTGAACCTGTTGGTGGTTTTGGTGAAATGTACATTTATTACACTTTCAAGAGCGCTTTTAAACTAAAAGCTGGTAGATGCAGGGTAGAATATCCTGTCTTTTAAGTGAAAGGTCATAAAAACACTGGTACACTACAAAGCCAACAAATAGACATTATATAATCCCATTGGGACGAAATGTCATGCCTCAGTAGAAAGTGTATATTATATTATTGACTTTATTATTGACCTAATGCTGGCTGGTCAGCAATGGGCTGTGTGTGCAGAAAAACCCAGAAAATGGTAGAATACCAATTACCTACTTGCCTTCTACACTGAGTAGCCATTGCAGTAGGGTATGACATCAAATCTGTCTTTTGATCAAAGCCTGGAGTAGGGCACAAAACTCATGTGAAGATTTTATCGTTGAAGAGAGCTCTGTAATACTGATCACAACACATTGAACACATCATAGACTGCGAGAGAAATAAATAATTCCCTTGTGCAGAGAAGATACAGAAAAGCAAACCTCATTCATTTTTAGAAGAACAAGGCATAAAGAAGGAGCATTCAGAAGGAATAGCACGGACATTATTTAAAGGCACCTTTATACCACTTATATTAAAGATTATAATACTGAAGAGCAAAGGAAGTTTAAAAGTAGGACAGTCTTCAGAAAATAAAGTTGTGTTCAAATGTTGTAAACAAAGAGCATGAACTCAAGCAAGTCTGATGCAAGAACATATTGAGGCATCCCTAGAAAGATGCTAAGGAAGAATTTGCTAAAGGCAGACTTAGTAAATACTGTGTACTACTAAACACATCAGAAGCATGAAGTCATCAAGAGATGATTGGCTTTTAAGAGGACCCCTAAAAGGAGATAAAGCTTAGCAGAATGTTGCAAAGGAGACTTCTTTTTTACGGGATAAATTAGAGGGTACTGTTTCCAATTGAAGTGTCTGTAGCACAGATTTTTATTACAAATGTATAGTAAACTATTGTCAGGACCAAGCAACACTCTCAGCTGTTTTTCTGGACTATTGATGTGTACATAACATATTGCTTGAATTATGTTCATGCTAGAGGAACAGAAGGTGGCAAATATGGTGTCAACCTATAAAAAGGCTAGCAAAAAGGCATCTGGTAAAAAAGACCACAATGGAGATCAGGCCTCCACATTTGCTGCATTAGTAGAAAATGTGGCTGAAGGTAATATAATGAATGAAAATTCTCCCTAACCTTCTCTTCCTCTACCATACTTACCTGCTTTTTGCAGAGAAATGTTGCATTTCACAGACTGGTTCTTTAAAGAATGTTCATGAGCATATGCTGAACATCAGTCTGTTGGATTAATTACAGTTATGGGAGAAGTCTTCTTGTGAATGAATAACTGTTTAAAAGGTAGGAAATAAAGAGTAGAAATAAATAGCTCATTTTCACAAAGAAGCAGAATTCACCAGGTATACAGATAAAGATCAGTGTTGGTACCTACTAGATCAGTAGTGAGGTGACAAAGCTTTATACTGGCCCTTTTTTTTAAGGCAGTAAAACCCCACACAGAGAATACTGAATAACTGGCTGATTAAATGGTAGATGAAACTCAGTGTTAGTTATAATGCAGAGCAGAAGGAAAAAACCTCAAGTTTAAACACATAAATTTTAAACACTTTACATTTTCTAGATGACGTTAGGAATATGTCAGCTTAATCTCAGCAATTGCGAAAAGGCAAACAGAATTTTAGGCTTATGATGAACAAGAAGAAACAGAAAATACCATTATGTACTCAAAATGCATGTGGTGCCCACATCTTGAGTACTGCGTGGAATTCTGGTCTCCCCATCTCAGAAAAGCTGCAAAGCAATAAAGACACAAAAAAGGACAAGGATGATCAGAGCCTGGCATGGTTTCCTTTCAAGAGCCTTCCTTTCATAGGACAAAAGTCTTGCACAACTGAGGGATATAAGATTCTGTGTGACCTGGAAAAGGGGAATAAGAAGTGATAATACATTCCTGTGATACATCATAATTCTTAACAGGCAGAGTTTTTAAAGCCAAGCAAAGGATGTACCTATTCACTTAATAAGGATATGGCATTCCTGGCTGCAGGATGGAACAGGAATACATATGAGTTCACAAAGGGATTAAACAAAGTCAGCATCTGTCTTTGACAGAAAGATCTATCAAACACGATGCCTTGAATAAGTTGAAATACGATTCAATTACAAGATGCAGCATTGTGTTTTTCACTGTCTTCCAAAGTTTCTGTTGCAGGCCTTTGTCAAAGTTGCAGTGCTAGACATCTGTTCTGGCAGGCCGTAGTTGTTATTTACATTTATTAATATAAACAATTTATTTTTAAACCATGCTGTTGGAACAGGGAATGTGAAGACTGGGGAAACTCTTGCTTACTGAAGCTCTCTATGGGAGTTTCAAACTGCTAAATTTAAAATGTAAAGATAATATAAGCAAGCATAGAGTGCTTCTATGGTTCTCAGTCTGTCTTTTGGAGAAATACCAGTTATGGAAACGAAGAAGATTCACCAAACTGTTCACGCAGTGCTGAAACTGCCCCGCTAACTTCTGCCATTCATGCATCTAAAGAGTCATACAGCAGTCCAATTTGATCCACGTAGTTTGCAATGTAATCACAAAATACTCAATTTAACAACTCAAAACCTCAACATTTAAAATGTTAAACATCACATTTCAAAAGAACACTAAAAATAGTTGTTTGTCAGGTATTTATTTTTGTAGTAATATTTATTGTACTGAAATTTTATATTTATTGAAATTTTTTAAAAGGAGGAGGAAGGGATAGATGTTTATTTTCAGATCTCTAGCTATGTGCACGAGTTTTGGTTGTATGGATGGTGTTTTGATAATAACAGAAAATAGCACGTGGAGACATTAGTTTATTGAGATGCTCCTGATAAGCCGGTTCATCTTCATAACATTTGGGAAAAAAACCCTGTCACGTATTTGTCATTTTGCCAATATTTACTCTGTAGGTGTTTTACTTCCCTCATACAAATCTGCCTTAGTCTATATATATAGCTATTAGATTTTCATTTAGCTGTAATCTTGTTCCTACATGCAAGCAGTACTTGTGATATATTGTTATAATAATATGTATTTGCTACTTACTCATTGCAGGACTTAAATTATTACTGGAAGTGACGGGTGTTATGCCAGGTACAAGGGAGGAGTGTCTCATTGCACTGAAGAATGGACACTTGGTGTCCGTCTCACCAGGCGGAGTTAGAGAAGCACTTTTCAGTGATGAAAGTTATCGGCTCATGTGGGGAAATCGAAAAGGCTTTGCTCAGGTTGCTCTAGATGCAAAAGTGGTGAGTATTATGTTACCGATCCCAGTTTATGCTTATGGCATACATGTTTCATTATAAAATGCACCTAAGGAGTGTTTGTCGGAAAAAAGACAGAAGAAGAGGTTCGGGAGTAAAGATTTCTTTTCCTTTTCCCACCATTTTCCTCAAGCACATTAATCTGCAGGGAGCAAGGGTTTCATGGAACTGTATAGCTTTTTCTTGACTGTTGCAAGGCATCCATCTCTGCAGTTCCATGTCTACACTTCCATCATGCAGACATCCAATTTCTTGTCTTGACTGTATTTTAGGAATTTTCACTGCAGTCCTTCTCCATATTGGTTTCATTCTTTTTTTTCTCATCCTACTAGACTTAGATCTTTATCTTACTTCTACATACCCAGTCATTTTCTTATGGCTCTTTAATGTATTATCCTTATCTTTCCTTCTTCTCATATACTCTGAGAGGGTCCAGGATTTTGTTCTTACCCTTACTTCATGTTTGTGAAAGATGGCATCGACTAACACAAGGTGTGTCTACATTGGTGTCTTGAGTTTGAATCACGTGTGCACTTTTGAAGCAGTTTTTCCATTTCCCTCCCTTACCATGCTTTCATTCACATGATGGAATGTGTTTGAATACCTGAGCTGAGTATTCCTTTTGGCTGAAACTAAGCCATAATTGGGACCTAATACTGTCCAGTTGCAAAGAGGCATTCAGTCAATGGTACCAGACAAGAATTAATTCTATATAAAAACAGAGGACTGAAATATATTCAGTGTTGATGTCAGATCCTCAGCATCCTCTGGAGATGTGCTTCTCTTGGTTTGCACTCCGCTCATACACGTGGCCACAGTTTCAGTTATATTTTCCATATGGATGATGAACCACAAATACAGACTTTACCACTGGCTCGTACTTCTTCCATCTAATTCCACATGTGAGACTGTTTCTCTGATACAGTGTCTGGGAAATAATTTTATTTGGGATGGCATAGACCTGAAAGAGCAGCAACCCTGTCTTTTTCCTGTTTATCATCATCATCACCACTAGAGATGAGTTTACTGTCCAAATTTCGACTTAGCATACCTAGCGCTCTTTGAGTCTGACAATACTGGTCCACATCCATGCTTCATCTGATCTGCCATGAGATTTCTGCTGCTTTCTCATGAATTGCACAACTGTCATTTTCCTTTACATTCTTATGAACATCTCATCAATTGCAGCTCTCTCCTTTGGCCTTCCACATAAACGTAAACCTTTTCTGTCTATAGGAGAATCTGCACAGGGAGTTGAGTTCTTCCCGTGAAAGTTGAATTTCTTACCAGCCCTTTCAGGTTTTCTTGTGCAGTTATATCTCATTCTCACCCCATCCGATTTGTTGCTTCTCAAACTTTGCTTTGGTCTCTTGTGCTAAAGCTCCTACGACAAAGTACCTAGGGCTGCAAAATGCATGCTTTGGGTTAATATTTCTTCATAACTTTATCTGTCTCTGTGGGGACAGACCTTGTGGGGAGAAAACTAAACACTAATAATTTTAGGGGCATTCACCCAATGGATAAAGTAATTTTAGGCTGGGAATCCTATTTCTAGCTCTCTGTTTGTCTTGTTTTCTGGCCTTTTAAAAGTCACGTTTTATGTGCTTCTGTTCCCTCTCCTGTCACAATACTTCATAAATTGTGTGGAAAATACTTACTATATTGTAGGAAAATATCAGAATGTGAATAGGATAAACCCATTCAAATTCATATGGGCATTCTGAATTCCCTTATCATCTTTCCTCTTGTGTATTAATTTAATAATATACTTGAACAGTCAGAAAGAGGTGTCACTTTAACAACTTGAGTGATTTCTAATCATTTTGCTTTCATATCTGCCATTCAAGCTACTTCAAACATTTCAACAATCTTTTGCCAGATGTTTTCACTTCACTGGGAACCTTATAGTGTAATTCTGCAATGTAATAAGTTTTTTTTTTAAATAAAAATTGAATTTAAAAAATCTGAGTGCCCTTAATATAGAGTGCTACCCTGATCAAAACACATCATAGAAATACTTGCTAGTAATCATCTTAATCCTTCCAGTCTTCCATAATGTAGAAGCAAATGGAAATAGCTGAATAGTAGTACCTAAACGTGCTAGCACCTTCTATTGACAGGGTTTGTATTTTTTGGGTTTTTTTTTTTAATTTAATGAATTGGGTATTCATTGAGGATAATGTTCTTGCAGTGTGAAAGGTTCTTGTGGTCATTGGTAAAACAGACACTACACAGATTATCTGTTACCTGGAGGGCAGCGAGAATATTTTCTCCTTTGACACCTACAAGCCTGAGCTCACCTTTACCGTGAGTGCTGCTGGCTCTCGTATCACTGATTATCGCAGTCATTCAGGGTTGGGTTTTTTAATGATTGGGAAGTCTGTCTGGATCTCAGTATGGTGGGCATCGCTGTAATTAACTTGCAGGCTCCACTGAATTTTGGGCATCTTTGATATTTGTCTGGAAATCTGTGATCAGACACACCTTAGACAACTAAACACTTAAAAAAAAAAAGAAATGCTGTGCATTTAACAGTAGAGGGGGCAATAGTAACCTCATATACCATTTCTTCTATAAAATTAAGCCCATAGTAGTAACTGGATTCCATCTTTTGACAAATTTGGAGTTTGATTGTTTCTGACTGTTCTTGCTGCATCCTTTTCAATACCGGCCAAACCAGTCTTGTAGGTTGGCTGAAGACTGGGGTTAGACTCATCTAAACTATCAGAACTTGCTCTACAATGTAGCAATTCATATATGTTTTGCTAATACTTATTCGAATCCTGGATGAAGGCAAGGTAAGACTAGAAGTGCCTTGTTTGGAATTTATTCTACATACAGTGTAGCCATCAACCAAAGAACCACACACACTTTACAGTATTCATAATGACTACGTGATGGTTCAAAACCTGCCACAGGTGACTTGAATGGGGATTTCAAGACAAAAATAACTTTATATATGAATTGATACTCCCATTCTTATTATAATGTTATGGAAGTTCAACAGTTCTTCCACTGGAAAAGTTGAAGAAAAGTAAACAGGGAACGTAGTTTCAGCTTCAGTCCTTGCCTGCAGGTTTCCACATTCAGTTTCCGCTTCATCTTGTATAACTATTCTGCTTACTTGGGGTCACAGAAGGAGAGCATTACTATTTAATGTAATGTTCTGACTCAACGAACTTCTAAGACATGTATTTGTCTCAGGGGAATTTCTGTAGGCCAGGGGCCTGAGCTTCAGAAATACCCTTTGCCTGTGGCAGGAGTTTGACAGGCTAATGGGGAGGAGTCATCGTTTCTGAAGATGCCCACATTTTATCGGTGCCAAAAAAATGGCTAAAATCTAGTTAGGTGAAAGATAAACAGGGACTACGGTTTATAAAATTCTTAAAAAAACAGAATCACCTCATGCACCAGTACACGCTGGGGGCTGACCAGTATCCATAGGGGGTTTGGACTAGTCCAGAAGTAGTCCCTTCCAACCTCAACTGTCCTGCGATTCTGTGGTTTTCAAGCTGGCCAGGTGTGATCCAGCTCAGTTCCAGCTGCAAATCTAAATCTGTGGGTTACTGCAGATCTATCTGATCATGCTGCTTTACATATGCAAGCTTTTATGTGTCTACCTGTTTTTAGCAGCTCAGGGACCGAACGCTGCTACCCACTCTGTACTTCATTGGCTGATCGTTGTATGCGAGTAACTTTCGTAGTTGCCACATTTCTTTATAGCCTAAGATATGTTTCTCTTTCACTAGTCCTAAGATTTGAACTGTTTTGTCTGTATGATAGGTGGGATTCAAACATTTTAAATGTTAGACATACAGTATTCACTCAATAGCTGAAGCTAAGTGTGGTATTTTTAGGGTCCAGCAGTTGTATGCTTTTAAAAGATGTAATGATTATTTTTAAGGGTTTATATGTAATAATTTCCCACAATTTCTGAAGGGTTTACTATTACAACGTTATGTATGTTTGATATTTTTGTTATCTTCCAGGGTTTTTTTCCTTTAAATGGTTTCCATCACTTTGAGTTCTTTGTTAGGCTCTAGTTAGGTCTTTTTTTTGCTTCTTTTTTCCTTGTCCTGTGGTTTCTTTTCTGTAGTAGTGATTTTTAACAGCATAAAGGGGTTCTTTCATTACCTTCTGGACAAGTAATTCCAACAACATGCTCAAAATACAGATTTAAAAAAAAAGGGGGAAAATAGCAGGGGTAAAAGTCATTGTATGTGTGGATACAATCACTGTCAGTTTGTCTACAAACTATGAAACCTTACCTTAGGCTGTTAAGACATGACTGTTTCAAGTTCAGGTATCTCAAGTGTCTCTTTTTAGTCATAATATTGAAGTGAACTTGTTCTGTACCTGCCTAAGGATCTGCCCTCTAGAAGGTGTATAGTCAGGTCAATGAGGACATAAAATTGCCTTACTTGTCCAAGGGATCTGCAGAAGTTTTTTTCCAGTGGGGTACTATCCAAACATGACTGCTTCAGTGAGACCTTACTTTGAGAAGCAGATGAGATGAGCCAAACATGAATGTCTACTTGCTTTCTGCAACACTTCACGAGCTGAATGCTTCATTTTATGTTTCAGTCAGCGATACTGCAATAAATATATAATATACAAGTTGTTTTCTTTAGGATCTCAGTTAACTTTTATAACGTGCATTCAAAATGAAAGGTATAAACCTCTAATACAATGTCAGTCATTTTCCTCACAGATGGTGACTTTAAAACAGCAATGGTTGTGGGAGCTGAGAAACAGAATTTGATTTCTACTCTGGAGTTTATTTTTTATAACAAGATTCCTTGTTTGCTACCTAACTGATAATTATCCTCTGTATTCAGGTGATTTTATTAGTTGCATTAACAGGCACTAAGACATAAATTCAAACTTCGTATAACATTTCCACCTTTTTGGTTTTTTTTGTGATTCCTTAGCCCATCATTCCAATGTATACTCAAAATGTCCGGGAAGGATATAGGATGTTTAAAGAAAGAAGTAAGAACTTTAAAATATATTTTAGATATTTGGAATGTTTTCTCCCCTTCTCTCAGATTTTTTTCACTTTTCTCTTAGATTTTCCTTTTCAGACTTCTGCTTACTTTGGATTCTCTAACACACTTGCTGTGGGTCAGCGGTATCTTAAATATGGAAATAGCTTGTTTATAACTGGTTTGTGCTGTGTGATTTGGCTCTTTAATGCAGTCTTATTTCAGTGATCTGTTAAGTCTATCGAGCTTTGTTTTGGTGGACAGTTACCTAAATCCTGTGATTTCTTCTTGGCTGTCAGACAAAGCATGCATTTTTAAGAAGTCTTCCATATTAATCAGTTTCAAGTTTGGATTGTGTTTTCTGTGACTGTTATCTCACTTTTTCCTCCCTTAAACTATTTCAGGATTTTTTAGACAGTTGTATGAAAGTACTCGATTGCCGTTTACTCCTCCGTACGGAGGACTTCCAGTTAAATTTCGCACATACATTGGGGAGCCAATCCCTTACGATCCGAATATAACTACAGAGGAATTAGTTGAAAAGGTAAGTTAGCTCTCACTGCAATACTGAATTACACATTTTGCCCTCTATTATATAGGCACTTAAAACTAGTTTTTTGTATGCTTGAATAAAGACAAATACACTTTTACTAGCTTGTTAAAGCAATGGGCAGTTGAGCTCCAGAATTATTTAATGTATGGATACCTACAAGTATGTATTGACATAGTAATAGTTGATTGGGATGCCCTCATCCTTTCAGAATATGTGAGCGCTGTCTTCTCGGGATGCTAGCTTTGTTTCTCCCATGCCTTTCATAATTTTGATAACTGAAATGATGTAAACTATGTTTTAGGTTCAGTTTTCAGTAATTAGGAAAATAAATTTCATATACAACAAATACTTTTGAGAATCTTCTCTAAGTAACATAGGGCTCTAGAAACAAGAGCTTCAGTCTCACTGTCAAAAGCAAAATGTTAAAAAAATAATTTGCATCCAAAATATAAAAATATTTTGAGTACCTACAGCTTGGTAAAATCAGTAGTACCCAGGAGCATAAAAATGTTTAAAGACCCAGGGTTTAAGCATTTTTTCAAAACACTAATCTATACAGAAAAGGCACTTTTTAAATTTTTTCCTAGAAGATGAAAGGCAGGCTTAATAAAAAAAAAAAAAACGTCTGCTATGGCCTAGGAATACACAGACCAAAACACTTGTTAGGAATCACTGATGTAAAAAACACCTTGCTGCCTCCAAAAAGATGCAAGAAGGCTAGCTTTTCTTTTTATTTTTTCCTTTTTTAAGGATCTACTGCAGATTGTTCTAGGCTTCACAGCAGTGAAACCAGAAAGACAGGTTTGGTCTGTTAAAAGGGAACTGCCCCAGCAAGCTGCAGAGTTTGGTCTTTGCAGGTTTAGGAGACTGGAAGCAGTATTAGTGCTAAGACTGCCCTTACAGTTATCCGTATTCTTGTATTTTCGGGGAACAGTATTCTGTGTACCTGCAAAACTGAAACTGAAATTTTCCATGACATTGATTTGCTTTACTAAGTCGAGCCTTTGTCCACCCACTTCAATGGGAGTATGGTTAGGTATTCTGTGGCTCGTATTAGTTAGAAAAACCCCAACTTAAATGGGGTTTGAGATGAGTAGTGGCCTGGCTGAACTCTATCTGATCCTGCCCTGGAAAGGAGTCAGGATGTGAATCTGTCAGGAAAGGTTTGGCTACTCTTTTCTTAAATTCCCAGTGATACTCTACCATCACTCTGGGGTTGGTCACTGGAGTATGTAGCTACCCTTATTTCAAGTTTAAGTACATGAGAAAAAACTAAGGGAGATTATTTCTTATCCCTAGTAGAAATACAGAATATTTTACGTATTCTCTTCCCAAACTTGTATTTTAATCTCACGTAGAGTCAAAATGAACAGAATGTTGATATGAATTCTCTTATTATGTGTGTGCATGCTGAGTATAATGCAATTACGGAAGAGTTCATGTTGGGAAGGACAGATGGAGGTCCCTACTCCAAAATCCTGGTCCCAGCAAGGTCAGCTATGAGATCAGATGAGGTTAGTCAGGCTTTATCTAGCGCTTTTGATGAAAACCTTCTGGGATGGAAATCAGACAAACTTAATGTTTGCATGTGTTAAAGGCTACCTGGACTTTGTAACACCCAGGTTTGAGAAATCTCAATAATTTGAGCCTATCCAAACTGCAATCAATGTTTTTATTCCTTTCTTTTCCAAGGAAAGTGCCATTTGGACAAAAGACAACTTTTTTCTCAAAGCAGATCTTATGTGTGAATTTCCCAATACCTCTTGAACCTCAGAGAAGAAGTCAGTGATTATACTGTTCTTCCTTGCACTTCCAGGGCTCAAAAGACAACTTTCTCTTCTCTTTTCAGACAAAGACTGCAGTCCAGGCTCTCATAAGCAAGCACCAAACAATCCCAGGCAGCATATGGAAGGCTTTACTGGAGCGATTTGATAAACGTCGTAAAAGTGATTAGAATGCTTATGTTTATTTCATTGCTTTTACAGCATACAGTAAAAACAATGTCCTACAGCTATGATGACCAATAGCAATGCAACAGCTGAATTCCCCAAAAGGAAATCATGTAGCCAGGATTTGCCTGGTTCCTAAAACAAGTATGTACATACATTTGAGACCCTCAGAAGTTTTGCCTTGATCTGTGGTTTTATGGTTCACGGTCCACTCTCAGAGCAGAACCTCAGTGGGGGTGTTGTCCCACCTGAGTACACCCCTCGGTGGGCACCTTTCCTGTTGGACCCCATGCAAGATGTGTCAGAAGAGAAACTGTCTTGCTTTAGCTAATGATCTACTGCTTAGACCATGTTTCTAGAGAGACTATACAAAGAGAAATAATCCCATTAAACCAGATATTAGACTCCTACAAACACATCAGCTTAGTGGTTCGGTACCCTGGGAAGTAGGAATGCTGCATTCAAGACTTTGCCCTTTCTTTCTCTCTCTCAAAGAGAGAAAAAAAAAAAGCTTTAGTTAAGAGTAGCACTATGCAAATACACGTAGAAAGTAGTTTCAAGTCTGAGCTGGTACATTCATGCCCTATTGCTTCACACAATACTGGTTTAGTGGACGAGGCTGCCCCCAGCCTGAGAATCCCTGCATCACAGCGCGTTTGCAGAACAGATGTGCTGTACTCACCCAGATCTCTCGGGGAGTGGGCTGGGGGGGAGCTTACTTAGGTAATGCAACCCTGAGGCTTATCGTCACTGGTGGTTTGCCCAAAAATGCTGTACTGCAATGCTGCCATCCCCATGTGGATTGAACCTAAATGCCTGTTTGGAAAGGTGGACATAGGCAGCATTGTTTTCCTAATACAACTTGCAGAGTACTGAAACTTGCTACAAAGCAGAATGTGTTTTTACAAGCTGTTGGATGTTGTTACTGGTGGGAGTGGGAGAAATTTGTGTAATCTATGCAATATGCCATTAAATGCAACCAAGTCTGTTAACTTCAGACACAAAGAAAGGTGATTTTTGTGCCTCACTATTCCTTCTTGCACTTTTAATACCCATATAATCTTTCCCCTCAACATCCTAAAAATTTATGTAGCATCTAAGGAAATACATACAACCTTTACCCATTTTCACTGGAAAGCTAAATCTACTCTTTGGATTAAAATAAATCCATTCTCTTCCCATGCTGCTTCTCCACAAATATTTCTTGCACATCTGATGAAGGGAGCAGGACAGACAGGTGAGTTACTTCCCTGGAACAAAAAGACAAGAATCCTGTCCTGAAAAAAAATCTCAAATCTGCCCCAAGACACAGGTATGTTTACTTGAACGCCTTGACTATAATTGCTGTATACAAGCAGAAAGATTTTTCTCCCAGCAGAGACTCAACATGAATAGGAGATGATAAACTAAAGCAAATCAAGATGCTGACTGATATGCCTGGACATGAACAGGAATTCAAACCATGCAGTCTTACATAGTACACACCAACAATATAAGCTAAAATTCAAAGCCTGAGCTTATGTTGAATGAAAAAAGGAACTAAAAGAAAGGGCTATCAAATACTAAAATGGACACAGATGAAGAAGCAAGAGGAATTGAGAGTAACCAGAACCTGAAAGCATTCCTTGTATTGCAGAAACTATGCAGGGCTGGACAGCACCCTTCTCTGACTATCCAGTCCTATTTTTCAAGCACATTAGCATCATCAGTTAAAACACTTTAGCCACCTGAATTTGCACAACCTTTCGAAGTCCAGATCCTCTGATACCTGATGCTAGGGGCTGTGCTACAATTCAGAACAAAGCACTATCCTTGGATAGGGGATGTGTAATCAGAGCAATCAAAATCTTTCAAAGTATGGATTTCAGCCTAGATCTCCCAAATCTCAGCTGTTAACAGTTTGGTAACAAAGTTCAAGTTTTTCCTGGGCTATTTCATCTTACAGCAGCATCCCTGTATTACCTGCAGCTTAGTTGAAGTGAGCTGCAGTAAAAATTAATTCCTATTAGGTGTCTTGTGTCACAGTTGTCTTAAGAGTAATTTCTGGGATCTCAAGGTGATAGACAAAACTATTATTGAGAGATGTGAGTGATTTTTTTCTGATTAAAAAAAACCCATAAACCATTTTTTCCAAAAACATTATAATACTGCTCTAATAAAGAGTAGTTATATTATTTCAGCCCCCCCCTCTAAATTTTTATTCTTTCTAGAGCAGTATTATAGAAACTAGAACTAGAAACTGGTATTATAGAAACTAGCATTTCTTTTCATACAAATATAATTGTAATTTCGTATCAAATCACTCCCCTGCTACACATATTTTCTAGCCTCTCCATCATACAACAAAAAAGAAATGAAAAACAGAAAATGCAAATGACCTGTGCCTGCCTCAAAACATAAGCAGCATTTATGATTCTTTTTGGGTATAGTTTGCCCAATGAACAATGCAAGGAAACCCTGTTTCTTAACTTTTCATATATAAGGTTTATCTAGCTCAAACTAGAAGATTTTGCATTGAGGAAAAATATCCTACTGGTAACACTGGAAAATGAAAATAATTGGACAACAGTGCACATATAGTTATACAAATGCATAACTGAACACCCACAGAAGTCAAAGGAGCAGATGATGAATGTAAAAAGGCAGCCAGTCAGAAAAGCATAACAGGTGAAGAAGATCTGAAAAGCATAACAGGTGAAGAAGATCTGAGAGATCTTGCAGCCCAGTCTGGCTAAGTTGATGTCACCGCAAGTCGATGACACAGTTGATGGCAGCGTTACATTTCAGTCTGGCTGGCAGGGTAGCTACATCAACCTGTGTGTCTGCAGCTGAGGCTGGTGTAACTGCAACAACCCTTGTTTCTTAGTTTGATTTTTGTGGGTTTTTTTTTTTTT
>NW_009647585.1:58780-66945 GCF_000708025.1 Charadrius vociferus
GGTGTTTGTGGTGGTATTGGTAATTCTGGTAGAAATACTCTCCGTAGGTGAGCGATGCAGTGGGAAGCGGTGTATTTCTGTTGGCAGGGGCATGTCGCAGCTGTTGCTTTTCAGTGCCTTTCTAGTTTGGGGCTACTGGAATATTTTCCTTTTCACTCACACATTTCATATATGTGCTGAAATCACGCTGCGTGTGGTTTTGTGTTTGTGGTGGTATTGGTAATTCTGGTAGAAATACTCTCCGTAGGTGAGCGATGCAGTGGGAAGCGGTGTATTTCTGTTGGCAGGGGCATGTCGCAGCTGTTGCTTTTCAGTGCCTTTCTAGTTTGGGGCTACTGGAATATTTTCCTTTTCACTCACACATTTCATATATGTGCTGAAATCACGCTGCGTGTGGTTTTCAGCATTATATGTTGCTTTCCGTAACTGCTGCTTCTGGTGTGAGTGGTAGGGTCTCAGTTATCCCAGTGTTGGCTGACTGCAGCTGAAGACCACTGTTGTAGTTTCGTTAAGGACTTTTCTGGGTCATACGGGGGAAGTCAGTGAAAGGAATTGTATGTTCACCTTGTTTCCACTTCACCGTCAGCGTAAAGCCTTAAGCGTAAGCATAAGTCAGCGTGTGCTATCATTAGTCAAATGAGAAACTGCATCTTTTCCATCTAGTGAAAGTGTATATAAGCTGCTCTATTAGGAAGTTAGAACCTAAATTAAAAATACTTAGTTTGAACTGCACAACGGGAAATATGTTAGTGATGTCAGTTAAAATAAAGTCCTTTAAGGGTATGCTTGTATTATTCTGCCTGTAATTTTGCTAAGGGTGGGACTTAGTAGTATTGCACCCATTGTAGTTTTTAGATGTGGGTGGTGACAGATGTCAGAAAACCTCTGACGAGGAGGGCAGGATAGTCTCTCTTTGCTTGGATGAGGTCCTTATCAGAGTGACGTTGCTGGTGTTTCTAGAAGACAGCGTGCTTTATCTTGTAATTTTTACTGCTCTGGGCAGTTGTAGAGTAGGCAGCTGTAAAGTTGGAACAGACCAAAATGACGTTACCTGTTAGTAGTGTATATGAGCCATGTTGGACCTATATTCAGTGTGGAGCATCCTGTGCTTTTTTTGATCACGGGGACAGAATCTGTCTCCCTTCCTCACTGCCATTGCCTTTGGTAGGGTGTTCAGTGTGGCAATAATGTAAATCACGCTTGGGCTTGGATACGGAGTATTTTTGTGTACATACCATTGGTGATCAGAAAAAATCCTCAACTTGTTACAGGGGGAGCAAAATTACAGGAGGTAAAGGCCTGGAGAAGGCTTTTATCTGGTGAATGGTAAGTCAAATATGAGTGAGGCTGGCTATCTACATTTTGGGCTACGTTAGCAAGGCCATAGCCATTAGATTGAGGAAGTATTTATTACCCTCTTTTTAGCACTTTTGAGACCACAACTCCAGTTTAGAGCTCCGCAGTACAAGAAGGATGTTGACGAACTGGAAAGGGTGCAGAGAAGGACCACCAACATTGTTAGCTGGCTGGAGCACGTGGTGTCTGTGGAGAGGCTGATGGAGCTGTGTGTGTTTAGCCTGAAGGAGAGAGGACTTAAAGAGGATTTTACCACTGCTCTTCATTAATGGTTTTAGAGTGGGGGGAGTTAGACTCTTCTCAGCAAGGGGACAGGAGGCAACGGGCACAAATTGCAGTAAGGGCAATTCTAACTAGAATAAGGAAAAACATTTTCACCATGAGGGTGGTCAAGCACTGGATTAGGGGGAGTGGGACCTCCATCCATGGAGATATTGCAAACTAGACTGGACATGGCCCTAAGCAACCTGATCTAACTCCTTAGTTAGCAAGAGGTTGGACAAGTGCTGGCCAGTGAATCTTTCCAATATAAGTATTCTACGATTCTCTTCAAGATGAGGAAACAATGTTTAGAGTAGAGCTGACTGTCCCTAAGAGAAGGCAGTACTTTAGATGTTACCTCTATGGTTTGCAGCAAAGAAGATGTTAGTGCATAGATATGCAAGTAAACTTATAAAACTGTGATGATTGCATCTGAGGTATTGCATCTAACATTGCAGGCAAAAGGACAAGTAATATTTTGCAAGGCTGACATGTGTGGACAGGACTTTAAATTTACTTGATGAGGGTTTTGTGTTTGGAGAAAGCCATAAACAATTAAAAATGTAATAGGCAGGAGAGTATAATCTTTAAAGCTATGTAATCAACCTCTGAGTTTTGAAAAATGTTTCTGTGCCATAACCTGTGTTCCATATTGTTCTCTTGCTAGTAGGTGGAACCACTGGAGAAGTCCAGGCATAACAATCTGATAAATACTGTAGTGTTGAATGCTACTCCTAAATCCCGCTTGGTCTCCCAAGTTGTGTTTCTTGTACTTGCTGTGGGTGTTTGCTGCCTGACAGGTTCTGGAGTTCGGCTCTGGCAACTGGAATGAGAAAGATCTTTCTCTTGCTCTCCCACACGCTCGCTGTCTCTTGTCCTTTCCCCCTAATTCACATCCCCAAACACACGTGCGTGAAATCAGTGAAGTACATGTCACTAATGCTGCATGCTTGTACATCGCTGAAGATAAATTGGCTGCTCCTCATATTGTCCTCAAGAACATGCTGAGGAGCAAAATGTTGTAAGCTTGAATTAGTGGAACAGGGATGGATCATGGGAGCAAAGTCCTTGTCATGAGATCAGCTTTCTTCTCGCTAGTAGGAATTATCTTGAGCAATGTGGGTAGAGGCCGATTTCAAAACAGAAGGAAAAGGAACATCCTTGCTGTGTCAGAATGGGAGGGAAAATTGAGACTGGGAAATAAGTGAGATGAATTCTGCTCTAGTACGTGTTTCAACACCTCGTAGCAAATGTGGAGTAAAATTGATCAGCTTTGTCTTTTTTGTTGTCATTGGGGATTAGCAAAATTATCTTCTGAATTTCAGTCACTTGTTGCTTGCAGGAACAGAGCAAGAGTAAAGGAGTGATCGACTTACGTCTGTCTAGGCACAGGAACTCTGTGATCGTACATGCTTAGATTATTTCAGAAATTATTGTTCTTAATCCGTTTCTCTCTACAAGCGTATATTATAGTTGCAACATGTTTTTCTTCTTGGTCCTGACTAACAGTTACTTCAAGTCTTGACCAAAACTTTATTCTAGACTAGGTTATTATTTATGTTATTCTAGAACTGTAGCCAAGATAGCCAAGCATACAGGTTGTCTCGTGTTTGTAAGATGAGTAGCAAATTTTCCTCTAAATTGTACAAAGCTAAGAAAAGAGTTTTGCTCCAGAGATCTAGAAAGCCTGAAATATCAGCCCAGAGAGATCTAGCCCTGAAACTTCTTAGGAGTTGGCATTGGAGAACAGAGATTCTTACACATAGACATGATAAAGTCAGAGCAGTTAAAACTTTTGGAGGACTTTTTGTGATCTTTCTTCCTTGTACTTTCTACTGCCTCTCTGTGTTGTGCTCTGGGACTTGGTGTTTCACTATCTGTAGGTTTCCAGGTACATTTAAAGGTGTCTACAGGAGTGAGACTTGCTTATTTGAGACCATCTTCTTCTTGACTCATCATATGCTTGTGGTTAGTGGAAGTGTTCAGTAGGTTTTTTATAGCACTGGATTTGAGATTGTGCTGTTTCCTGTTTTAGTGCGTGCTCGGGAGAAGATTTTGAGTGTACTGTGTAGAACAATAAATTAGACTAATCAATACAGCTTTCTGAAAATCAATAGTACAGTATAAATGGTTATTGGTAACAGTATAAATGTTCTGGATCGGTATAAACTGAACAGTTTTTGATGAGATAAAATCTTAGCCTGAGATTAAGTGATTGCATTATCTTTCTCAATTAGAATTACCAGCATTTCTACTGCACAAAAGAAAAGGACTTAAAAAAAAAAATCCAGTAAGAGTTTTGCTGTATGAACCATTATGTTTCTAATAGGTTCTGCTGGGATGTGGGGTAAATGTTATATGAATCAGACGGGTTTTTTGTATGATTAAACAGTATAGGCAGGTCTGATTCTTTTTGAGGATTTATTCGTTGTCTTTTTTTTTTTTTTTTTTTAATTAAACAGGAGATGATAGGTGGAAATGAATCCTGTACTGCAGGACCGATACCTATGTCCTACCTAACCTGCTTGACTTACATTCTGGGAGAATGGACTGGCGTGGAGCATATTGAAGATTATCTGAGTTATGCAGTGTACCTTTTATGGGTGCTTTTTCCACTCGCAGTAGTTTTTCTACTTCCGGGAGTTCTCATCATTCTCTTCTATACTTCCATTCTCCTTCTTCATATTTATAAAAGGAAGAATGAACTAAAGGAAGCTTATTCCAATGATGTTTGGGATGGTGCAAGGCAAATTTCGGCTACCCTATGGGACGGACATGGAAGAATATGGCATGGTAAGCGAGATCTGACTTTTCATTAAAAAAGGCTGAAGCTCTTATTCCTAGTTTACGTTTCAGAATTACCAATATATATCAGATTGTTGCTTCTGTTGCATGAAATCTAAAATTCAGGCCAATTTTTTTTTTCCCATTTTATCAATGACTGCCAGTGGTGCTTGGGAGAAAAAAAAGCCATTGTGACTTTTTTGGATGTAAAATTTTTTGTCTTATGCATTTATTCCTTTGCTGCGACAAAATGAGATCTTTCATCCAGTTGAGTATATATGCATTTTTTTAGAATTGTTTCTTTTTTTTTTTCTTTTTTACTTTTTATAACTACTCCTGGATTTCCTCATTCCAGGAGGACCTGAAATGATTGTTATATTAAAAATTAGATCAATTAGCTATATTATTTCAGAGTCAATATATGAACACTGGAACTTAAATGCCAGATCCTGATAGCTAGTATGTCGGCACACATTAGCATAATTCAATTGCACTTAACCAGTCTTTTACATAGAATGCCAAATGATGGCTAAGAGGAGCACTTAGTGTCAGTTCACTCACTAGTTGCTACTTCAAATTGACTTTAGAGCCCAAAACTGTTACAGAACCCTACTTTTTTGTTTTCTTTCTGTCTATGTATTTTTGACAACTACTTTCTCTACTAGAATGTCAAAACTAAGGGCTCGGTTCCTTGTCTTTCTACTATTATTTCTTTTATAAAGACAGGCTTAATAAATGATTTGGCTTTTCTTTCTAAGGAAACCATAAGCCTCTTTCATAACCATTCAGTCTAGATGCAGCTAAAGGAAAAAGAGATGTTTAAGAGCAATTTACATAAAGAACAAATCCTTCTTGAAAATCATCTCTATTTGTTCTCTAGTCAAAGGGAAGTGGGTTTTCAAGGCATTGATAACCAGATGGTGCAGCGGCTGTATCAGATAGGCTTTGTAAGACTAAGATGTAACTTTCAAATCTAGGAAAGTACACTAGATCAAAATCAACAGCTACATCAAAGAGCTTAAAATGCTCACTTCACAATAAAAAGCTATTTACTTTTTTTTTCATAAGAAAATGATTTTTAAGGCCTTGGCTCTTTTCATCCTTAGTAACTTTTTCTTTTTATAAGGTCTAACTTTTTATTTGCACAAAAAAGATTCTTATCCAGTCCCTCATCGACAGTTGGGACTTTTTTCTGCCCTGCCAGCTGCTTCCATGTTGTTCTATACACTTCTCTTGCTAAATAATTAAATGTTCGGTGATTATTACCCCCCCACGCACACTTAATTAATCAATATATCATTGGAAGAACTTTTTCTCCTGAAATCTCACAGCACTGAAAACCACAACCAAAAAGCCCAAAAGCAAACCCCCAAACTGGTGTCTGATACTTGTAACTTTGTGCATATTATGCAAATGCTAGATGTAGGTATCATTCTGATTATGAGTGGCTGGCATGGAGCACTGTTAGTGGTCACTTGGGGTGGTAGAGATGATGTGCTTACAATATGTTGCGGCTCCAGAGGTATAGAAAGTCAAATAGAGGGAGAAGAGCCACCTTCAGAATGAAAAAACAAAATAATGGAATGGGAATTGTAGAGCTGATTAACTTTGGAAGAAGTGACAGGGTTTGGGTTGGCGTTTGGTTTTTCTTTTTATTTAAAAAAATCACAAACAAGACACTGTAACAATATTGCTCAATATTAGCTGAATATGTTCTATACTGATGTGTTTGGATAATTTATGTTAACTGAATATATTCTGCACTGTTAACTTAATTAGAAAAGTAAGTTCAGTACGAAACTTGCGTGTGTTTATGTATGTTTCAATTAAGCATATAAAGTCCCAAATAGCTTTTAGTAATTGGTGATGGAAAAATGGAGCGAGTATAACTCTGAGAGAAATAACAAAGATAAGCTTCATACACTGGAGTAAAAGGAGACGTATAAATGGATGTTGTCACGTCAGGTCTTCTTAAACAGTTACTGGTGGCAATGAACTTTGAAAAAGTTGTGTTTCACCACTCCTATCCAATCCTTATTTTGATTTCTCTTGAATGATTGATTCAGGGGACTCTGCAGCCTTGAAGACAGCAAACTGAAAAAATAAGGAAAAATTATACAGTTCAAGACAGTGAGACTGACTGTTTTGTCTTTAGGGTTTCTTTTTTTGTTGTTTTTCTTTCTTTAAATGTGGCTCTTCTGCTTTAAATGAAACTTGTATTTCCTGTATAAGCAACTTAGTAAATGCTGCAAGTCACCTCTTGACTTCTTAGCTGTCAATTTGCTCTCAATAGCTATTGGTTTCAGTTTGCCAACTTGCTGCAAGTTAGTTTCTTTGGGATGGAATTGCATCACGCTTTGACATCTGTTATGGCTTTAACTCCTAACAGGTTATGAGCTTCATGGTGCCGAAAATATTCCTGAAGGACCAGGACTTATCGTGTTTTATCATGGAGCTACTCCTGCTGACTGTCTCTATTTCATGGCTAGACTTCTTATACAATGGAAGAGATACTGCCACGTAGTAGCTGATCATTTTGTGTTTAGATTACCAGGTAACATACTTCATTAAAAACAATCACTTTGAGAACTCTATTTTATTTCTTTTTTTATGTGTATTTAATAAAAATTGTGCTGCAGGAACAGAGCTCTCAGAACAGATATTCAGACAAATTTAGTGTAAGTGTTGAAGTACAGCCATTTCTAACATGTTCTTTACAAACAAGAATGAGTTTATGAGACTGGCCCATGCAAGGATGGGTCATGCTCCTGGCTGGGCAACACCTTCCGACGACTCTAGGGTGTTTAGAAACAAAGAGAAGGAAATCATGGCAGAAACAATTGTCTCTGTATTAATCAGTAACAATGACTTAAGTAAGATGTTTCTTTTTTTTAATTAATATAGGCGGAATGAGTGGTATAACCTGATTAAGAAATAAACTTTTTGGAAGCAGTGTTGACAATAAAAGGCTGGGGAGTTGACAATATTAGGCTGGGGAGATGATGTCTTTTTGTATCCCATCCAGTTGAATTTTGTTGGTCATGGGACAGGTCCCCAAGAAGAATCTTCTCGGAAATCTTTTTTGGAGGAAAGCTGTAGAAGCGTCCAACAAGTTTGTGTGAAACATGAGGTGAAGCATGAAGAAAAAGGAAAAAAAAAATTAGGGCAAGATTTTGGCTGGACAGCCTAGTGAAAAAGCACTACTGATTGGTGAAATTATTAAGTGAGGAGTTTGTGTTTTGTGTGTGTGGAGTACAGTAGTACCCAGTTCTTTTCCCATGTACCCAGTTCTTTCCCTTTCTAGTTTGTGACTAAAAAACCTCATAGTTCATTTTGTGAATTTAGAGGAGTGTTCTATAGCGTATTGATGCTTTTAGTGGAAACAACTCGTATCAGAAAACTGTCCTTTTCCCAGTATAGTTTTATTTCAGCCTTAATCCCTGAAAACTGACTTTTTTCATACTGATAACAGCATGGCTTTGCCTCTACAACTGCTTTTGCCAACAGACTAGGATTTGTCAATTGGTTATCAAATCTTTTGCATACAGCTGACTAACATAACCTGTTTTGTAATTTGGATTTGGCTCCATATTATATTCATACTTGTGCACAGTTGTTTATCAAATGGGAGATTATTTTGTTTTTTCTCTATTTCGCTTTTAAAATGAGGTTCTTGGTGTGAGTATACTTTTGAGTCCCCCAAATATCATTTAGTAGCATTGCAGAGAGATCTGGCTGAATGATCTTGAAGAGTTCGGTTCAGC
>NW_009647585.1:67031-70080 GCF_000708025.1 Charadrius vociferus
TTCAGCAGTACAACATCTAAGTAACAACTGGTTTAGACAGGCATTCCTCAGGGATTGATACTGGGACCAGTGCTGCTTAATGTTTTTATTGCACACCTGGATGAGGGGTTGGAGTGTGCTTACAGGAAGTTCACTGATAATACCAAACTGGGGGAGCAGTTGATACGCTTGGAGTTAGAGCTGGTATTTACAGAAATGCACTGGCAGAAAACACGAAGTTCAGCAAAAGCGAATGTGAAGTTGTGTGTCTGGGATGGAGCAATCCCATGTGACAGTACCCTGGGGGGAAGGTGGCTTTGCAGGAAAAGACTTTGGCATTCTAGTGGACAACAAGTTGAATGTGAGTCAGCAGCATGCACTTGCAGCAAAGAAGGTGAACTGCACGCTGAGGTTTTTTAGCATGAATGTAGCCAGCAGTTTGAGTGAAGAGGTTTTTTCCCCTTGGCTTAGCACCTGTGCAAGCACATCTTGCAATATGGTGTCCAGTACAAGACAGATTTTGACACACTAGAGCGTGTTCAGTGAATGATGGGGGGGTGGAACACACAGTGTATGAGGAGAGGCTGAGAGAACTGGGTTTGTTTCATCTGTACCAGGTAGGGGTGGCAGAAGATATTATTGCTGTCTTCAGTGACCTAATGGAAGGGTGCAGAGAAGAGGGAGTCAGGCTCTTCTCACAGATGCACAGCGATAGAATGAGAATGAGAAGCGATAGAGACAAGTTGCAACACAGGAAATTTTGATTAGACGTGAGGAAAGGTATTTTGCCATGAGGGTGATCAGACACACGAACAGATTGCCTGGACAAGTTGGGGAATCTCCATCCCTGGAGACTTTCAAAACTCCACTGGGTGAGGCCCTGAGCACTCTGATCTAGTTGGACCCACTTTGAGTGGGAGGTTGGACTAGATGACCTTCCGACATCCCTTCCAACCTACATAATTCTCTGGTTCTGTGAAGACAAGCCCAAAGAGCCCAGAAAATATTCTTGATTGTGTTCCCCCTCTACTTGGCACTGGTGAGGCCACAACTGGAATACTGTGTCCAGTTTTGGGCTCCCCAGTTCAAGAGGGACAGGGAACTGCTGGAGCGAGTCCAGGGAAGGGCAACCAAGATGACTGAGGATTTGGAGCATCTCCCTTATGAGGAAAGGCTGAGAGAGCTGGGACTCTTTAGCCTGGAGAAGAGAAGACTGAGGGGAGACCTTATTATTGCTTACAAATATCTAAAGGGTGGGTTGAAGGAGGATGGAGCCAGACTCTTTTCAGTGGTTCCCAGTGACAGGACGAGGGGCGATGGGTGCAAGTTGGAACATAGGAAGTTCTGTTCCCACACACGGAAAAACTTCTTTATGGTTCGGGTGACAGAGCACTGGCACAGGCTGCCCAGGGAGGTTGTGGAGTCCCCTTCTCTGGAGATTTTCAAGACCTGCCTGGATGCAGTCCTGAGTAATGTGCTCTAGGCAATCCTGCTTTAGCAGGGGAGTTGGCCTGGATGATCTCTAGAGGTCCCTTCCAACTCTGAAGATTCTGTGATTCTGTGTTTCAAAATCTGCACAATAATCTGTGACTTGCAACCCAGGTAGGTGCTGCTTCTCTTGTGAATCAAACCAGAAAGACTGCCAGAATTTTATCCTAGTACTAAGATCGCCTGATCTTGATGAAGTCTTCAGATTGAATGAGATGCCTTTTCAGAAGATGTTTTAGTTAGCCAAAAGTTGTTAGGCTCAATGCAGGAGAAATAGGTGAGGGAGGATAGGAGATGGGTTTGGGGAGTCTCTGGGCTGTTAGACACACTTGGATTAGATGATTTGATGATCCTTCGGTTTTTATGATTATTGAATCTCATGTGAATAGCTGTGAGGAATGGTTTGTCCCATGAATCTAAATCTCAGGTCCATGCCAGCATGCAGTTGCCAGTACTCAGTCTTGTTGCATCCTCTGCATTGGGCACTGCTGTCCTGAGTTAACTGCAGTTATCTGGAGTGTGTTTGTAAGATGTTGTTGTGCCTCCTCAGGGATGCATGAGCCTGCAAGGGGTCTAACAGGCCACTCCCTACTGCTTAATCTTGAAAGATACACCTTGGTAACTTATGGAAGGGAATCTAACCTAATAGGAGACCTCCTATAGATAACTGGAGATTCCTGTTGAACATTGCCTAATGTGTCTTTCTTTCACATTGCTGCAAAAGATTATTTCTTTGTCTCAATTTATACTGTATCAATACTACGTATGCTTCTGTTGCTTGTGTTTTGGGGCAGAATGATATGAAATATGGTCCTGCAGCTTCTTTTTTTTTCCTTTTTCTTTTAAATACTGGAGGTTAGTCACAGAAGAGAAAACACCATTCCAATGGTTTCTGGTTCTTTTAGATTCTTAGCTGTGTAAATCTCAGGAGTACATTGATTTCTCTGAGGTTGAGTTAAGAGAAAATCTCCTCCCCAAAAGTGCTGTGAGGACTGAGATTTCACTTGTGTTCTTCTCCATCACCCTTTCCTATAGTATGGGCCACATCTGCTTCCTAGAGTCATCTGGGACCCCTCTTTAAAACATTGCCTGCTATTTTAGGGATTTAAGACAGTCCCTTTCCTGTAATGTCCCAGAGGAAAGGAGCTGTGGCTTCTTATCTGTTACATACACAAGGTGTTGCAAAGTGTCTTGTGGACTAGATGTTCTGCAGATAACCACACATGTGTACCTACAATTGTGGAAGGTTGGATTCAGTGCTCTAAATGATTTCTCTCTCTCTGTGGTCCTAAAGGACAACCACAGCAAAACAACATTCTTGCCATCTTGCATCCGGGTAGCTGACTGACAGCCCCAATGTTACAGTCACTGGGGCTAAGTTAGAGAAATGTATATAGTGTACTTAGAGAGATAAGTGTTAAATGTATTACTGGGAACTCTCCGAAGGGTTTTCAAACATTGGTGCGGACGCAATGTTGAATACAGGAGAAGAGTGTGCTAGGGCAAAGGGCAGAGTCCAGGTTGAACTGTGGAATAAAATTAATTTTGGACTTCTTGGTATTTGAAAAAATTAGCATCTCTT
>NW_009647585.1:70142-72172 GCF_000708025.1 Charadrius vociferus
GGAAAAATAGATTCTTGGTCACTTTCATGCAACAGCCAAGTACTACCCTGGTGTTTCTTCTGACTTCATGATGACCTTTGCTTTGGGCACAAAGTACCCTGGCTGTCCCTTCAGGGCCACTGCACTAGTTCCTGTCTCTCTGCTGCTATAACAGAGCCAGGTTCTTCCTCTTTGCTACTGGAGCAGAGACATTGATGGTAACCTATGATCTGCTGTGCTCGGCTAGGAGGTACAGCTCAGAATATACAGTTTATACTAAAAGTTAAGGGGGAAATACAGCTGAGAAATTTTGTGAAGACTTGAAATCCCACACCATCGCTATTCTGTATTCCACATTTTTGGCTGTATTCTGTTTCTGTTCTGTTCTTTTTTTTTCTGACCTATGAACTAGACAGACTCATGGTGTTGCTGTATCACACACACATCCTCGCCACCCCATCCCTTCCGCAGCATGTCCAATGCAGAAAGGAAAACTATCTTCACAGCTTCTGCTGCCTTGGAGCCTCTGTTCCTGCTCGGCTCAACACTTCTCATGGCTGTTTTGTCTCTCTCCTGAACTCAATGACAGAAAGGGCTTAGAGACAGGCAGCTTCCTACCACCAGGTACATTCCAGAGAGCTTTAATTAGTTTGGGAATGTAAAACATTGTGAAAAACAGCTATTTAAGATCCCACAAAGAAAGCACCTGAGAAAAATTAAGTTACTCTAGGAAAACTCTAGTTCAGCTGTCCTCTGTGCAAATGCTACTAGATGGAGACTGCTAGTGTCCCCTGCAGCGTTCATGGCAGGCACAGCAGAATGAGACAGGTGTAACAGAGCTTGTGTTCTGTTGTCATGTTTATGGACAGATCCCGACTGTGTATAGATATAAATCAGGAGTAATTATGCTCACACCAACTACAAAGACTAGTTAGAGATTGGAGTTTAGTTAAGAATAAACTAATGATATGCTGCCTCGTGCTCTTCTTCCCAAGCCCTTAGTTTATGGGGGCTGTGAGAGAACACAGACCTCTGTCTTCTTAACTATATTTGGACTCCCCTTCTGTGTGTGTGTGTGTTCATAGTAACAACTATTCATTTGTTAACCGAGGTTAAAAAATTGAAGACTGTTATTGAGGGGCAGACTTGACTAGATCAGTTCTGTCTCCTTGCCTATGGCTGATAAGTTTGTTTGCCTCAGTGGGAAACTTCAAGAAAGAGAACTAATCTTTCCCATTCGGCTCAGTCATCTAAAGTTCCCATTTTGGTATGCAGTAGTCATAAATACTGTATAAATTTAAAATTTATTGAACCAAGTGAACATGATAGATTTCCTGCAAACAGAGGTTTATGCTAGTTATGTTCTTTCACATTAGCATAGTTGTCTAAATTGATCAAGCATGTGTGCATTTGATGCTTGTAAACAAATTTTCTTATGTTCTGCTGTTTCTAGAAGAAGCAGGGTCAGTATGACATTTCAAATTCCAGATGATATGAGGAGTTTGTGTAACTTTACAGTTAAAAATTTAAGTAAATGAAAAATGTTAACCTAAGATGAACATACCTAATCCGGGCTTGCCAGAAGTGTCTTTGTGTGAAAGGCATCTGGGTACTTACAAACTGAACCAGGGAGTCAGTTCCTGCAGTGATCTGTAATACAGAGAATGCTGCATTTTCGTCATCATTCTTCTTCTTGTGCACAGACTGCTCTTTGTCTGCCAAAGTTAACAAAACAAAAAACCACAACAATTTGCTGGTGTTTTCTCTTGTTGCACTTTATTAGGACTGTGCTACATTTGAAAAGTAGAGCTTGGGCACGGAGCCAGCACCCTGGAGCTGACTTAGTAACTCCTTTGAAGGGACACGTGAAAGATGGCACAGAGTGCTTGCCAGTTTTTTCCAGTTTAGTTCTGATTGTGAGATAGCGCCTGACTTTACTATGACAAAAAGCCACTGAAAACCCTAAATCTTCAGCTTTTTAGACCAAAATTTATAAGCAGGACTTAATGCTTCAGTCCCTCTAGAAACATCTTTGATTTGGGTTTACAGGT
>NW_009647585.1:72245-150357 GCF_000708025.1 Charadrius vociferus
TTGAATTAACATTCTCTTACCCTACAGGTTTTAAAATATTACTTGATGTACATGGAGTTATGCATGGACCAAGAGAAGAATGTGTTAGTGCTCTGAAGAAGGGCTGTCTGCTAGCAATTGCCCCAGGTGGAGTTCGGGAAGCACTCTTTAGTGATGAAATGTATACTATTATCTGGGGTGATCGGAAGGGCTTTGCTCAGGTGGCCATTGATGCAAAAGTGGTAAGTATAACAGATCACAGAAGAGAAGCAAAGAATTAGTACTTGTTAGTACTTTCCTCCAGGGAAAGCTGTTTTGATTATTATATATTTAGTGTTACATTGCTGAGTGTCATGAGTACGGTCTACTTGCTCTCATAACTTCAAGATTCCTTTTGTTGCTTTTGATAAGCAGGCTTTGGAGTCAGCCAAGAATAGTGTGGCCAGGAAATCCAGAGTTTAAAAGAATGAGAGATGAGATCCAGCATGGTTTCTACATTACAAGCTTGTGCTGTTTTACTCATACGTGGTCAGGATTGTGATGGCTCAACCCCTGACCAGTATGGTTGGGAAGCAACCATACATCAACATTCTGTTTCCCCTATCACTGAAGTATTCTGTGACCCAGCATAGTATAGACGCACTGGCACTATGTACTGTATCAGCATTTTATGGTAGATAAATTAGGCAGATAATTATTCATATGGGACCAACTGTGAAAGGCACATAAATGTATGATATATTTGAATTGTAACTATTTGAGTAATCATTTCAGAGTCACTCTCATTCTATATTTGTACTTGAAAGATGTGTGCATATGTCCGTAGGTCTGCCTATACCTAATTTGAAAGTAAGTGTCACACCAAGAGTTTTATATTTAGGTACTGTCAAAGAGAGACTAGTTAAATCTCTGGATTTTGTACAGAAATAGAACACTTTTAAGATGGAATTTTAAGTCTGTGTCACTTTTCCCAGGAGGCTGTTTACTTTGTGTAAACAGGATATTTTCAACAGATTCAGATTTTACTAATGTATTATAATAGCATATGAAAAGCTATACTTGGGATTCAACTATGGTTGTAGTAGTTATATTTATTTTTTTGAATATGTGTTCAGTTCCCTTTATGCACTCACAAAGGTCTTGCAGCTTCATGCCCCCTAAAAAAATCCTAAGAGATGCAGTAGAATAGGAATAGTACTGGAGGCAGGCTGAAAGTGGGGAAAATATCTTTATTTAGATTAAAGATGAACTTTAAGTCACCTTTAATAATGAGCATAACTCCTCATGGAAAGAAAAATGTGTCTAAAACTGGGACCTTCAACTCCTTGAAGTTGTCTCATTTCAACAGTTTGTTTGCCAGAATTTTTGTCATATAAACCAACTTGGTACGTACAAAAATCTTTTTCTCTGTGTCAGGAGTAAGATGTTCCAATTAAGATGGTTCTAGAATATAGAAGTTTGTTACCATTCAGTTCAGGCAACTGCACTTCTTTTTACTATCTATAATTGCATTGGATTATTTACACTCTTCCCCCCCAAAAAGAAAACCCCAACGTGTTTACCTGTTTCATTTACTAGCTCATCTCCATGCTTGTTTAAAAAAGTTTGAAATAAGCTGAATGTTTGAAAATCCTATAGAGAGTTCTGTATTTCTGATGATGCTATGTACAGTGAGTACATACTATAAAATGATACTTTAAAAGTTCGTGTAGTAGTCGACCCCCTCCTGGTTCTTGTAAATCTTGAAAGCTTTTTGCAAGTTCAAAAACAGCAACACAAACTTGAAATATTCAACAGCATTCCAAATATCAGCAGAAATAAATCATGGACATGTATTGAATATGACACATCACATGCGAAGCAATACAATCGGCGTAGTAGAGATGAATCAGACAAGTTTAGGGTCCCAATCCTGGGAATTCTTCCCTTTGAGCTTAACTACAAATTAGGTTAAGAGGTTTAACCACTTAAATCACAACTGTGCAAACACTGCTAGATGAGGGGAGGCCCAAGTGCTCCATAGGTACTGAAATCCTGGACTGCTTTGTAAAATAGACTTGCTGAAACAGCGACTTGTTGAAATCTCATGGTATTCTCCAGCTTTGGACCTCATAACAGAAAGTCGCAGAAGAACTTAAGAATACTTGTTGTGCTCTCTGTATGTCCTTGTCTGAGAAACACTTCTGAAATTAACTTGCTTGTTGGGTTGAAGTGAGGTAGAAGTATTTTAGATAGTGCTATCTTCATTAAATTCTTAATTATTTTTTTTCCCTCCTAGCCCATCATTCCTATGTTTACACAAAATGTTCGAGAAGGCGTTAGGACATTAGGAGGAATAAGTAAGATATTTTCTATTTTTTTGTAGTTTATTTTCCCATATGTGTTTAGCCTATCTCTGTAGAAATAACCCGCATATAAATTTGAGATTTGACAGAGCCTTGTTTCTGGAGATTTTCTCTCTGGTAGACTTCAGAGATGTTGTTAAGAATTAATATGAGAATTAGATGTGGTATTGGCTCATCTAAGTCACTCCCCACATAACAGTGTGCCTTCACAGAAGGAGTAGAAGAAAGGAAAAAGGAGCCAGAAAAAGGCAAATAGATTTAGAGCACTTTTTTTTTCTCTGCTTATATCTGCTAGGCCAACTCTAGGTTTTCTGCTGTCTGTTTAGAAGCAAAGCAAACAGGGGTTTGCAAGGGACATGTAATTTCTTTAAATGTTCTCCTAAAGTTCTGTGCTTATGCCTCTACCTGTACTTAAACTTCTAATAGTTTGAAATATATTTAATCTGTAGTTGGTTTATTGTTGAGCACTAGACCTGTGGTTCCTCACGTAACCCTGCATTTGCCTGCTCTCTTTCCTTATCTCTATGGGACTTCCAGCCAGCACATGAATAGATAGGTATATATCTGAAGGGTTCACCTCTGGGATGATTAGGTGCTCACGTTTCTGCTGATCTGTAAGTGTTAAGCCCCCTTTTTTTTGTTTTCTCCAACTTACTATCTAGCAGGCCTGAACAGTCTCCTCCATGCCACATGTTCTGCCTCAAGTATGGCATCATCGTCTTCATCAGAAGACTGCAGGGCAAAATAGTTCTGTTTCTCTCCCCTTCTAATTAAAAGCTATATATTGCATGGAGAAAGCCAAGGCATCAAGTGCAAAATAATTCACACATTTGTCATATCCTACAAAAATTATTGCTGTGTTCAGGAGAATCTTCCCAAACAAACAGTAATTGAAGCGAAAATCATTCATACTACTTGTATTCTACAGCGGAGGTGCTAGAGGACTTGAGTTCTGTTGATAACTGGAGGCATTACTCCAGTTTCATAGTTTTGGAATATTCTCTGCCCTTATAGGTTGTGTACATAAGATTCCCCATCTTGGTCAGTAAAAATTTTCTTATGCCAACGCCTCAGTTAAAGGAATTTCTTGTCTAAAGTTGAGAGAAAGAATATTAGTACCCATTCTGCAAGGAATCTGTTCTGGGTGCATTTGGGCTGGATACTTAAAATGTGGCTTGTAGGGAAGAAGGTGTGTCCTCGTAGTGCTGATTGAAATACCTGCATTTTCTCTCTTTTTATAGTGTTTCAGTGCAACCAGTGTGTGATCTGAAAGAGCAATTCAGTGTTTTAGCATGACTGGTCTTTAGGCAGATAAGACTATTTCTGATCTTCCAGACCTCGGTGAGACTGAACAGAACAGTCTTTCAATACTAGTTGTTTTATGATAATCTGTAAAATCAGCTGAACTGTGATCTGTATTGTGTAGCGTTCTCTTCCTCTCCAGAGAGGCAGCTACTGGATTTTTCTCTTCTTCCTTCTCTTTGCAGATACTCTTTGGAGGAGAGATTTCACACCAAGTTAGGGTGGAAACAAGACTGCTGTTAACATTAACACAGCTTTTAGGAAATGAAAGTCAAGGGTAGACTAGCACTTGAGATGACACGTTGTTTGAGAATCTGGGTCAGGGGCTGGATTACTTGACAAACCAGTTTCAGTTTAAGACATACTGGGGAAAAAAAACTTTACAGAATAATCTCAGTCTTTCTCTCTTTTTTTTCCTCTCCTCCCCACCCTCCCTTTTCCTTCTCCTGCTTTCCCCCTCCCCCCTAAATTTTTTCACATTAGAAATACTTAGGTCACTATATGAACGTATTAGGCTGCCAATAGTTCCTGTGTACGGTGGGTTTCCAGTCAAGCTTCGAACTTTTATTGGAGAACCAATTCCATATGATCCAAATGTAACTGCTGAGGAACTAACTGCGAAGGTAAGATAGATGTGCATATATATATTTAAAATACTGACTGTTCTGATAGAAAACACAAATATTCTTGTCAAGTGATTTCTGCCTTGGAGCTAGTTGTAGAAGTTGGGGTAAGCTTTGGACTTGCTTAACTCTGATTGTACTTCTTTAATGCTATCTTTTTATTATTACACCTTGCAGATGTTCTAGGCCTTTTAAAGTCAATACTGCACTGTGTATTTGCTTAGAGAAACAACTTGCTTTAGGGACTGAAGAAGTTTGGTCAGATAATACTGCTCTGGGTTGATAAAGACATAAGCACTTCACCCAGATAAAGCGTTCTGGTTCTTGGTCTTTTCAGAAAGATACTAAAGAAGCCTTTTAAATGTAGCAAATCTGTGTTCACAAACTGTTGAAACTCCATACAATAAAAAATATAAGATGAATCACTGCTTTGTACAGTGTGTTTCCATTTCTATTTCCTCCAACTTCTCACCCAACAAATTAACTTCTGAATGTTCCCCTAGTTCAGATTTAGGTGGTTTATAGAAAGGATTGTCAGGTCCTCATGTTTAGTCCATTTATTAATAGATTTCACAGTGCAGAGACATAAAACAGTTAAGTGATGGAGCAGTCAGATGGAGGGAGCTGAAATAGCCATTTTGAAAGCTCCACAGATGGTCACTTTTAGCATTCTGAAAACTTCATGTGAGAGAAAGAGATTTTTCTTCTTGACCATACAGGTGTCAGTTCAGATGTCTCTCCTCATCTGTTTACCCTCTGATTAGATCTTGGCAAAGTGATGTCTTAAAATGTTTATCTGCATTATCTTATGCCCTCGTTATGGAAGACGCATTGTTTCTTTTGGGAGTTCAGTCTGACAGCACTTTAGAATTGTTGGCTTTCAGGACAGAATGTCTGTTTAAATGACTTTCAGATGTGCTTTGGCATCTTACATTTGTGCCAACCCTCACTTGCTTCTGACCAAGTCCAAATCCTGGTGGATAAGGCCCCTAGAATGTGAATCCCCTAGAATCCTAGCTAGAGTGATTATAAAGTTGTATGTCATGTTTCAGGCTATGGCAAAGTATGCATTTTTCCCATTATATATAAAAAAAAATTAAGCTCAATTTTTTTTACCTAATAGAAATTTTAGATCTGTAGAGACACTTGGGACCAGATCTATAAAGAGAAGTGGGCAGGAACCTTCTCCCAGGACTTAACAGTTGATCACATGCTTCACGTAAACATGCTTGTTGTACCAAGTATCAGTTTTCTCCTTGCTGACCACTGGTTTACAAAGGCAGAGAGTTCTCTCTTCTGTCTCTGGACTTAAGAATTCAGTAGTCTGTGCTGCTCTAGGCAGAATAGGAAGGTTACGGCATGGTGTCACCATAGCTTTTGCATATCGCCCTGGTTTTGAATGTTCCCCTTAGAGCTTTTATATAATAAGAACGGCTGCTATCCCTGCCCGTGGTGGGCGGGTTGGAACTAAGTGATCTTTAAGGTCCCTTCCAACCTAAAACATTCTATGATTCTATGACTTGGGTGCAGGGATAATTACTTTGTGCAAGCCAAATGTGTGGAGACACAATTGTGTTTCCAGTGCTGCTTCTGAGCATGTGTAGAAGCAAAGCTCTTGCATACTGGAAGAGTGTTACTGATGCAAACCTGGGCATGGACAGAAGCTTCTGAGTTGCAGTACAGCACGCAGGCACTGACATGCTTTATAGATCTAGGTCTCTTCATTAATTTGCTTCATCGTCATCTTACTATTGCATATCACTAATAGAGCTTGTGAACACAGCTACCAGAGATAAAAGATACTAGTTGGTTCATCTGTTTCTTGGCAGGGATCCCACAAACACATCCTGTGGGTTTAAATATGGAAAAATAGTGCGTTGAACTTGTAGCAGTTCTGTGACATTTGAAAGGATGAAAGAGAGCCTAGAAATTGTGTTAATGTAGGAACAGTATAAAGATGACTTAATCTGACCAAAACCTTTTCTCTTTCCTTGCAGACAAAAGCAGCAGTCCAAGCTCTAATAGAAAAACATCAGAAAATACCAGGAAATATATTTAGGGCTTTAATGGAACGATTTCAAACACAAAAAAAAGAAGATTAAAGTCTTCTGAATAAACTACTATTTAGTTATAATATTCTTAAAGTCATATTTGTAACTTATTCATTCTTCTAATAATAGGTTTTAAATACTGCCCTAATGATACTGCTGTATAATTTAAGATATAAGACATTTTCCCTTGCCCTTCCCCCGGTCCAGTATCAAGCTCAGGAACCCAAACTTCAAATCATTCATAATGTGGCAAAGCCTAGGTTTTGATAAATGCATTCCTAACTTGGAAGTGTTTTTTTTTTTTTTCAAAAATGACACTGTAAGTCTTTTATGTACATGGTCTCTTGTGGGTTTTTTTTTTTTGTCATTCCCCCCGTCCCCAGGTTTCTCTTTAAACTGAATGCTAGAGCTGCTGTAGAGCTGGAGTCTTACTGTCTTAATCATCACTGTATCTAGGTTTTGCAGGCCAGATTGATCCCGTAGCGCATTTACGAAAACATCCTTTAGGTTGTTATTCTCGTGCTGCTGGAAAACAGTCAACCTTCTGTGATCTGCAAAACCTACGGTGGAAGGTGTTTAGTTTTACTGCAGTAAGGTCAGAAAGAGTTTGCAGGTGTGAAAGTTGATTAGAGAACTGAAGGGAACCAAGGAAGTTTGATACAGAAACCACTCCGAGGTGGTGAATGAGAAGCCTACAGCACAGCTGCTATTCCAAGCAGAGCCATATTGGATATCTGCCCTTGATTAGAGAGTTGTCCTGTATACTTTTCCGTGAATCTGCACATTCTCCTTTGAAAGAATGAGCCAAGCATTGTAAGCTGAAGAAGTGGAAATGAGAGTACTGTTTAGGAACATGAGCTCATAAAGCTTTATTTTGAAGGAAAGAAAATATTGGTAGAACATTCCTTTTAAAAGTAGTAGTTCTTTTGAAAAACAGGATAGACATTCCCAAAGCTTTAAATCTAGTATATGTGTAAACTGTTAAACACCCATAGTCTTCAAAAACAGTTATTTGTGTAAGTTATTAAATCAGGGTTGAGAGGGAAATCCTATATACTTAACTGAAGTGAAAACAATTTAATGAACAGGAAGGAGTTGCAGGATTGGGCTTTTATGCACTTATACAGTAAATTATATTGTTATATTTTTTCTAAACTAAAGTCTATGCTTTTATTGTCCAAATAGGAAATATTTGAAATATTTCTTCTGATTGCCAGCAAGTTTAATCTGCAGTTCTTAAATTAAGATCTGGGAACTCTTTAGTTTTGGGATAAGGACAAAATCCCTAAGGAAAGACAAAAAAGAGGGTTTTGCTATATTACGTGGTCTCCTTTCAATATTGTTGGGGTTTGACACCTTTCTTAAAAAAAAGAAACAAACCAGCCAAAAAAACAACAACCCCCCCCAACTTTTGAACGAGCAGTTGTATTCAATTTAGTATCCATTCCTCCCACCATTTAAGCACATGCTTTGCTTTATACTCTTTTAATGTGTAAATTAGTGAGATGATGTAAGTGCATGTGGAGGATGCCCTGTGTTAGAAAAATATCACTTTTGGGGAAAGATATGGTTTACAAAAAGCTTACTTATTTTATGATGTTATTTTATATCAAAAGCATTTTATGTGGTGTTGAATTAAATTTTTTAAAGCTTGGGGAAGAATCATGTTGTATAAAAGCGAATGCCCATTCTGAAGTTTTTTAAATGACTTGGGTTTTGTTTGAAGGCAAGATTGTGTTCTTTTTAATTTATTGGAATGTTTTTAAAAAATATTATGTTAACACAGTATGTCATTAAAAGTGAGAATGCCAAATTCCTACATCGGAGTATATCTTAAGTACGACTTTGTTTTTACTGTCCATCTTGAGGAAAATGTACGTCAGTCTATATTGTGAAATTCTCAAAGGCAGCTGCACGTATTTCGTGTTGAGGTCATGTATATGTAAAAGAAAACTCAGTCTGAAAGATTCTGTTAGCCATGAACAGACATTTGTGATCTGGGATTTTGTAAAATTTATTTTACTAAATATGTGGGCTGTTTGATGCAATTTTGTCCCTTTAAGTATTGAAAGATGAGTATAAAAAATGAAGGGCAGTATTGGTACTCTTTAAGTGTTCGTATTTGTATAGGCCTTTCATATTTATTTCTATATATAAAAAAATGTATAGAAGACACCTTTCAAATAAAATCGACAACTGGAACAGGCTTCTGAAGTTTTGTGTTGTGTTTGAACCAAATGAAATTATACATGCTGAACCTTCAGCGGTTTTGAGCAGCACGTAATACCCTTGAGAAGCTCTTCTTGCCTGGTGTCGGAACGGGAGTGGAAGCATCAAAGCCCCAGAAGGAATGAATTAAAGGAAAAATAATTCAGACAACAGTGGATTAAAGGACAAAAGTCAGATAAACCGTAAGGTCCCAGTTTTAATAGTTGTAATGAGTGCTGGAGGAGGCTTTAACAGGCATTGCAGTACCACTTTAGTTACATTTAAGATTCCACAATAGAATACTAGTCATAAACACTGACTAGTAAGGTTTATTTAGGCAAATTTGGTGTGTGAATGATTGCTTACGTGACTTCATTGAAAAAAGGGGCAGACCTGGAGGGAAGACTCCTACAAGTAAGGTTGTGGACCAGGCTGCCGTTTAGCTGATTTGGTTTACTGTGTGTCAGGCAGGAGTACTTAAAGGAAATTTTAGCGTCATTAGACTAGACTGCTGATTGCCTGGTCAGCCTTTGGATACGCTGAAGATATTCCGGGTTTCTCTGTGCAAACAGCGTAACCAGGATATGCATTTTTAGGTTGTTTGGAAGTAGAAATAGACTGACTGCTGTACTGACAGGCATTTGTCATTATCTCTCAGCAAGACCCAAATCTCCTACTGGCCAATTTACTGTCCTGTTGTGTAATAGCAGAGCTCAGCCTGAACATCTATTATTAGGATGCTTTCTTATGAAATTAATCACTGCAAATGCAAGGTAGAGCACTTAATCAGCATTGTCAACACAATTGTGTCGTTCACCCGGTATTGGTTTTGCTGTACAAGTATCCCATTATGTTGCTTCATCCTGTTCCTCTGTAGAGAAAGATACAGCTATGGTGACACTTAATGTGTTAGCTCCCCAGTGCGTAATCCCTATTAAGCCCATTATAGACGGTAGACTGCTTTTTTGGTGTTATTTTTGCACCAAAAAGTTCCGGTACCAAAAGTAAGTGTGGAAGTGCGTGGAATTGCTACATGAGTGTAGTAGCACAGAAAATACATGTTAAGTAAGATAAACCTCCAAAACACATCTGCTGAAACTTCATGAGACCATCTGATGTCAGTTGCTTACTTAGTTCTGTTCACGTCACTTCATGTCTATGAAGGTCCTTGCCAGCAACAAAGGTAATGTGTTACTACAATACAGATCAATAATGCTAATGCCTTTTTGTATATATATATTTTTTAATGCAGAACTAGCCAAAATGAACGGTAGTCTCAACACAAATTACTTTTCTCATTGTGGGTTATTTGCAGTATTTGCCTGTCTGCTTTTTTTGAGTAATTTTGTTTGCACAGACAGTTGCAAGTTTACCTCTTACAATCTTGTCTTTTGTCACAACATACATTAAGTGCATACCATATGTCCCTTCCTGAAACATTTAAAAATTGTTATAATGATGTCTTCATGTCAGAAAATTGGTCACAAAAGTACAATATACTTTGGAACTGTTTCAAAAACAAAAGTGTTTGCTCACACTTCTCTCTTTTGAGTGTGTGAAACATTACAAGAAGGGAAGGTGTCCTTTGGAATTAACTGCGTATATTAGGCTGCGTATATAAGGCAGACCCAATATTTTTTTCCCCCACTGTGGAGCCGAGTTGGCTGTTGTAGAGCAGATCCTATTCCACCGGGCCTTGTGTCACAGCCAGCCCGTGAGAGAAAACCCCACCACTCCCGGCTGTCTACACTAGTTACTATAAGGAGAGAGTGCAGCATGATTCTTCACAGAATCACAGAATGGTTAGGGTTGGAAGGGACCTCTGGAGATCATCTAGTCCAACCCCCCGGCCAGAGCAAGGTCACCTACAACACGTTGCAAATCACCTTTGGCTCCTACCTGAAAAACCACTGCATGCTCTGGAAACGTGAGATGTCAAAGTTCTAACAAAAGACAGAGGGGAGTATTGTATTATTCAGAGAAGATCTTAAAAAAAAAAAAAAAAAGTTAAAAGGCAAGAAATTGAACCACTTTAAAAAGGATTAGGTAAAAGGGAAACAGAATGTGCCAAACATCAGGGAGGGTAGGAATTTACAATTTTGTGTCATCTTTACAGGGAAATTGTGGCAGATGAATTGGGATGATTCCTGTTGCAGATGTGGCTGATCTTCATGCATTGCTTTTCTTTTTCTTCTAGCAGTGTTTTCTTATGGTCAGGTCTACGCTGTGCTCAGAGCAGCTCCAGTCTTCCTTCAATTACTTCTTAAGTGGCAACCGAAATGGAGACCCAAATGAACATTTGTTAGTTCTCTTTCTGATCTATTGGAAGTCTACCAAAGTTAGCTAGAAACATTTCTGAGCTCCTGTTTCAACTGCTGTGATGGAGCTGCCAGCTCTCCAAACACTTCTTTAATGATCAGATTTCTCTTCTGTCGGATCCAGCAAAGCTTTTGAAGTGTCCTCTCCATTCAGAAATGAATGAATTTTAATTTTGCCCATCATACACTGGATTAATTTTCTTAACTAGCAGGCACAGCAGTTGCAGGCTTTCTTGGTTAATGTTTTTTACCATAGATTCCCACATTCCAGACTTTTTGGTACCTTGATCTTGCTTTGTGAGAACACGCTTGAGGGAACAGACTGACTGCAACTTGGCTCAGTCCCTGAAGGCATTATTGAAAATATAAACCAAGCCCCACAACTGAAACAAGCATACCTGAACCCCAAATTACTTTTGGAATCCTGATTCTGGACAATCTTGAGTCACGTTCGTAGAAACAAAACTTCCTGCCTCCTTTTTTCCGTTGCAAAACCTGGCACCAGGGCAGAAGCGTAGCAGCTCTGGTGGTGTTTGCTGGACTGAAGTTGCCATCTGAGCTGAGCAGTGGCAGGGACACTCATTTGGGAGAAACAGCCTCAGGAGAAGACCGCAGCAGCCCTGGTGGCCTGTCTGCAGCAAACTATAAGCCAGTAGACACTAGTGGAAGGTATGTAGTAGTCAACGCTGGATTAGGCTTGCTCATCAGGTAGCAGCACATCAACGGTTGCTATTTCCCCTCGCAAGCAAGCTAGCGCTCGCTCTCTCCATTACTAATCTTGGTCGATGTTCTGTCCTGCAGACTCCCTTGCTCTCCGTGATGATACCCAGGATCGTTCAGGACAAGGCTTGAACCACACGAAAGCTTTGCCTTTGCAGGGGCGTGAAGCAAGCTGAAGCACCTGCAGACACGGCACTGAGGTTCGCCTTGCAGAGCAGTCAGGGGAAGGGGCAGCAGCCAGGCAGGCCCAGCCACCCTGGTTTCAGTGCCTCAAGTGCCCTGAAATACCTTGTTCAGCCCCAGGCTGGCTCAGGTGTGGCCAAACAGGTGCAAGAAGTTAGAGTTAAGGAGCTAATGTGGTTAAGTTCTGATCTTCGTGCACATCCCACCACCACCTTTAAGATCCCCATAGAGAACAAACCTCTTAAGGGAAGACTGCTGTTCTAACAGGTGAGAAAGCTCTCTATAAAGAGCCTCTGGTATTTTTCTGTCATTCTTACAATATCCAGAAATACCATTTCTGGGCAGCAATAAGCTTTCTGCATAGCAGCTGTAATAAATGAACCACCAGACGCTCTTATACTATGCAATTTATTGCAGCCTTCTGGTGCAGCAACCAGGTTGTACATAGAACTGAAGTTGTGCTGAACACACCACTTCCAAGTTGTTTTATTTACTCCATGCCCAGTGCCTCATTTGCAAAGCTCTCCTCCTGAGCCAGCGGATGCACAGTTTGACAAGCATTTACAATTGGAGGATGGCTTTTGTTGCTGTCTGCGGCATGGCCAGTCAGGAGTGTGGCGTGTGGGCGGCTAAGCACCCACAAGTGCCCAAAAACACATTTCAAGGAGCAATGGGAGTAGAGAGCTGACCTAAAAAGGCAGCCAGAAAATCTCAGCTGTTGGAATGCATTAATCCACCTTTAGTTTCTTAACTCTTAACGTCTTCTGACCATTAATGACTACAGGACCAGATACTGTCTGACTTTATTATTTACACGGCAGCATAGGTGTGTGTACACGTGTTGCCCTGTTTCTTCAGTATAAACAGGAGCATGGAACCTACTTTATCTGTTGTTGCATGGCAAATAGCAGACCATTATTATTCCATCCACCTGAGCTTTGCAAATGTCTAGATGATATCGTTCGTGCTTGCTTTGTCATTATTATGCTTAATCGTTTTTTATTAGCTGGTGAACCAAGCAGTTTCTGCAGATATGCTGATTTCTAACAGATCATCTCTTCAAACCATGCAGAAAAGCATGGTTAGCAAGTAAATAATTATTTCTGGAGCCCAGGCTCCTAATTTTAATGCAGATTTCTGTAAGTGTAGGAACAAAGTCTATAGGAACATCTTCATCAATGAGGAATTTGCCCACCTCTGAGGATTTGGGCCCCGTTTCCAATGTCTGAAATAGGAGACAGCATCCGTGTTAGCAGCATGCTCGCATCGGGGCAAATAAAGCCAGAAACACTCAGGTTCCAGAATATTTGCAATACCAATGTTCCTGAGCTCCAGAGTAAAACACAGAGGTCTGGCAGGTTTGACAACGAGGGAAAATGACACTTTCAAATATAAAGGTGCAATTTCACCTGCAGAGGTGGGACCTCCTGAAAAAGGCTGGAATTTTTTATCGCACCTGTCCTTCAGAAGGAGCTTTATTTCTTTGGCAAGCCATCCTGTTTCAACGGTCCCTCCACCTTTCCAGGCAGTGCGCCAGGCCAGCGACAGCAGCGGAGACAGGCAGGCAAAGGAAAACACGTAAGCCTGTAGTATTGGTTCTTTCGGGACAGAACGAGGACTTGCTTCCATCAAATTTAAGCAGATTTAGTACTCAGCTGCTGGGAACAGCTACTATTTTGCAACCGGGGAGAGGAAAAGACGTTTGGCTGAGCACAGGCAGGCTGCGTAGGGAGAAGGTGGTGGTGATTCATCCCAGTATAAATGTGCTGCTGCTGGGGTGGGGCAAAGTCAATTTTAAGAGGTGCAGCAAGTGTTGGCAGCTGCGTGAAGTAAATGAATAAATCAAATGAAGAAAACAGGGCTGGCTCCAGGAAATTCGTATGCGCATGATCCACATTTCCCGTCCTGGGATCCCATACTTTACTATGCTTGTGCTGGGTTTGCCTTATATTTCAGCAGCAAAAGCTGAAGGTTTATTTCTACCAGGAATCCACTTGTCTTACAACGGCCCATCTGTAATGGAAACATTTGATCCCGCACAGCGTGCTGGGCTCTTTCTTTTCTTTTTTTCCTTTCTATTACATACATTTTGCCCCTTTGTTTAGTGAGCAGTGCTGCCCCATTACAGCCATCCTAATAAAAATCACCAGTTTCAGCTGCCACCAGTGCAGAGATGGGTTAATATTTAGCAAGGCAGGTTATCTTAAGTTAGAAAATCTGTCAAAATGCAAAATGGCTCAGCATGGCTTAGACAGTGCAGTCATGCCCCTTTTTACGATGAAAGGAGAACTCTTTTTTATAACTCTGATCCCCAAAGGCATTTGGTTTGGCCAGTCTGAAAAGAGCCCTGTCTGCCCACCTCTTGAAGTTACATCTGCTTTTTCACACTTGAAATACAGAAGCCATAACACATAGCATGGAATAATCCAAAAATTGCATCACCTCTGGAGGCATCTGAGGGCAAGTGAAGGAAAGATCTTTGCGTGGGGAAGTTTACAACATGAAAAAGGATGATTTGCTAACATTTTGGCCCATGTTTTTTCATCTTTTCCCCCAGGCATATTGTCTGGAAGTTTGCAGCCAGTGTTTCTGATGTCAGGAACAATAAGGGCACGGGGAATTTAAAAGCACTGCTGCCTTGGCACAAGTGGAGAATCGCATTGCTGAAGCGGAGTTGTTCCTCTCAACACTTCAGCTGAGCATCTCTGAGCACTCACACCAAATCCTGGATCCGTGTCCTGACAGCTGGCAGGGAGAGCTCAGCGCAGCGCCGTGTGCCGTCTGAGATAGCAGCGATGCAAGCTGGCACGTGGGCAGCCAGTTATTCCCGCAGCCTGATGTGGTCTGAAAAAGACAGTATGAAAAAGTCCTCTTTGTACCCTCTGCTTAAAAAAAACCCAGACATGTGGGACCTGGAAAGTGCCAGGACATGGAGCGCTGCCCTGCCGTGGATACAAGCTCAGCTCTGGCGAGGCAGCAGGCGACGGTGCCTGGCTCCATTACTCCCCCTCCCCACCACGTCTGACTGCCTCTGTCTCCTCGCTGGTGCTGCCTTCTCCTGCTGCCCGATCTGATCTGTGCACTTGCACCTGCACCCCTAGGTACAGGAACTTTCTATATTTGTCCCAGGCAGTTTTAAGATAAATGACAGAAAGATCCTGAGCCCAGAAGCTTCTCTGCTTTCTTCCCCCTACACCAGCTGCCTTCATAAGAGGCAAAGCGTCTCCCTTGAGATCTGCCTTCCTGGATGAATTTGAATGGCATCTCTTTAGTACTCCTTTTGAATCAAGGTAGTAGATAATGCAGAGCAAATTTCTGCTTCTGATAACTCAGGTTTCAGAGAAATGTCAGATAATGTCTTCAAGGCAAACTGTAATGAACAAAAGACTTTTATATTCTTCCAAGATTTTTCGTTTTTCTCTAAGGCTGCCCTGTTTTTCTTCCTCTTCCTTTGGGAAATAGGAGAGCCATGATCTCAAAAGATGTTGCATGTGTGCACACGAGAAAAAGTACTCTGAAGGATAAAAGTGCAACCAAACACTTCCCTTTCTATTTTAATTCTGCTTTAGGCAGAAATATAAAGAGAGTATATTATCTCTATGCATAGTCAGAAGCATCCTGTGGCATAGACTGCTGGTAAAAATGAATTATCTATGCAAGAAAAGTTAATTAAAGAAAAGATTTCATGAGACCTACATTCAAAACAGCGTTGAAAAAAGTTAAATTTAAAATTGAGGTTTCTCATGTCCTTCTTGCACGCATTATGCGTGCATACCTGGGGGGAATGGCATACCTGATTGAAAATACAGTGCAGTGACTTCTCAGCCACTGCTCAGGGAGGGGATGTGCCATACTGGATCAGATCATTAGCCCATATTGCCATCTAAACCAAGGCACACACTAGCTTGCTCTTGTGCAGTTCCGTAGGGCCGCACAGAGGGTGAGACGAATCCAGACCAAGCAGCGATGTCCCTGTGCTGAGCAGGGGGCACAAGAGCCTTTTAAACAGGCAGAAGCCACAGGTGACACCATGTAGGTGGCTGGGTAACAGGAGCGGTCAGGAGCAGAAATGGTATTTTCAGTTCCCTGCGCCCCAGCCTGCATTTTAAAGTCTCATCATGATGAGAAAAAGCAAACGGTGTGCCAGAACTCCAGCTGAGCACTGAGAATAAAACCCGAGGAACACATTCTTTGGATCCCCAAATTTCCAAGAACATTTCTTGCTCAATTGAATGTTTTCTGAAGATATCTGAGTCTAGCAATCCATACAGGGAAATGAATACTGGAAGTTTTACTCTGTAATTCTCTCTGTGACAAAGCCCCACAGAGGTGCTCTGCAGGCAAGGTAAATTAATTTTATATGCTAGAAAATATGCCACTTTAATGAAATCCTGTCCCATTAGGGTGTTGCAGAAGCCATTATCACTGAAATCTCATGTCTCACTAGCACAGAGTAACAGCTTGGGATAAGGTGATGTGCCCAAGTGTAAAAAGCTGCTGACTGCATAAATAGAAGAGTTGGATAGTTATAGGATCAGATGGATCGGATATAGCAGCAAAAGGTGATCTAAAGGCTAAACTTGATTCATTATCAGCTACAAGTCACATGTAGGAGTTCATGCCGCTTTAAGCAAAGATATAACCATAAGGCATGTTTATTCTTAATTGCTAATAATGTCCTGTCTGCTATCAGTTGAGGCAAAGAGGGGAGAGCTGTAACCCCTGTGTAAGCACCAGTGCTTCCCACAGAAGGCAAACCAGCCCATTTCCACCTTTATACTATAAGTCAGAACTTAAGCTTCAACCTCATTTTTCTTTTACAGATACAGAATACATTGCACTGTGTATGCTGCTCACGTGGGTATGATATTTGGAGATGCTCGTTAAAGGATATCATTAAGACAGGCTATGTGCTTTATGCTATAGCAGAGTTTAAGCATATGGCAATTATTTGCATTCCTTGGAAATGGTGAGTGCTCTAAGACATTATTGCCCAGCTAAGGCAGGGTATCCTTATTTTGGGATGGGTTTTTTTTAGATTTTAAAATACGGGCTAGGTGGTGTCATACACAAAAGTAAAGAAATTCCAAGTCAGCACAACTGATCCTGGGGTGAAACTGTTGACAAAAGATGGCACAGGGTACCTACCAAAACGCTGACCAGTCAGAGAAGTTGAGAGATGGGTTAATTTTCCTGCTTTTACCAGGACATTGTTAGGACATTCCTCGGGACATCAGACACCTGACGAAATGCCACACAGCTGCAACGTAACCACACAGCTCCTCTCCCACTGCTGCACCAACACGGTCGGCTGGAATCAAAATTGGCACGAAAAGGTGACAGCATCTGAAAGGTAGATCCAAACATAACAGATGGCAAGCACAGCCCAAAGCAAAAACAAATCCCCAAAGAAAAACACAAAAACAAATATCAGAGACAAATGGGCACTTAAAATAAATGAACAAACACAAAAAGAAAATGCCTTAAAGGGAGAATCTTGGAAGGGTTACAAAATCATCAGACAAGGGAAAAAAAAAAAGATCAGTAGGGGCAAATGTGCAATAAGGAAGGGCTGAGTTGCATAATGCTGCTCGCTCAGTCTGAAGGAGCCTCCAGATGTTCCCTCTTACTTGCACGTAACTACAAGTTGTGAAATAGCTGGTTTGCAGAGGGTGTCTAAGCTGAGTCTCATCGTGGGGCCTCTTGTCTCACACTGGCACAGGGAAGAGAAACTACATTCATTTTACTCTGATGGTGGATCCACCGGCATGGCAAAAAGTGCGCTAAGCTAACAGACAGAATAAAGTAGGGCCAATGCAAGTGAAGATAAAGAGGAACTACTAACAGTGACTACTGCCAGAGCCCCACTAGTCACGGATGTTAAAAAAGAAGTTAGGTCAGTATCTAAATGACCTTTGGAGTTTAATGAATTGATCAAATTCCAAATTTGGACTGCTATAGTCTTTACAGACACAGGAAATTTAAAATTAATACAAGATTAACGTGCTTAAAACTATGAGATAGTTTGGAGATGAACTGCAGCAGCCCACAATATCAGTAATAATTCATTAGCTCAATTCCAATATTTGTAATGGCAATGTACTTAAGCTTATCCTTCCATGTTTTGGGACATTATCAATGATCTTGCCTTCCATAAACTGGTCCACTTGGTTAATAATATAAGTCCTATGAGTGCAAATAGCAGTCACACAACAGCGGGAAACACCACTTATTTCTTGGGTGTGATCATGGCAGTACGGTTTACACTCACAGCAGTTAACAAAAGCCCAAATAAAAACAAATGACTTGGTTACTGGAAGACGCAGTACGTATGAGCATCCTTTTGTCCTCAGGTTGGTTTTTTTTGTGTGTAGTCTCCTGTGGATGAGAAATCTTTCCATCTTGGAAAAACCTACTGCTTAAGAACAGCCACGAAGCCTATGACATGCATGGCCTGGTGTGCTAGGTGGCAGCAAACGCAGCTAAAGCCACCCCTCCCATCAGCCTGGCTCCACTTGCTCTGGAGCTACGCTTCTGTCAGCACATCGAGCTCTCTGCCCCTTGCCCAGTGCAAAGGAGAGCAGGTGAGCACGTGAGAATAACGTTGGTGTAAACTGGTTAAAATATGCATTATTCTGTGGACAACATACTTTAGAGTGTAGTGTAGCGTGGAATTTACTCAGCCCCCAAACATGCCAGAGAGCAGGTTTCCAACCTGTCTTCACATCAAATTCACCTGTGGTTCAGTGTTTGACCATGGGTCTGAAACGCTCCCACAGCAAAAATGCTATACAATATCAGTACAGAAGTCACTGAACAAATGCATTTTATACCTGTGCAACATGCAGGAGAATAACTTCTCATCTCCGATCTCCAAGTTTCCCATTGCTGTGGTGGTATGGCACTGCTCCTTGCAATGCAGGCAGGTCTCTAGGTGCATTATTAGCAGTATTAAGTCAAGCCTCTTACTAGCTCCCAAGCTAAGTAAAATAGGAGAAAACCCCTGCTTGGATAATTTTACCAAGACACTTGGGAATTTTATTACCAAGTTCCTATATTTAGTTTTTAAGCATAGTTTGTGTTTTTTTTTTTTCTGGAACTATAGATATTTCTGTCTTCTTTTAAGGCAGGAAAGATGAGAACTGCTTTTAATAAGCAATTTTCAAGCCCCTTGCAAAAATTTCCTGTTTCTTTCCTATGTTAAGAACCTAATTAAACTCTCTGCTGTCTTTGTTCAGCCTAAAAAGGAACCGTTTTGCCTCTTTCATGCAGAAGTTTGACATTAAAGGCACCCTAAAGAAAACTTTTGCCCCAGAGGTTAATAATTTGCCTAAAACCATGAAAAGTAAATCCTTTTTACCCTAAACTAACTAGTCCTGTGCCATGGCACCTACCCACCCAGTTAATGTGTCCTACACAGCCCCGTATTTGTGGAGAGGAGTAGGAAGCTGAGCTAGATATCTCCAGCTCCTTTCAGAGACACCGAAATGCAAGGACAAGATCTTTAGGTGGAGACTCCTAGCTTTGGAAAGGCTGGTTGTCCCAGCCACCCTGCTTGCTCAAGGCAAGTGTCCCTCTGGGGGTATGGGACAGTCCAGCTCAGCAGAGTGGACCAAAAATGCTCCTTGTGCTGGTTCTCCAGTGGCTGCTGTTTCATCTCACCAATTACCTACTTATGGGGTGTCATCAAATGACTTTCCAGTGCTCAAGATTGTGACTGTGATGTCTTCTGCCCACTGGTTCACATGATCAGGTAAGAAAATGATTTAAGACTGTGTTTCTATTACTTGTCTTTTGTTTCCTGAGCCTTTGGTGGGGAGTCACAGGGTTACAGAGACAGGATTTAGGACTTGTTTGAAATAAGACAGCTGCCAGTAGTGTTGCTGGGCTGCTGCTCCCTCCATTATGCTTTGCCAAGCTACAATAACAAACTACTCCCTTCATACCCTTAGCTAAACAACAAGATACATGTAAAAAACAAAACATTGAAGAATCTATCAGTCACATACCATCCTTACTTGCAGTCAAATTCCATTACCTGAGAGACATATATGTATACACATGTGTATATAAATTCTTTCATCTATTTGAACTTGCGCTAATTATTTGGTTGTTTGGTGGGTTGTGTTCCCCTCACCTTCCTTTCTTAGTCACCTGAGGGAGGCCAAGAAGCAGCATCTAAGAAAGAGTGGGACAGACAGGCTGAGAGATATGGGCGCTGGCCTTCATTGCACAAACTTCAGGTGCTGCTTGGGGTGACATTGCACACACAAATGTGGCAATGAAGTCCAAGAGGGCTATTAAGGCCATTGGAGATGCTGCCAAAGACAGCAACTACTTGTGTAATAGTTTAATGATTAAAGCACTTGCCCGGGAGGCAGAAGAAGAAACTAAGCCCTCCTCAACTCGAGAGGATTTGAACACAGTAAGATCAAGGAAGCAACTGCATCTTCCCTGGGGTTTTTCCTAGTTATTGGGCTCAGGACAAGACTGGGGTGAGGCTCAGTTCTCCCTCCCCCAGTACTTGATGGGGCTCACTGAACAGCGACGCTTTCAGGAGTCTGATGAGGGAATAAAAGGAGCACCTTCTTCTGTCACCTGTAAGCAGGGCCCTTATCAGGTGATGGAGGAGTCCTGGGTTTCTGCACTCCTCTGACAACCCCAAGAGTGGAGCCCAGAAATCCCCCTTTGTGGTGACAGGGTCAGGCTCCTCTTACTTCTCCCCTCCTTGGTGCCGTGTACCAACCAGGGGAACAGCTGGAGAGTGTGGCTCCATGTCGGAGTGCACTTTGGCTCTGAGAGGCCAAGAAGCGAGGAGGAGCTGATGGCCTGCTCCCTGGGCAAGGGCAGCTTTTTTGGAGGTCTCCCTTCAAGACAGCCTTCAGGGCCTCACTCATGGTGGCCCAGAGCACTCTGTTCTGCTGCTCTGGGCAAGATGCCTGCTAGGGTATCTGGTGGTTTCCTGGGGGACCCTGCTAGGACAACACCTGTAAGGTTGTCCAAGTCTCAGGTTGGAGTCCCAGTCTGGGAGCCACTTGCGTCACTCCTGCACTGCTCCTGTGATAATACTGCCTAGAATCAGAGAATAATTAATGGTGGAAAGGATCTCTGGAGATCATCTGTCCCAAACTGTTGCCCAGGCTGGGCCAACTTTTGTCTTGTTTGGTAATAATTTCAGAAGCTCAAAAGTTAGCATCCTTTTGCCGATCCACCAGGACAAAAGAGTTTTAAAAAAGACTCAGGAGCCATGGTAAAATGACCACAGTGTACTTTATTTAATGATTTTGGTACCTTGTGTTGCAATAAAATAAAAAAAATCTACAAAATCCAAATATATAAAATTTTCAAGTTTTCCTTTTAAGTTTTACAAGAAAAATCAAGTTGTAACCAAGGAAATTTGTTAGTATGAAGCACTACTTTCAACTTCATTTCATCACAAATTGCAACTTACTTAACAGACCAAAAGAACTATGGTACTGCAGTACATCAAATACTTCACACACTGTGTTCTTTACTATAGCACATGTAACCTCTGCCACGGGAGGCAGCGGTCTCTAGCCAATAAAGACACTCTTCACAATCTGAACTCTAAAGGAATGTTTGTATACATGGATTCAGAATATATATATTTACAGGAAGATTTTTTTTAATAGCTATTTTGATTCTTCATTTCAAATAAAATACCAAATACATTTTTACAATGTTTACAAGTCAAAGCACAAGTTCTGCAATGATTATCATTCACCTCAAGTCACTGTGCTTGTACTGGGGGGGATATCTACACTGTTCCATAAACACAAATATGATCTTCCATCACTTTATTTCCGCAACGGTGACTAAGGAGTATAAGCACAGTAACAATTATTTTAGCACAATCAGTGTATAATGCAACAGTTTACAACAGAGAACTGAGAAACTATTGGTCCATTCTGTTCAATTTGCTGTTTATCTGCCAACTGTTACTTTAGTCTTTGTGACATAAATTGTGTACAAGAGAAGAGCTAAATAACACAACTTGAATAGGAAAGAGCACACTTTTTTTAAGGCAAATTAATAAGCAGCTTATGGTGGTTTTTGTTAAACTATACCCCAACAAAACCTAAAAATAAAATGTATGTCTGCAACTGTCAATAATCATGTCTTGTTAAATTGTTCTCCTCTATAAATTGATCAACATGGCTTTGAACCTGGTTATTTAAAATGGAAAGAACTCCACCCCCCAAATCCCCAAATATAGAAAGTGCATGACTTCATATGCGCCAAAACCAAAACAAAAGGCAGCTGAGGTAGTTAGATGTAAAATGTATTTACGAAAAATAACTGAAAAGCTAAACCCAGGACATATACAGTAAAAATCCACTCATTTGGAATTAATTTTATAACATGCGACAACTTAAAGCAGGAAACTTTATGATTTCTGAAAAAAAAAAAGATTTTAGTAATAATAACATAGGAATGAACACAGAATATACTACTGGAATTTGAATTTCAAGTATTTGAGTCTATTTGCATGTGCATTTTTTTTTTTTTTTGTACAGGCTTTTTATAGTATTAGGAAGTCATTTACTTTTTATCAGGCATCACATGAGATCTGGTCTACCTCTGGGACTACAGATTCTGGAAGGGAGAAATACACTGGGAGTGCCTGAAGATGCACCACCACATGTGCCTGGAGGCACCACCATCTCAGCTTGGGTGAAATTCTAAACACCCATCTTCCACTGAGGCCACCTGAGAGTCACAGGGCCAGGGGTCCTGTTCCTACGTCTCCCAAGGACTGATCGGATAGATGTCCTGGGAGCCTGCCTGGGATGTACATACACACCTGGAGCTATGTGGGATGTGCCCATGTGGTGGACAATCCCCACGTGATGTTCCTGCAGAGCCTGTGTTGCACACCCAGCTCAGGGAGAGGCCCTGTGCACCAAGCAGTCACCAAAGAGAGGATCAGCCTTCATCTTGGACCACAGAGTCACAGCTTCTCTGAGGCCTTCCTGCCTGTGCCCAGCACCATTGCATTTTCAGCCCTCATGGTGACCTTTTCTTGTCTGGAGAGAGGGATGGTGTTCCCCCTCCTGCAGACAGAATAGTCTCCAAGAAAGTGTTGGCTTGAGTCCACTCAGGATGAGCAGGGATTTGGGCTCACATCATGGTCTCAGACCTCCAGCTAACAGCCCCTGGCACAGAAGCAGCCCCAGCTTTCCATTCTGTTCCTGCCGAGGAAGAGGAGCAGGCAGTTTTCTCTACGGAATTGTGCAACTTGAGTGTGCTGGTGCAAGAAGAGACTTCAGGCTCTGGGAATGAATTTCACAAAAAAAAGCCTGCTTCTAGGAGACACACAAATTTGGAGACGTGTTTCTGCCTTCAGTAGCGACCACCTAATGCACCCCGTTACTGAACGTGCAATGTGCTGGTTCTTCTGAATCCTGCTGTCAGATCCCTCTGCTGATGGTCACAACATGGGTACGTGCAATTTGGTATCAAGAATTCTGCACTAGGCACCTCACTTGAAGAAATCACAGCAGGAAGCATCACAAACTGAAATGGTTTTGGTAATTTTTTTTTTTGTTGTTGGCCTGTGGAAACATAAGGTTTGTACTTCTGAAGTGTGTGCATATGGTGCAAATATAACTTATGAAAGAGAAAAAATTATTTGTGCCTTCTTTCATTTTTGTTTTCTATTAAACAAGGAAATCCAGAAACTCTTTTCTTTTTCTTTCTTAGTTTTACCTTTCTGTGCTCCCTGTATTTTGATTATTATTTTCAAAAGTGACATGTGATTTTGACCGACTTCATCTCTGGCAGCCCAAAATGTGGAGTTGCTGATGATCACAGTGTGCTGAACCTACGTACTACGGCGGCAGAGCCACTGGCAATTGCCAATTACTCTTGCACATCCTGTATATCGTGGCCTTTAATTTTTCCTGCGCTTGCCACAAAACAAAGGGGAAAACTAGAAAACTGGAGTGTGAGATTTCTTGGCATGGCACGGTATTGCAGCTTTCCCCAAAAAGTTTGTCAGGAGTTCCTGCTCAGTTGGTCAGATTTTTTTTTTTGGGGGGGGCGGGGGGAGTAGGCCTGTGAGAATCTCAGGTTCTCAGAGAAGTCAAGGCTTTATAGTTTTATGGAAACTATATATTCTGATTTTGAAGGGGATAGAAATATTTTTCAGGCCTTATTTCATAAAACACAAAGATGCTAAAAGGCACACCTTTGAAACGGATGTAAAAATCTTTTTCTTCATGTGAAACAACAGCAAAGGCAATCTTTTGTTTTTCCCTATGCATATCAGTTTGCAAAGGACAGAAAACTACAAACTGCATCTTTGAGGACTGCATTGCACCAGCTGATAAACTTGTGTTCTTTTCGCTAACCTCTACAGACTAGGCATCCAGCTTGATGTTTCAGTGTTTTGGCACTGTGGGTATTTGACATATGTAGGCATCCTCTTCACCGTGTCATAACTTTTATTTGCCGCCTTTCCTTTTCTCATTTGCATGCTAAATATAATGTCACTGAGTCTCAGTGCTCACAGGCAGCATCTGCCCCAAGAAGAAGCGGTCCCTCTCCCCATCACCAGTTCTGCCGTGTCAGTGGTAGCCATTGGGGAAACTGGAAGAAAAGACGATCTGCCTGCACCTGCCCAATCCTACCCTCGTGCCATCGAGGTGCCTCTGTCCCCCTCTCTGTGTGACCCAACACTAGAGATGAGATTTATCAGGATCCAAATCCTAGATCCACTTTCAAGGGTTTCAGTGGTAAAAGCATGACAGGCAAGTATCATGGAGGGCTGGGGCGGGAGCTGGTGGGGAGAGCAGGGGGACTCTTGCCTGAGCTTAGGATAAAATTTCACCGCCCAAACTTGTCCATTTTTTCCCCTGCTGCCCCACAGCCCAATGACCTAGGCTTTATAGAGAGATGGGGATTTTTCTTTAAATTGAAACATAGATCTTAAAGGATACTTTCTTCACAGAAAACATTCAGGTATGATTAATATATTAATAAGCTATCTGAAAATTTAAACAGCTATTTTAATTTTTCCTGGTATCATGGCCTCATCCAGTGACTAGAAGAATTGGAAGAACTAGAAATGCTTTAGTATTATTTCCAGTGGACCGTTTTTTAATACAAAGCCTGATATTCCTTCCTCAGACATTTTCATTGACTTAGCCTAATCAGTATCGGGTGCACAATGACTAACAGTTTCACTTGATAGTAAAGTTCAAGTAAGCTGTAAAATAGTTATTAAAGAGATTCCTTAAAAATAAATTTCACTTAGAGAGGCATTGTGAAATTTAAAAGCAAAATGCCCACGTGCTTACTCCTGGGGCTTATTGGACTCCATTAAAGTCAAAAGAAAGTCATCCATTTGCTACGGTGGACCTTCAGGGAAGCCCTTTATGATTATAAACTGCCTGTAATCAAAGTAAATCCCAGTATAATAAATGCTCCTGCCCAAAGTGCTGGTGTAAGTATGAATTATTGACGTGTTCACCAGGCAAAATTTCTCTATCAATCCTCTAAAAGTGTCTTTCCGTTTGGTTTTTGGTTTTGTTTTTTTTTCTTTTTTTGCTTAGCTGTAGATCATTCAAGAAGGTTTTGTAAGCACAACTGTTATCGAGTCTGTCTTTTAGGATCATTTGCCTCACATGAAATTGCTTTGGAAGGCTCACCTGTTTTACTAATAACCTAGAAACACTTTTGCACACATTTCCCCAAAACAAATCGAATTCACCAGTCAGTCTGAAGACAAACTGTGAGTTCTGTGTTTTAAGACATGAAGGGTGGAAGCATACACAAATTAGTTAGCCTTATCTGAGTATAAATTTTGCTGTGATGACTGGAGAATATGCTCTTTTTAATTACTACTGGGTGTATTAATAGTTTTTGTAGGAATCCATTTGGAATGTCCAATGCAAATTAACTGACATGTTCCTTGCACATCATGTATTTCAAGAGATCAATGTACAAGCGAGGAAGAACAATTAAAGTTGGTTTTATTTTCTTTTTTCTTTGCCTTTTTTTTTTTTTTAATACAAGAAGATTACAGGGGGCTGCACAAAATTTTAAAGCACAGCTGCACTCTGGAAAATTACTATAAAATCAGCATGGTAAGGAATTGTGTTTATTGCATCCCAGTGGTACCACTTCCAATGCACTTGGCTTGCAGTAAGAAGATGACTCTCCCATTTGCTAATGCCACAGGTCAAATCCAGAAGTCAAACTGGGGTTTGCATGGCTCTGCAGCATAAGAAATAACAATTGTTAAGTTGGCATTTGAATAAAGAGGCAGGTAAGCAAGCACGGGAAGAAGAAGAGAGCCAGCTTCCACTGTTGAGACAGCCTTGTACACGGAATGGCACCTGCAGGAAAAGACAGCGATGCTCATTTGTTAGAATAAACATTAGCTTGTTAATAATACACAACTCAAAGAATAGACAGCAAAATATCTGTCCCCTCAAGTAGAACAAATTATGCAGGGGGCAGTCTCTGCCCTTGAGAATCAATGGGAATTGATTTAAAGGAACTGCAGTCCTGTTAAAGAACTGCACTGGGTTGGTGGAGCTTTGCTTGCTAATCCAACGTGAACCCCCGGTAGAGGCTGTTTTGTGAGTCAGAAATGATCTCAGAAACAAAAGATATTTACTTCTAGGTTGCTATGGGCATATACCAAGGCTTTGGAATGATGAAGAAAGATCAGTTGAGCAGCAAAATATGACAACTATCTTTAAAAATGTTCCTGCTTTGCACTTGATAAAATTACTTCAGTATTTGCATCTTTAACTTGCTTTTCCTTCTCTAACTATAGAGGCTTTCTCAATAGCCAGGTGTTATGCAAAGGAATTTTTGAGTTTTGTAATATGACATGAGTAAAGAAAGTCTGTTAGATAACCTGAGCGTTGTCTTCTCTCGTTGGTGGGGTTTGCATATGAGACTCATAAGCACAGGAGGAGAATGGAACAAGGAAAAAAGAACAGAAGAGTAGCTAGTAAATTTTGCAAACTTGTTTGAGCAAATCTTTGAAGAAAACAAACTTTTCATAACATGCTACACTGACAGGTCTTGCATGAGGCTATGGACACCTTCATAGTGATTTCTGCTGAAATCAGGGTGATACTGTTCCTGCTTCTAAACAAGCAAAAATTGATAACTTATAATATGGTTGAAAGTCCTTCAGCAGTGATTTCCACGATCAGCTGAGTGACAGAATACCTGAGCATGAACAAACACTATGAGGGCTCACCTACTCTGAAGATTCACAGCTGTTCCCTTATTATAATAAGGCTTTTACCACATCATCTACATATCTTCCCTATTTTTTTCCCGCTCTACACCTTTACAAGTGTTCCAACCCCCCCACCCCGCTATGTGCAGCTGTGCAGGAACAAGTTGATGTCAGGACTATCAGCGCTAAAGGAACACGGACTTACAAATCCACTATTTGCTTACAGACATACTGCATGAAAAACCGAGAGCATGAGAAAATGCACGAGCACTTGAACAACACCAAGCCTACAATACTCCATACACAGAAAAGCCCATTTTCTGAGCCTATTTTAAACCTTTGTGGAAGCCATCTGAGATTTATCCTCTGTAAAGAAAATAATTTTAAAAAAAAGCTCTTTGACCTATAATCTATTATAAAGATCTAGGATTTCTAAATTTAACAATCACTGGCATAACAGCCATACAAAATCCTTGTCTCCCAGGCCTTAGTTTGAGACACCTTTATATCTTATTGCTAATAAACAACTCCTGTCAATAGCAACGAAGTTATATCTAAAAAGTCTCTTTCACTGTCTCCCTGTATGTTCCAGTTTGTTGCAATGTATCTAGAAGTTTCTCAGTCAACATCTTTCCTTGAGGAGAGAGTAATTGCACCATAAATAGTATTTTGGCATTAAGGTTTGTTTGTTGTTGTTTTTTTTGCTGTTAAGACTCTGTTCCTCCCTTTATCCACTGAAACAGCAGAGGCAGCTTTTCCACAGTGTTTCACTAACAGGTCTTAATCGTGACCGGAGGAATAATTTCTTTGCTTTCGTGTCTTTTTGATCTCTGGCCTCCCAGCTAAGGTTACCAGTGGAGATGCTTCCACAATAAAAAGTATGTACAGATTGATCATTGACGTCCATACATGTGCATTCCGCGCAGATGGACCAGAGGGGGCTGTGGCAGCACCCTGCTTGAAAATTCTGTACCAGAAGGGGGTACAGCCAAGCTGTGAGCTCTTGCCGAGTCCCACGTTGCTGTAACTGTGTTCTTCGAAGTACCAGAGTTAGGTTAAGTATTAGACCACCTACTCGTTCCTACCCATTTTTATAAACTGCAAGTGTACTAACCTACATCCTTCCTGCTTATGAAAGGACATAAATGCTTTGCTGATCACAAGCCTTTCTTTTTTCAGAGATCAGGTTCGGTATAGGCAACATTAGCTTTTTTTTTTTTCCCCTTCTGCTTCTCGTCAAAGTAGCTAAAATCCACCTGTATGTTAAAAACAATGAATAAAATATTTTCCCTACTCATTCACGCAGTTCTTAGTGTTGTTGCTAAATGCAGTATGTGCTTTGTTACACTCATTTCTCCAGGATAGACTGTTCCACAACCAGCACAGTCATCTCAGAAATGAAATTGTACAGCTGCTGGCTAGAATGAATTTTTGGTTGATAAGGAAATAGATGACCAGAAAGAAATTTGGACAGTTCCTCACTGATGGTAACTAGAGCTGTCTTGATCCCAGCAATCCTCTTTTAAGTACAGCTCCTTGCATGTATAAAACAAATCAAATGGATGAATGATTCATAAGACGAATGATGAAAGCCTAGCAAGGATGAATTTACTAATGTTGCATTTCTTCTAGAACTCTCTTTCCAGTGTGGGCACCAGGCTGAACACAGCTAACAACGGCTTTCTTCCCCCCTCCCCCAACTGATTAATGTTTGCTCACGGGAGCTTGATTACTGTATTACAAGTCACAAATTTGCAAGATTAAAAATGTCTGTTGAATTAATTAGCTGCAAATCAACCTAAGCAAAGCTTGACAAGTTCCAAGCTGTTTCAATAAAATAAAAAAGGAGGAATCGATAGCAGCCACAAATACATGACAATATGCTGGCACTTTGTGACTATAAATAGTGGCAGCTGCCCTCTCTGCTGACAAAAGAAGATTTTTCATTGTCCATACAGTGCCGTCTAAAGGCTAAATCCTGCCCAGACCGGTGTGGCGGTCTCACTGATGGCTGAAGTGTTCTCAGTGAAATATCTCCTGTGGGCCAACCCAATAACCCAGGGGGAGCTGGAAAAGAGCTGCCTACTTTGTCTTCCCTTTCAATGCCTGCAGTGCCAGTGCCAGGACCAATCACAGCACGTGGGGACGCTGGCCAACAGGAAGGCTACCTGTGTCCCAAAATGGGAATGCAGGGAACGATGCTGGGAGTCATTAGTAACTACTTTTTTATTTTCCCTCTGTAGCTAATGCTGTTGTCTGACCCAGTCACTGAGACGATTTTAGATCTATCTGTCCATAAATCAGATCCTTTTGGAAAGTTACTATATTTTTCAAACGCTGTCCTTAATGATGAAGGGTCACTCAGGTCAGGAATGCAAAACATATACTTGGCCTTCAATGCAGCAAGTGCCTTTACTGGCTAGTAATCTTTCCTCAGCTTCATAAAATTTAATATTCCTTCTTATCAAATATGGTCTAAGAAACAAGCTGGGATACACAGATAATAATGCAGAACGCATACTGAAAAAAAGCATCAGTAATTAAAATTTCAGAAACAGCTATTGTGTATTCATGGCACATTTAAATTGACAGGGGTATTGTTTTCAAATACATGCATTTGAAATTTATCTTCAGTACATAATCCATGAACTAGCAAATCTTTCCTTCTGACAGCATGTATCAGGCAACTGCATATGTATTGGATAACAAAGATTGTTTAGTGTTCTTCAGTCAAAATTCAAGTAAACCATCCTAATCATTGCAGGTTATTTCCTTCATAAACTACTGACATTGATAATGGATATTCAGTGAAACAAATACAACCAACATTAAATGAAACAAAGGTTTAATTGATCCCTTTGCTGTTTGCCCATATGTTTTTTTCCTTGATCCACTACATATGATAAATCCTTATTTACTTTGTACAAATCTTTGTTTTTTTCCCACTCTATTCTTTTACCAAAATATTTAAGATGATGAAATATAGCATCAGACAACTTTTCATTAAAGTACTGGCATAATACATTGCAAAGCTGTCTCCAATAATGACTGGAATGTGTTTTCCAACAAAGTTCTTTTCTTTTTGCAGTTATCACTTGATTACCCTTGATGACTATGCTCCTGATGCTTTTTTTTAGGCTTAGAATTTAAATTAACTGTAAGATTAAATCCGAATAGAATCTCAGGACTCATTGTCGTGTGTATACACACACACACACACACACACACACGTATATATAGGTGTATATATATATAGTAATGCATCTGATACAGTAAATTTGCTCCCAAGTATGAGACATGATCCTACTATTTTTATTATGAGAAAAACAAACACTTTCACAAAGAGTACTCTTTATAGCATGCTCCAAACTGTGGGCACTGAACTTCTTGCATTTGCCATAACCTGGGAAATTTGCACACAACTCCAATTCAAACTAGCAGCCAGAGAAACCGCATCTACTCCACATGCCTCACTAGACAGCATGCAGCCCGCTTGCCCTTTGCTCAGCCCAAACTGATCTTTGCTCGGCAAAAGAACTGGGATCGCAAAGGGGATGCACCACAGGCTTAGGCAAAGCTACATGGTGTAGCTCTGGTGTGCACACAAAGTCTGCCTGAGCTCCGACGAGAAACTAGGTGAATGTGGCCAGAGTCGCACACAGTGCATTAGTAGACCTGATTCAAGGCAGCGTGTAGAGATTCAGGCTTTGTCACAGTGCTAACCATGATCATACAGCTTTTGGTCAGGTTGGAAGGTGAGCAGAGTGATTTTGCATCTGCCCTGATTTTTTACTGTAGACATTACTCTGGCTGGACGCAGGCGATGGCGCTGGACGTGCACAACTTCCGAGTCCTCAGCACTGAGGGGACTGAATACACCAAAATACTAGAAGTATGTCTATGTTGCACAGGATAACCATTCAGTTTTCCACAAAGAGGAAGAACAGCCTCAAAATAAGAGGGAAGAAGCATGCCCTTCTCCTCAGTAGCGTGCAGCCCTATAGCCTTCCCCTGAGAGATAGTAGCTAAAGATATGAATCATTGCTAGCTGAAGAGATAACCGAGCCTGGCTCTCCCCTTGGTCTCTGCTCACCCTGCATCTACTGCTGGGAAAGCAGTCATGGGTGTTTCTGTGCAAAGCTCCATCTGATAGCACCCCAGAGGACCCGAGTCCTTCAGGTAAGATGGGCAAAAGAATACCTGCTTGGGGGATTCTGGCAGGCTTAGGTGGGAGACAGGAGCTGAGCTACTCTGTGCTGCGAACACTGAGGTGTTTCTGACCGAGTCTGGGAGCCAAATTTTAGGTGCTTAGCATGAAAAGTTCAGGAACTCCTGGATAGAGCAGACTGGAGGATCACAGTATTCGTCTGAGGCCCCTGATGTGCCTGCACGGACCTCTGTGTGTATGCTGCAGCCTGCCGGGTACCTGGTCACCGTGTGTTGTGGCTTTCGTCCAGCCCATGCACATTGTCTTCCTCTCTGTGGGCTCTTTGGTGGATGAGGTCGGGGCCAGGGAGTGCTGGACGATGCCCAGGCCTTGTGCCGAGTGGGCTTGTAGCCCCCAAACACAGCCTACATCTTGCCTTAGCACTACGTTAGGTCTGTGAAGGCTCTTCTAGACGTTCAACTAGCAGTGTTTTTACTGCGAGGAAATCACTTGTTGGTGAACTTCTGTTTAGCAGAACCTTTGAAACGCTAGGTGGCTGAGCGGGCACACCTGTTTCACACTAGAAATGCTTTTGTGAGGTTTAGTTCAGTGCAAAAAACCCTCCCCAAACCCCATGCTTTGTTAAAAGGATGTGGCCTTTCCTATAGCAGAAATGATTCCTTGTGTAGAAAAGCTGCTAGCACACCTCGGGCTAGAGCATGCCCAGAAGTAAGATCCAGAAGAAATAGCTTCCAAAGATATCTGAAATAAGAGGCTGAAATCTACAGACACGGAAAATGTTGGTATCCATAGGAGTCACGTCTTTGTTTCTCTGAATGTAGCATCTAGTTACATTGACAAATCCATTACCTTTTTAAGTTTATCCCAACCATTCCTGGAGACGGAGAGTTTTGGTTACATTTTAAAATTTCTCAGCTGTTTTTATTTTACAGTGCCTTGCATATAGTGGTTTAGATTTTGATCTTGGCCACTTATCTCACAATTTATTGTAAATCTCCATCAATGAATACAGCATCTATAATTCTGTTGTAATTATACACAAGCTTCTCTCTTACCTCTCCAGCTCATGCAAATCACCCCATAAATGTGCTGAAGAGGACTTTTTCCCCTGCATCTTGCATACCTATACTCTTTGCTGCAGAATTCAGAGTAGTCACATGGCTTACTAATGGACTTATCAGATCCTCTGCGTAAGAACTAGATGCTAAGCATTCCAAACAAAACCTAAGAACAGGAGCCAAGCTTACGTGTTTAGAAAAAGTTCCTTTTAATGAATGCACTGGGCAGCGATTGGCTTTTGTAAGGATCACTGGAAATTACTGGTTTCACAGACATTTTTCAAAGTCTCCTTAAAAGGATCACAAAATGGCAACTTGGTCAAAATGGGTATATTCTTAAATGTTTGAAAGAAAAAGGAAAGAGGAAGAAATGTTTTGATTCATGCTGAGTCAGCTCTAAGTTTAGAATACGAATTTCTGGTTGAGCCGAGTGACATTCAGGCTTTTTTGGTATGAAGCAGATCTCCAGCTGTCTTCAGTCAGGAGCTAGGAAGCAAAGACTTTCACTACCGTGGTCTGAACTCATGCTGTTATTCACTCAAGGCCGGGAGCCTGATCTTCTCATATTCACACCAGTGTCACTGTGAAGAAATCCCACCACACACCTGCGGTGAGGTCATCACAGTAACACAAACGGTCCCAGGGGACCCCTCACATGTTAAAAAAGGTTTGCAAGTCATCTGTAGATCAGTGACACTATTCCCCTACCCTTGCAGGAGCAAGGCTTTACGAGGTCATCCCCATCTCTCCTGTAATGAAATCTGCTCATACCAGCTGTGAGAAATCATCCCGGACGCAGATCACTCAGCAATTTGCAGCCAAGTGAAAATGATGACAGAATTTGTTTCAAAAAACCACTATCGGTGAATTGCAGTAATCTGTTGCTTTTTTTTTTTTTAATTCCCAGATTTTAAAGAATCTGTTCTCGTTTTGCACTTTATCTGTTTTATCAGAATAAAGAGGAAAGGATTCAATGCTGTAATGAAAAGACATAGTTCTATAAACAATCAAGAGAGGGTTTCATAACATAATGCCTCTGGTATATAAATGGCTGTTTGCCACTTACTCCATTTGGCTTTCTGCTGAGAGCATGGGCTTCATGCGAGCTAGTCTAATTGCTACAATTAGCAAAATTAAATGGCTTATTGTGTATTTAGACAATTCTTCCCACATTCTGCATTGTTATACTACAGAATTAGTAATTACAGTGTTGGGCTTGTAAATTCACGGACACGTGTTGCGATTATTTTCATCACGCGCCCCTTGTAGGGACTCAACCTAAATAAGCTTGTTTAGATGGATGCACAAATGCAATTTACTCTGCTTCCCACCGTGCACAGGAGCAAGAGAGGCAGCAGTAGGACTCCAGCTATCTGCTGAAGTCTTTTCCTTGGCATTGTGCAGGCAGTGCAGGGGGTGCAGGGTAAATCACAGCATCTCAGTCGCTCCTGATTGCGTGACTTCAGGGGCGGAGAGGAGAAAGGGCAGTGACTTTGGGAGCTGAATCACTGGCAGAGCCAACTCAAACTCAGTACAGCACCACTTTTAAAGCTCTTAAGGAGTTGTATGACCAAATCACAAACACTTCAAAACTGTTTAATTTGGGTTCTGAAAAGCCAACAGGCTAGTTGTGATTATTTGCTGGCCAATAAAAAGTAAATGAATATATTGTGTGATTGGGAGTCTCTTTCCAAATAAAGCAGCACTTGTACTTTTAGTACCACTCATGAATTGGTCTTTTGGGGAGATAATGATATATTGGCTAGACTATCATATATTTTAAACAAATTCGGGTTTAAAAGCTGTTCACCATGAATTAAAAATTGCAGCTCCAATAAAATTTTAATTTACCCCCTCTGCTTAAAAGTATACAAAATCAGGCAGCTGAGGTCTAGCATTTAATTTTGGAAGGAAAAATTTCTCCAATGTTATAGAAAATAATTAATAGAAATTTTGTTGATTTGCCAATGAAAATAGTGTTTATATACCCTCAAGCCCATATAACTCAAGCAAAGAAACATTGTTCTAGCACATGAAGCATATTTAAACTGATGTAAACAAAAGTGGGACTGAGTTTTTTCTCATTAAATCTGCAGGAAAAAAGTATTGCACATATTTTCAAAGAATAATTTTTTCTAAATAAGATTATCCTATTATAGAACAAGTAACTTTTGTTTTAAAATAAGGCAAAAGGTTTACCTTACATTTTCTTATATGTTTTCTGAATGAACATGGGTACACATTACCTCTCCTTTAATTAGAGTAGTAAATACTACTTAAATTGTCTTTTCTGTAACATACAAATCCATAACTCTCAAAACTTTAGGACCAAGTCTTTAACCAGATAAATTACTATTACATCAGCCGGCAAATTGGTTTGGTTCATTAGAACAATGCTTACATAATTCTTACTTCTAACACAGAGATGTGATTGTTTTTCTTTACCAGAATACAATGATGAACTTTTTTTATTTTCCTGTATTCTGGAATGAAATTTAAAAGACCTGATTTTTTCATTATCTCAAAAGCAGAAATTATTTTTTTTACAATTCTTTTTTTTTTTGCTATTGCTGTCTTAACTGAACTTTATTGATTTTAAAACTGTCTGTGGTAAAAAGAATAGTGCATATTGATTATTAACTGTCTATAAGGCCATCATGGGATTTCAACGTGGACTGTATTTAATCTTGACAACTTTTGTAAAAAATTCTTACAGCTTTTAATGTGACTGTTCACAGCAATGCTAATTAAGAAATTGTCCATGTAGTCATCTGAGCATTAAGATTTCAATGGCCATCCTGTTCTCAGTGAAGTATCACTGACGTTACGAATGTAACACAGCAAGATTTTGGAGAGCAAATTTTGACTCGGCATGAAATGACTTCTCCCCTTTCCTCAAACAGCTGGATTGAATTCTGAAGACAAGCTGTGCCTACGTACTGCCACATATGGCATCTACTCAGACCCTGCAGTAGTTTGCTTAAGATAAATTTACAAACACTATTAAAAAAAATAAAAATGCTGGGAGAGTAACGAAAGCAAATGCTGGATACTAAAACCCACATGGATAAATAACATCTCTGTGTCCTTCCTTCCAAAACCAAACATGAGCAAATCAAACAAACTCACCCAAACCTTCTTCAGAAACCTTGAAATGCAAACACTGGTCCAGACCAAAATCCTTTAAATTCTGTACGAAGCAACGTTTCTTCAATTCTGTAAGCCCCTACCACAGGGCTCACAGCTCTGAGGAACAGCAAGAGAGGATGAGAGGGACATCAGAAGAGGACAAACCTCGCTGACAGCTGCAGTGCTGCCCCTCTCCCCAGGAGGTGCTGGAGGGAGGCGAGAGCTAGAGAGCACTGCCTGCTGTGCCTCACTCATGCTAAAATTTCGGAGTTGTAAAAGAAGCAGCAAACATACCAAACTGTTTCCAGAAGAAACCCTCACATCTTGGATTACAAAGCTTGCCATTTGCCTTGTTAAAGAAAACCAGCAATTTCCTTGTGTGAGCTAGAGTTTGATTCTGGAGTGAAGGCTCTACTGAATTTGACAGGAAAAAGGATTTGCTCCCAAAATCTTTTTTTTAGCAGTTCTTGCAGTGCTATGTTTTCTGACAAAATATGAGTGCTTTTCTCTGAAAAATCAGTTGTATCTCCATGGAGGGAAGGGCAATCACTCTGTACAAAGCTTCAGGTTCAGACTATCAAAGAATTCTTTTATTTAAAAAATTATTATAGAGGCAGCTGGCCACTTCTTAATTTGAAAATACCTAAGAAACCCTTGAAGCATGGGTGTTTTCTGATCTGTGTAAAGTTCCCTCTGCTTTGCAGATTCCTGCACTTTCACAGATGTTTTGTTTTGAGGAACTTGCCCCAGCAAAGAACAACAGGTATCGAACATTTCACTAATAAAAAAAGTCAACATTAAAAACGGCTAATTGAACGCATACAAATAAACATAGGCTATGTAACCTCGGCCATTTCGTAGTACAAATATTAATAATAGGAAAGACTGAAATTTACCCAGCAGCATATACAGCAGTGACTACACTGGATATACCTGACAGTGAAGGTTACAAAACCAACCACTGGGTCGTCTCCATCCTGACAATGCCATTTACAACAGTAACTCTTCAGTTCTGCTTCGCTCTCCTAAAATGGATGGAAATAGTTATAGCAAATTGTTTCTTATGAAATCGCTTGGTGTCTTTACAAGCCACTTACATTTGAAGCAGGATCCACGGTTTATAGAGTATTCTAAAAGTACCCATGTAGGCTTTCATATGGCATTACACTGCAAAGCAAATCCATAATGTGTGAAAACCAGGTTTATGTCAACCTGCAGAAGCCAGCTGATAAAATTCATGGACCGATTCTTAAAATCTAAGCTATAAAGAGAATGAAATGTATTAAAAGATTTGAGGTTTATAAAAAGTAACCTTTTTATACCATATTTTTACTTTACAAAAATACTGAAATAATTCATGAGTTTTTCACTCTGCACCAGCTTTAAAAAAAATACTATCAAATTTTGACTTGCACCTTTAATGCATCTGAAAGCACCATCAGGGGATACTTTTAACATAAAGGAGGATTCCATTGACTAGATTTAGGGAGGTATTTAAAACCCAAAAGCTTGCAGCAAAAGCACTCTATTACAAGAGATTCAACGTAACTTTTAGATATATCTGGACACAAGTCTTGAACAGGCAGAAGAGGGTCTTCCACATAACTTACTTATATTATACTTCGGTGAATATACTTACTAAGAGGTGGCTGAAAGCCTTTAAAAGACATCACTTTCACCTTGGGCGGTAAAAATCAGAGCTGTCTCTACATGTTGAGAACTTGATTGGTCTTTCCTGCTTCTTGTTCTGGTAGGGCTCGTGCCACTCGTGATCTGTCCCTCGGGCAATATCAACCTCGCAGTTATACAATGTTTGGCACTAGAAGGGTATGGCATGTCACAGTCTCTTGTCACCCCTGCATACATTCACACACTGAGTCATGCATTCTCAGTCCTGAAACAGAGATGTTTCAGTGTGTTCACCTCCTCGTAGTTTCTTCCGGAATATCTGAATGGGGTCCTCCAAAAAGTTTAGAATAAGAAAACTATACTTCCCTGTACTTTTACATATATATATTTTTTTGCAAATTGAACACTGAATCATGATTATCATTTAATTTACATCACTACGTGCTAGAGCTCCTTATTTCTCCTGAAAACCAGAAGTGAGCTGCATAGGATTTCTGTTGAAAGTAGTGTAAAGAACTTAAATTGCATTTAAAAAGACTTTGAAGTTCCACAGAAAACAAACAGTTATGGTAGTGTTAATGTTTATGACCTAATTAGTCAGAATTTAGTTTATTTTCCACTGGCAGCCTTACAAACATGACAATGTATCTTTTTAACAGAGAAATATTTTGCAAACCTATTCTAACCTGAATGGTTGATTTATGGGAGTGTTGAAGACTGCTATGCTCCTATTTTTTCCCCAGAAAACAGTTTTCATAACAGCAACACTGTGTGCTACAGTTTTGTTATTTTTGCAAAGGGGTTTTTGTTTGTTTTTGCCGTTGATTATGCAAATGTCAATCATTCATTTCTAAAATAAAATGCGCTATTGGCTAAAGTCGAAAGCTCTGGTCAGAGCCTTCCTATTGGTTTGATTGTTAGTACTGTGCCGTCAGAGTTTCATAGCAGCAAGGAGTTGTGGGTGAGTGTCCCCAGCTGATGTAACTGATCTGTATGTCTGGGTCAGGGTTTGGGGTTTTTCTGAGGCTTTCAGGTGATGCTGCTGTATCAGTGTCCTGCAGACAGACTGCACACAGTGGATCAAATGATAATCATGATGGTAGCCAGACTAAGAACACTACAGCTTGCTGCTCTACTTGCAGTATGCAGTTTAGTTATTCCCACAGCCCTACTGTCAACCCTTAATTTGGACTGTAACATCGGAGCTTCTTCGAGCTGTGTTTTCGTTTTGTTTATAATGTGGTTTCATATTCCAAGCGCTCCTGGATAAGGGCATCATCTTTATACTGTAGCCGTGGAGGAGCAGGGGAACATTCAAATGCTAAGATCGCCTTCCTCAGGCTCCTGTCCAACACGTGTCTCTCCCACGCTGGGTACCTGTTCCTGAACAGATCGATTTTAATGACAGATTCCTCAATCCTTGGTGGCCGGGATGAAGGTGTGGATGGTGCGGTGGGTCTCACCTGAAACACAGGCACGCACCCATCCCTCTCCGCAAATTTTTGATCCCGCTCGCTCGTGACACTCCGGTTGTTGGAGATGGACCGTAGAGTGTTTGTGGCCACTTCTGGGGGTAGGGTGAAGGCGGCGGCAGGGTCCTCACAAGCACAGCTTGGCGACTGCCCAAACCTTGGTCCATTGGGGTGAAAGAAGGCATAGTACATTAGCATAAAAACAATGCCTGTTAAAAAGCTGCTGAACACTACACACAGTGCTGGTATGGCAAATGCATCAGAGATTGGTGGGGCCTTGTACAGATACCAGAGAGCACTCAAGGCGGTGTTTTCTAAAAGGATCACAAAATAGTAAATGAAAAGCCTACAGCGTGTCCTTCCTTCCTTGACATTGAACCAGCTGAAGATATAGATTATCCCAACCACCATGTCGAAAACTATCTCCTCCCATTTAGTGATGCAAAACTCTGTCTCGCAGTGGACAATCCAGAAGGTCATGATGCACCAGTGCAGCACGATGAAAATCCCAAAGTACAGCTGGAAAACCGAGGCAAAGAGAGCAAAAGTAATGACCCTTGCTGCAATTGTGAAGAAATGCCAGCAAAACTGGATTATAACAGCCATATAACTGATGGGTTTCTTGTCATCACGGGAGTCACGGAGGGCCTTTTGGTAGGAAGCCAAAGCCCAAGCCAGGGATACGAGAGATGCTGCAGCAGTAAGACCTAGGAGGAAACAGGAGATGCAGACAAGGCATAATTAGTATATCAGCACTTGGTTGAAACCGGTGAGATCCTTGCTGCTTTAAATGCATTCTCTGCCACTGACATAATAAAATCTCTTCCTTCTCCTTTAGCTCAGCCAGCACTGAGAAATGGACCTCTACTGCTGAGATTGCATTGGCCTTACAATGTTGGATACACATGAACAAGAGTGGCTATCAAACTACACTCTGAAATGCTTCTCTACAAATTTCAGGTTTTAAATTAATGAACTAATTCACAATATTGAGCAAGTTGGGAATAGGTGTCTCTGTCACCTGTGTGATTTAACAGGATCTACTGCGGTTATTGTTTTAAAGAAAAAGTATGAATTTTCTGGCTTTGATAAGTCATTAAATAAGCCTAATATAAAGCAAGTCTTTCCAATTAAAATGCCAGCATCATATACATAAAAACTAAATCGATAACAATGTGAGCATAAATCTACATTTTAAAAATACATTAATGTAACTTGTTACATCAAAATATAAACTGCCTTACACTTGCTGAAGGAAAAAATGTTGCCCATTTTGATATTTCCACCACTTCTAAACAGAATTGTAATAAGTAGAAAATGTCAAAACTTTATTTTCTTCCAGTTGGAAATTAAATCAAATTTAGAAAGGTTGGAATTTTCTACTGAATTAAAACTCTGAGTATAGATGCTCCTAAAGTAGGGAGTTATGAGTTAATGTTCCATTCTGTCTTCCACATATCACAGAATTGCTTATTTATAAGGCCCCGAACTATATTTCTGGAAAACCTGTCACATATTTTTCATAAAAAGAATTTAATATAAAATTATTTCTCATGAAATTTTCAAACATTATTTTTGTGGAAATAATTTCTGTTTACTTTAAAACTCAAAAAACATAAACCAGTTTTTTTGAAATGCCTTTCTATGCCTATTTTGAATGTGCATTATTCTTTTTTCCTCAAGTGAGTTTGATTGTTGTGGGCACATAAACTTTAAAAAAAAGTTGCTTTGCAACTGAATCTAATTTTTAAACTAATCTATTACTTCCACACACTACCAGAAAAATACCTTACATTCCCATTTAAGAAGTGATATAGCTCAGCATAATTATTCAAATGCATAACACTTACACAATTCTTCTTTACTAGAAGACTAATTTTTATTTACTTACGACTCATATCAAGCTGCTTTGGATGGAAATGGGAATTCAATTGAAATGCAAAACCCCAGCCTTTCAAGTGTATTTATTATTTAAATAAAATTGCAATAAATATGTTGTATACAGAGGAAAAATGTATCAAACATTTTATACTTAAAACTGGTTTATTACCAAAGCAAATTTTATATGCAGTTAATGAATGAATTCATAAGTCTCAGCATCCCAGGCTGAGAATTTATTCATAGACCATTTAAGGATAATGATGCTTCAGCTTACTCTATTTCTAAGCAGTTCCCTAACTTTGAACTAGTTATTGAAGTAAGTCAAACTGAAATGAAGAAAACATTTCTTTTGTCTGCTGTTAAAAGCTGTTTAATCATTTCAACAACCTTTGGTTCTGGATGCATAGACAGTATGTTTCTTCCGTGTTCAATAGCTTTCTTTAGAACTTAACCTTCAAGAACGTATTACTTAAATACTATCAATTTTATGCAAATACGGAGTGGTAAATTTAAGCCTAAATACATGTCGCTATTTACTTTTGAAAAAAAAAAAAAGTTTATTTTGAAACAGAAAAATGTAGGTTATGGAAATAATACCTGATTCTGAAGGAAAAAAAATCTATTTAAGCAATCCACTGGCTTAACACACTAAGATTTTGCTCAGTAAGTAGTACAGAAGGATTCATTGCTTTCAGGAGGGATTGTGTTTGCCAGTGTTCCTCCCTCAGTCACTGGCAGGGTGCTAATTATGTTGTGAGCTCCCATGAATCCATGAATTGAAAACCCCTTTGTTTTCAAAATAAAAATAATAACAAACAATCAGCAGAGACATAGAACAAACTTAGGATTCCAGGGGGAGTTTTTAATAAAACTTCATCATTTTTCTTCCCACACAGATGCCTGGATGCCAAAACACCAACGTTACTTCTGGAAACCTCCTTCACAGAGAGAACAATCAGCAATGAAGACAGAAAGGAGACGTGATATAAATTGTTATTTTCATTTCTGACATGTATATTTGCTTTTCACGCTGGGCTGTCTTTCAGTGACCATTATCTCCGGAGACAACACTAACAGCTGAAAATCTAAGTTCTTGTTTTCCTGTAGGAATGTTTTAAGTATTGAAAAACCACAGTTCATTTCCCTTATGAAATGAAAAGTTTGGAAAGGTAGATGAATAGGATAAAGTATAAGAGAATGTTTCAATACAAATGAGCCACTCTGAACAAGAGCTCAAAAATAGCATTATCAGCACAGGAAAGAATAATGTGAGAGAGAAATCCATATATTTTCTTTGCAAATCTAAATTTAATGACCTCACACAACTCCCCCAGAGGTTTGTAGAGATATCATCAGTTTTGCATTAGGAGGTGTAAAATCATTCAATAAAGTACACAGTATGTTCCAAGTAAAATGTCAAAATTCATAGGAATTTCCAATATTCTAATGCTAATTAATTCATAGTCATTGTCTGGGACAGAAAGGAGCAAGTACAATAGCAAAGTAATTCTGTTATTTAAATAGTCATTAATAGGGAAACATCCTTTGCTTCTACAGACCAAACTCAGGGATACTGGCATACAGGAGAGAAAAGGAGACAAGGGAACGTACAAAAGGAAAGAACTGCCAGTTAAAGTATTATGTATCCACTTTTGTGCTATTGGCAATGGTGTTAGGGATACAGAATTAAGATAAAGCTAAATGCTTCATGGGCACCATCCATTTTTACTTTATTGATGAGAGCAAGCACTAAAGAATTATTAAAAGTATAATTAATAATGAGAACAATAGTGTAAAAGTGATGCAAATGGCAGTTTGCTAATAAATGTCACTATATAAATAATTCACTGGGAATGGTTAGAGATAAAGTGAATTACTGTAGCACTGAATGGATAATTCATTAATTAGAACATACTGATGCATTTGCTGAGTATGCGTTTGTATAAACCTCTTTATCCCTGTTTCACAGAATCACAGAATGGTTAGAGTTAAAAGGGACCTTAAAGATCATCAAGTTCCAAGCCCCTGCCATGGAAAGGGACACCTTCCACTGGACCAGGTTGCTAAAAGCACCATCCAGTCTGGCCTTGAACACTTCCAGGGATGGGGCATCCACAGCTTCTCTGGGCAACCTTGTCTGCCTTACCATGCTCAAAGTAAAAAATTTCTTCCTAATATCTAACCTGTAACTACCCTCTTTCGGTTTAAAACTGTTACTCCTTGTCCTATCACTATACTTCCTGATAAACAGTCCCTCTCCGCCTTTCCTATAGGCCCCCTTTAGGTACTGGAAGGCCGCTATAAGGTCTACCCAGAGCCTTCTCTTCTCCAGGCTGAATAACCCCAACTCTCTCATCCTGTCTGCACAGGAGAGGTGCTCCAGCCCTCTGATCATCTTCGCAGCCCTGCTCTGGACTTGCTGCAACAGGTCTGTGTCCTTCTTATGTTTGGGGCCCCAGAGCTGGATGCAGTACTCCAGGTGGGGTCTCACCAGAGCAGAGCAGAGGGGCGGAATCACTTCCCTTGACCTGCTGGCCACGCTTCTTTGGATGCAACCAGGATATGGTTGGCCTTCTGGATTTCAAATGCACCTTGCTGGGTAATATTGAGCTTCTTACCAACCAACACCCCCAAGTCCTTCTCAGGGCTGCTCTCAATCCATTCTCTGCCCCTGTCTGTATTGTGCTTGGGATTGCCCTGACCTATGAGCAGGACCTTGCACTTGGTCTTGTTGAACTTCATGAGGTTTGCACAGGCCCACCTCTCAAGCCTGTCAAGATCCCTCTGGACGGCATCCCTTCCCTCCAGTGCGTTGACTGGACTACATAGTTTGCTGTTGTCCCACTGTCCATCTTGCTGGCAATGATGTTAAACAGTTCTGATCCCAATACTGACCCCTGAGGAATACCACTCATCACTGGTCTCTACTTGGACATCGAGACGCTGACTACAACTCTTTGAGTGCAACCATCCAGCCAATTCCTTATCCACTTATCCATGTCTCTCCAATTTAGAGACAAGGATGTTGTGCTCTTCCCTTATCCACCAAAGCTGTAACCCTGTTGTAGAAGGCCACCAAATTTGTCAGACACAAGTTGTCCTTAGTGAAGCCATGTTGGCTGCCATCGATCACCTGTTTATTTTCCATGTGCCTTAGCAGAATTTCCAGGAGGATCTGCTCCATGATCTACCCAGGCACAGAGGTGAGAACTGACTGGCCTGTAGTTCCCCAGGTCTTCCATTTTTCCTTTTTAAAAATGGGGGTTATGTTTCCTCTTTTCCAGTCAGTGGGACCTTCACTGGACTGCCATGACTTCTCAAATATGACAGACGATGGCTTAGCAACTTCATCTGCGAGTTCCCTCAGGACCCGTGGATGTACCTCATCAGTTCCCATGGATCTGTGCACCTTCAGGTTCCTTAGATGGTCTTGAAACTGATCTCCTACAGTGGGCAGTTCTTCATTCTCTCAGTCCCCACCTTTGCCTTCTGCGACTTGGGCAGTGCAATTAGAGCCCTTCCCAGTGAATACTGAGGCAAAAGTAATTTATTACTTCAGCCTTCAAAAGAAAAACTAAAATACATTTCTATTACTATCAAAACAAAACTGTAAAGGCACTAACATGGCACCAGGAAAAAAGGATGTCCTATAGACCTAACGGAAAACAAATAATTTGTGACAAAACAGGTGGTTTAACCTGCAGTTGGAAAGGCTTATTTGCCATTCAGAAATGAACAGAGAAGATTGGACTGTGATCTGTGGATCCACTGTTTATGAAGAACAAGAATCAGCTTTCCTGCTTGCTCGGCTATAGCCTCTGCACTCTCCTCAGGTGCAGCAGAAGCGTTCTGGTGTATTTGACAGTCTTGTACATCAGAGTCCTGTATTTAGGGTTTTGATCTTGGAAATGAGGATTAACTAGTCATTCTCAGTGAATATATACTCAAGAAATTATGTGCTCATCTGTTACAGGCTGTTAAAAGTCCAGGAAAGCAGGAATTCTGTAAAATGGCCTTGGGAAATATAAAAGCATGCTCCCGTTTTTTCCTTTTGTAAACCTGAACCTTCAAATTTTTTCCTCGGTATATGATTTGGTCTCTACAGTCCTGTCCTGAAGAGGAAGGAAATACACACTTGGCCCAGGAAAAAGATCACTTCACATATTGCATCAGGCAAATGATGCTTTTGTTTGCTTCTAAAACAGACACCTGAAAAACTCTGAATAGCAATTAATGGGGAGTGTACCTACCCACTTACTTCCTTTGTAGCTTAGCTCATCAACAATAGTCTCAATAGGGAGACCAGTCGATAATTCATTGTATCAGGACAATTTTCTGTCAGGAATGAATTAGAATCTGCTTTGAGTGAAAAAGACAATTCGACCTCTTTTATTCTGTTAACAGTTTGCATTATCTAATTGTATTATTTGTATAAAGGAATGACAACTTTGTAATTACAGGTGAGTTTCAGATATCCTTAAGATAGTGCACTTCCTGTCTGAAAACAAAGAACAGACTTGTCTTGACTGAATTACAAGTTCTTTCCCTGGAAATGATTAATTTCTCAATAAATAAGTGATTTTCTTGCCTTTTATAGAGCATGGCATATCTGTACTGGTACTTTAAATGTAATACATAATACACTGCAATGAGCTACAACTCATTAAAGACAAGATAAAAAATTATGAACATGACTTTCACAAGTGAAAGCAAACACATATGAGGGAAAAGAGAAGGTATACAGAGATGGATACATTCACAAATGTAATATTATTTCAGGAAAGCAAGCTCAAAAAGCTACAGGAGAGCCAATGACATTCTCCTCAACAGTATATGTGAGAAATCTGACTGAAATGTTTTGTTCATGAGTAATCCAAATAGAATTGCTCACAACAGATAAGGGTTTTCCATATTGCATCTCTGCTTGGCAATTCACAACTTAATTATATCCTGCTGACACCTCTGCCTTTGCATTATGGTTCTCCCAATTTATTTAACTTTGAGGAAAGCAATTCAATGTCTAAGCAGCATATATGATTTACTAGTTTGTATTTTTCTCCCACTCCCACAAAATAATCTTTAAACTGGGGTGTAACTGAAAAAAATATAGGTCCCATTCTCACACTAATTTTGTCTTACTCTTGATTTGTACTTGAGAGAGTAAAGGCATATTCAGGTCCATAATCTACTTTTTTTCTAAACGCATCAGTCTATAAATTCTATATAGAATAAATACAGAACATCTCAGGTTCATCCGTAAACTCTACAAATGAACGAATTGATCAGAGAAAGTGCTCCTTGGCATTCAACTTTATTTCAGAAATCAAACTCCTGCCAAGGCTTCTGTCTCTGCTTCATCCTCCTTTTTAAACTTGTACTTATCTCACCGTTTCCAGGAGTAAATTCATGTAAAAGCAGGAATACCAAACACAGCAGGACATCTGGGCGTGACAACATTGCCTGGGATCTAGGACTATGAAACATTTTTTAAGGAAGCCTATTATTATGAGTTTCATACCCAGCTGGAGAAGTGACATTATATGCAACCAAGCTTACAAGTGCTGCTCTGAACCTAAGCCAAGGCTCTCTAACATTCCCAGTCCTGCTTAAGACCTTAATCCTGTAGGAAACAGTATATCATGACTGTATCCCTCCAGCTTCAGAAAATGGCTTGCTATATTTACTTAGCTTTTGCCATGCTGCTCTGCAAGTATAGCCACCAGCTTGTCATTCACATGGAGACCTTACAGGCAGCTTGACAATAGTCTATGGGTTTCTGCACTCATTCTTTTACTCCCATACACTAGTATGGCCATGTATGACATGGTATACATACTATGCTTCCGCGCCTGGTTACTACACAAGACATTTTGCATGCTTCAGGGGCAGCTTTTGATCATACCACAGTCATGAGTCTCATTCCCTAACAAATACTGTGAGATGAAACACAAAGGTGAAGCTTACTTTTTTATGCTTTCCTATTATCTAAATGGAGAGTAATATAAAGTCTTGCTCTCACCTGGGTTATTTCCTTCCTGATGACTGCAGAGGTAGCCTGCTGGGGTAAGCTGTAGCACTGTACTGAAGTGTCCACACTGGAATCCACCCTTACAGCCTTAAGTGTCTGTCATTAGGTTTCATAATTAGGGACATTCAAAACCCACCTGGATACTGTCCTGTGCAACCTTCTGTAAGTGACCCTGCTCTGGCAGGGGAGTTGGACTAGATGATCTCCAGAAGCCCCTTCCAACCCTGACCATTCTGTGATTCTGTGATTCTCTGTTTGGCCTTGTTGTCCAGAGTCATTCTCCATAAGCATGTTGCCAACATAATCCTATTATGTTCCCACATCAGCAAGTTTGTCCTACATTAGCTATCATAGTTAAAGGCTTTCTGTGCAAGTGAAACAAGCTGCTTGAGGTCAGAAAGGAATTTTTTTCTTTTTTCTTAGGTGCCACTAGCTCTGATTGTGCCCAGATAGAAAAAGCATCTTACTGAAATATTCCACTTCTGTAGTCTTCCTTTGATGCTTCGCTACTCACAAACATGAGGGTGACAGTGCCTGAGCATGAGTGTCTAGTGGTTCGTATTTCCAGTGTTTGCCACAGGCCGCATTCACAACTGGTGATATTCAAGGTAATACAGATGGTCTCATCACCTCATCTGCCAACATTCAGCTTAACTTTCTCCCACTGTGTACTGGGGTGGGGTAATGCAGCAAAAGGGATGACAGGAACACTTCCTTGTTGAAATGCAAGTCAGATTTATACCTAATATTACTTCTCCCAAGTGTTCCATAATGCTCAGAGAACATGCTAGCATATATAGGAATAATTTCTCCCATGATTCCTTTCAGCTGCTTTCTGTAGATATTTCTGGTGAGACAACTTTTAGCTGTTTCTTTAATTTGGATCTCCACAACAACTCACCTTTGCCCTGGAAGTCTAGAAACATTATATATATTAAATACTACTTTCAACCTTACTCATTTTACCTATTCCTATTTTTTTTCCAGTGGTTGTTTGGACTTTGTCCAAAGCTCTCAGACAAAAGTCTGGCTTATTGTCCGTACCTTTAGCAGATTCTTAGGGTCCTGTACCACACACTTGCCCAATGATTTGCCCCTTGCTGCATGCAGGGTCACATCCACCTTAGCAAATCTAACAGTTGGACATACTGTTGAGATGCTTCTGCTCAGCATCAATTTCGGTCATAGCTTTAAAGAGATATACAACTGAATGATGGTAATAATTTTATTTCAAGTTAAATCAAGAACAGGTTTCCTTTGCCTTTCCCCCAAATCCAAACTGAGTCTTTTACGTAATTTTTGTTGTTAGTATCTCAGGACTTCTTTTGGAAACTATGAATAAAATGTACTAGGGATAAAGAAAGTCAATTTAGCATGCAGGCACCACAAGAACCATGAAAGTTGGACCTCTTCTGTCTTTCAAGATACCACAGTCAGTAATTCAGACCTCTCTTTCTTCACAGACAGCTAATGATGAAAGGGTTGGGGGGAACAGCAATGAAAAGCTCTGCTGCCTTCTCATCAATCTGTAGAAGTAATTGACTCATTAAGATACTTGAACTGAAGTCCCACTGCCAGAATATGCTAGCTAAGACCAGTTACTAGCTGACTGATCATCCTGGGTGATCTCTTCTCCTCCCTCACAAGTATATTTTCCTAACATTTGTTAGCTTCTTGCCCTACTAAAGATGTGCTATATTTATAACTTACAATTCAGGAGTCCTTATTAGCCACTAATCAAATCCAGTCCTTCCCAGGCAGTGACAACCGTCAGGTATTCATGTATGTCATGCAGTCTATATGCTGCCAGGCTTGGCAAGACAGCATGAGATCATTTCGCCTGTTAGGAAGATAAACTTAGGCTTCTGTACTTTCACAGCTAGACTCCTTGTCTGTTAGATAATTTTGGTATCTTTATATTCCAGTGAAGTATGTGCAGCGTAAACATACCCACTGACTCCAGGCTCATTTCCATGATTTGTACACTTAGGCAAAAAAATTCTTTTGATGTCTTGAGGTTGCTGGAAGTAGCTTATAGAAATCAAGGGATTATCTGGAGACTGCAGCAACACCAAGCAAAACATAACCCCTGCCATTAGCTCTTGAGGAGAAACAACATCATGATAACATAATGTTAAGCTAAAGATAGGGCACCATCTACGGGAGAAGACTCCACCTGCACTGCTCAGTCCAATGCAGTGCACATATGGACACCTTCCATAAGGTCAACAGCAGAAGCTGTAGCACTTCTCCCTGCTACCCAACATGAGAAAGACAAAAAGATGTAGTCTACTAGACACATAAAAAATCCTGTTAAAACATAAGCTTTGAGGAAACACCTTTCTCTCGATTCACATTTCTGTGATTTTCCCTTTAGTTTTCTCTTAAGCTACTATATGCTTTTGCTTATACAACTTTTACCAAGTTTTTCTGTGTATATTTCACTGATTTGGAGGAACCAGCCACACAGATTTTCATTCCATGACTGCTAACAAGATCAACTGGAACTATTTTATTGGAAACACTTTGGGAAAATATTCACCAAGTGAAAAAAAAAAAGATTATAGAATCATAGAATACCAGGTTGGAAGGGACCTCAAGGATCATCTGGTCCAACCTTTCTTGGCAAAACCTTGGTCTAGACAAGATGGCTCAGCACCCCGTCCAGCTGAATCTTCAAAGTGTCCAGTGTTGGGGAATCCACCACTGCCCTGGGAAGATTATTCCAATGGCTGATTGTTCCCATTATGGAAATTTGTCCTCTTGTGTCCAGCTGGAACCTCCTCAGGAGTAACTTGTACCCATTACCCCTCATTTTTCCATGTGACTCCTCGTGAAAAGGGAGTCTCTGTCTTCTTTGTAGCCACCCTTTAAATACTGGAACATGGTGATAAGGTCTCCACTAAGCCTTCTTAAGGCTGAAAAAACACAATTCTTTCAGCCTTTCCTCATATGGCAGGCTTCCCAGTCCTTTGATCATCTTTGTGGTCCTTGTCTGGACCCTGTCCAGCCTGTCCACATCTTCTTTTGCATAGTCGGGGACCAAAACTGAAGACAGTATTCTGGGCGTCACCTGATAAGCACTGAGTAGTGTGGGATAATGACTTCTTTAGGTCTGCTGGTGATGCCCTTATTGATGCAACTGAGAATCCTGTGGGCTTTCTTTGCCACAGCAGCACACTCTTTACCCATATTGAGCTTGCTATCCACCAGGACCTGCAGGTCCCTTTCCACAGAGCTGCTCTCCAGATTGGTAGATCCCAGTCTGTGCTGCACTCCTGGATTATGTTTTCCAAGGGGCAAGACCTTACACTTGTCCTTGTTGAACTTCATAAGGTTCTTGGTAGCCCACTCTTCCAGCCTATCCAGGTCTTTCTGCAGGGTGGCTCTCCCTTCCCAAGTGTCCACTTCCCCACTTAGTTTCGTATAAGCAGACTTCATCAAGGTACACTTGATCCAGATCACTTATGGAGATACTAAACAGCGTTGGGCCCAGTATCGATCCCTGGGGGGACCCCACTTGTGGCAGGTTGCCAGTTTGAAAAGGAGCTATTTACCACCACCCTCTGGCTGCAGCCTGTCAGGCAGTTCCCCACCCACAGCACAGACCACTTGTATGGACCGTAACCCATCAGTTTCTCTTGGAGGAGGCTGTGGGGAACTGTGTCGAAAGCCTTGGAGAAACCCAGGTAGATGATGTCCAACACTCGCCCCACATCAACTGAGCAGGTTACTTTGTCATAGATGTACACAGTAAATAACATTTAGATTATCTCAGTCTTTTATGAAAACAAAATATATTTGTTTCTGTAGGAATATGCAAATACTTTTTTTAAAAAATAAAAGACATTGTGCTTAGTCTACAACAGTGTACGAGCATGAATAGGGAGAAAATTAGTATCAGCATTTGTTTCTTTCTCACAGTCACTGTGGTCACCTGTCCCGAGGTCTGTATGCCGTCCTTCCCAGATCACGGGGCAGTGCCCCCGGCAGCTGGCTTGGGGCCGCTGCGGGCAGGCACTGAGCCCGTATATCAAAAGACGGCAGGAAAGTAAGATTTCAGAATAACAGGTCTCAAAGCAACAGTACAAAAGCAGTACACAATTTGGAAATAAATTGGTTGAAGGGAAAACATGGTGGTGCTAGAACCAGTATTGATTTCCTAATCAATTCTGCACTGAAACTGTTTTCTGATGTACTGGGTGTCGGTGGAAGCAGCGGGCAGGGGGACACGTGGGGTGGCCTCTGTGAGGAGAGGACCACGGCGGAGCAGGTATTTCCCTGCAGCTTGTGAAGGACCATGGTGGAACAGACATCCACCCTGCAGCCCATGGATATTTCTTGAAGGAAACTGCAGGCCATGTAGAGCCCACACTGGAGCAGGTTTACCTTGAAGGAACTGTATCCTGTGGAAGGGACCCCACTCTGGGGCAGAGAAAAAGTGTGAGGAGGAAGGAGCAGGAGAGGCAAACTGTTATGGACCGACTGCAAACCCCTCCATTCCCCATCACCCTGCGCCACGCCAGGGGAGGAGGTAGAAGGGTCAGGAATGAAGGAGTGAGGTTGAGGCTGGTAAAAAGAGGATGCAGGGGGAAGGTGTTTTTTTAATTTGTCTTTGTTCCTTACTATCCACATCTATTTTAACAGGCAATAAGTTGAGTCTGTTTTGCCTGTGATGGTACCTGGTAAGGGATCTCCCTGTCTTTACTCCAACCCACGAGGTTTTTCATCCTCTTTTCTCCCCCTGCCCTGCTGAGGAAGGGGAGTAACTGAGCTGCTGGGTGGGCACCTGACTGCTGTCCAAGGTCAACCTGTCGCATGTAATCATCTCATGGCAATATATTTTGCACTCACAAACCGTACACGTGGTCATTAAAAAGTGACATTCAGGCTTCAGGAGCCAAGCTGTACCTGTTCCTTCCAGGACTACTCAAGAAAAAGACTTTTTCTTTGCACAAGGATACATGGAAACATACCTCAAACTTCCATAAACCCTCCTTCCTCTGAAGGGCGTCCTGCCACTTGCAAACACCCTACAAGGCACTGGCCGCCTCAGAGAATGGATGTCTGAGAATATCAAAGCTGCCACATAATTTTCTGAGATTTAACTGGAGGATGTGGGAGCAGAATGCACCTAATACCCAGGAGGACTGTAAAGTTACTACAATAACAGTTTTTCTATTCCTGTGGAGAAAAGTATAAATTCTAGAAAAAGGAAGTACGTATCAATGTTTGTTTTAGTTTAACTTAGTCACAACAAATTTACAATCTTTCTTTTATAGGGAAACATGCACAAAATTTGATACTTCGGTGTTTCATAGATATAAATATATATTTACAGTGAGACAGCACAGTAACAATCAGTGTACAATAGAAGCCACAGAGCTTTGCCTCATGAACACGGAGTGAATCCCATACTTGTGTTAAAACAGATGCATAAGAATTCAAAAGTTTCAAACAAGGAAGAGAACATTCTTCCAAGGAATATTGACCTTCACTTAAAAATTGCACGTTTCTTTCCAGTCTAACTTCATCTACCTTTGGTTTTCAGCCATCAATTTGGCTGAAGTTCCATAGAGTTCAAACAACTTCAGCATAACATGTCATGTACCTTCAGAATTTTAAAAGCAAAGGTTTCCAGGACATCAGATTTTCACTTAGAAGCCCTCAGTACATTTGAAATAGCATAATGTCAGGACATCCTTAGAGATATGTTTGTCTTTCTTTCTTTTGTTTTGCGTGAGGACATCTCCTTCCCTTCTCAATATGCAATGGTACTACAGAGATCAGGGTATAATTTACAAAGAAAACTTCATAGTTAGTGGTATTTCCAAGTAGTTTTTCATAAATTAATAGAACATAAATGCGTCCAGTTATGTAAAGACTAAACGCTGGAAGAGGAGGCATGGACTTTGAAAGTTCCATCATATACAACCCTCAGAATGAGGGCTTCAAGCATTATTCCTGATAGCTCTAAGGCTCTTAATCATCCATGTGGCTAAATGAATATCCATAGAAATGTCAAGTGCATGGACAAAGCAACTTTAAAATAAATTTTAAATCTGAAGACAATTTTCCTAAGCCTGAAATGAGCTGGTGAAAGATGTATGTTCTTACTATGACCCAAGCTTTCTGATGTGTTTTCCACTAGCATCGCACAAGCAAAAGAGCTTGAAATGACCACACTGGCTGCAACATGGTAGAACGTATCAGAAATAGTATCTGGTGGATCCAAACTCTCTCTTCTAGGTATTTTTTTCAAGAGGTACTGAATATCATAAAATACACATGGCAGTATCACACTGGCTCTAGAAATGTCTGTTGAGGATTTGAAAAAGGAAGGGCTAAATCAATATTTCAAATACACCAGAGATTTTTTTTTTCAGATATTGCACTGGAGTGGCTGGCATCCAACACAGAGAAGACCAGAAGGTGACATATTTTGGCATGAAAAATATTCCAGATACCTTATACTAAGTGTTATTACAAATCAATAGCATAGGATCGGGTCACTGGCAACGAAACACTGACTCCATGCAGAAAGATAGCACGGGGCCATTAGTCCCCTTAAATTTTCTTAAACCATAAGTTTAGGATGGGCTTTCAGTGGTTCATAGGCTTGTATTGACTTTCTCAAAGGGGATAAATTTCAGCCTCATTAAGCAACCAATATTTCTCCTACTTGTACATTAAAGTCATTCTGAAGTTAGTACCTTATTTGACACAATTTTTCAAAGAAATGTTTTATATATATAGCATTTTTCTCTGTTTGCCTTTTAAGTTCCTCTAAACTTTTCAGCTCTGAAGAGATGCTGAGGATAATGCCTGATGTGGTGCTCAGCAACAAAAGGCAATTAGTATCACTCTGAAAAAGAAATCGATTTAGCATTTGTGCAATCCCTCTTAGCAGAGGGAAAACTGGAGCTGTTAGCTTTGTCTGATACATGGTGCTATTTAAGTTTCCTCTGGATCAAACTGAAATATTACAGTTCTCACTCTTTGTTATGATTGTTTCACCTTGAAAAAACTTCAAATACATTTTCACAATAACTCATTAAATAGACTTACTTTTCTGTTAATGGAAAAGCAATCACAAACTCCTCTCCCCCCTCCCAAAAGAAAATCTGTATTTTCACCTACTGTGCAGATAATGTAAATTGAAGCAAAGTCTAACTAAACGATTTGAAGAATATTCAGCATATTCTGGAAAGTCTGGAGATTGATTCTGGTTCTACCCCATGCCCAGCTTTGGATTATTTTAGATTTCATGTTTATATCTTTGTCTTCAATATTAGTTACAAAGCTATACGTTATCAGTAAGGAAGCTCTACAGCTATATCTCTGCCTATCTCTGACATATCTAGAATATGCCCACATGATATACAGAGGTAAATATTATGTATCTCTCTACACTTTATATGTACACTTTATATTTAGATTTATATACTACACACAGACAGATAAACTGGCACAATTTGAAGACTCCAAGAAAAACAATGAGTCAACATTTCCCGTGAAAAGCTTTTTCAATATTTATATGTGGCTTGTGCCAAAAAATTGCACCTCATTGCAAGATTAAATTAATCTAATTTCAATTTCTGGTGCTTGACTAGAAGACTGAAAAAGCTTTCCTGGCTCCTGCTAGTAAACATTTTTTTTCCATGTACAAGTACCCATAGAGGATGATTGAATTACTTCTGCAATCTTTTCCCAATATTCCAGGTTGACCAGTCCCTCGAAGTCTTATATACAAATGATTGATCAGTGGACTCTGGAACCATTTTATTCCCCTCGTTTGAATTTCCTCTATCCTCCAGGAGGTGTGAGTCACAGAACAGGGCACCGACTTTTAACAGTGGTCTTATTAGTGGTGTTCACAGTGGTATGTTTCTATTGTGTACCTTTCTTCTACACCCATGGATCAGAATAAGGCTCAAAGCCACAACTTGACACTGAGATCGCACAAAAAAGACCTTCTCTCTGCTGACTGCTACGCCATCTTTTGAATTACTCTTTTTTTTAAGAGAGGTTTTCCCATCCTACAGGTATAGTCTATGTTTCTGATTCCCAAATACACTTTTCTGCATTAAAATATCATGCATCAAGAAATAGATAAAGTGTGAAGAGCTGCCTCTGAAGAATAGCCACAAAAAGGTTGAAAGCTTATGGGTAAGAATTAGAGACCGAGGGAACAAAGGGAACCTTGTGGCTGGTGTCTACTACATGCCATGAAATCAAGGGGTGCTTATTGATGAAGTCTTCTTACTCCAGCTACAGAAGGCATCGCGCTTGCAGGCTCTCCTCCTGCTGGGGGACCTCAACCACCCCAACAACTGCTAGAAAAGTAGCACGGTGAGCTGTAGGCAACCCAGGAGACTCCTGGAGTGCATGGAGAAAAATTTCTTAAGCCAGGTAACAGACAATCCTACCAGAGGGTAGGATACTGGACCTGTTGGTCACCAATGCAAGCAAGCTCATCAGTGACATCAAAACTGGAGGCAGCTTGGGCTGCAGTGATCATGCACGGGTGGAGTTCACAGTCCTGAGGGATATAGGTCAGGTGAAGAGTAAAGTCAGCACCCTGAATTTCAGAAAAGCAAAATTCCACCTGTTCAAGGAGTTAGTCAATGGGACCCACTGAGAAACTGCTTTCAGAGACAAGGGAGCAGAACAGAGCTGGCAGATCTTTAAGGATGCTTTTCACACAGTGCAAGAACTCTTGATCCCCAGCTGTAAGAAATCAGGAAAGGAAGGCAAGAAGGAAATGCACAGGCAGTGGAAGCAGGGACAGGTATCCTGGGAAGAGTATAGGGACGCTGCCCAGTTGTGTAGGAAGATCAAGGTGCAACTGGAGCTGAACTTGGCAAGGGGTGCCAAGAATAATAATAAGGGCTTCTACAGGGATGTCAGCCAGAAAAGGAAGGTCAAAGAAAGTGTACTGCCCCCGATGAACAAGACTGGCAAACTGGTAACAATGGACGAGAAGTCTGAGGTACTCAACAACTTTTTTTGTCTTCACTGGCAACCTCTCTACCCACGCCCCTCTACTGGATGGACTGCAAGACAGGGACTGGGGGAGCAAATTCCCTCCCACTGTAAGAGAAGATCAGGTTCATGACCACCTGAGGAATCTGAACATATAGAAGTCCAAGCTGATGTCCAAGTCCACACAATTTTAAGTCCCATGAATGTAAAGAAAAAAAAACCCACCTTATTTGTTATAGTTGCTGTCATCATCCTAACTTGTGAGCTGGTCAATGAAAGTCAACAGGCCTGGGTAACAAGACCTAACATTCATGAAACAATTGTTTGCAGAATTCTACTATCTAGCCTCTAATTCTTTGTTAGTTGAGTATGCAGTTAACCTTTCTATTATACTGAATTAATGTCAAGCTAATCTATACTTATTTTTTAGCTCTGTGCACATTTTCTTTTATCATTTTAAGAATTGTTTCTTTATGCATCTGCACATCATCAGTCTGCTCCATGGTAATTTTTAGGAATGATCAAGTGATTTCAGCAGAATTTGACACAGAAATAGACGTCTCAAAGATACCATGTTCTGTAAAGTTCAGGGAAAACAGCAGCTAGAGAAGGGTCCAAAGAAGTGTTCCCACTGAAAGGAAACCAGACTTCAGGCATTTTTATGCCTGAATTTCAGGCATTTTTATGCCTTAAGGCATTTTAATTCTAAGAGCCAGGGACCAATTAGTAAGCGAATAAATATGTTCCTGGCAGCTGGCAAATCCACATAGATATAACTTGGAGCTAACCCCAGCAGATATTGCCTCTTACCCATCCAGCCCAAAGTCATGAGAGAGAACTGAGAACAAAGCAGGGAGTGAACAGTACAGTGTGGCAATCCAGGGGATCCAAGGAAAAACTGGAGATATTTTGAGGGCAATGGTCAAGGGCAGGGTAGGAGTAGGAGACACTGTGGTAGAAGGCTATGAGGACATTATGTGTTTGTGCCTACAGGGGGGATAGGAAGAAGCCAGCAGGAAATGAGACTTCATTATTTTTGCTGCTTGAAGAACCTATGAAATTAGATTAATAGGCACTCTGCTTTTCAGGAATTCTCCTGCTTCTCCAATATTTTATTAAAAATGAATATTTCAGTGTCTATAGAGATCTGCAACAGGGTCCTCCAAGCTGGAGTCAGTGTAGTTCAGGATGGATAAGCAAGGCATTTTTTCTGACACTGAAGATGATCAAGATGTTATCAATTCCCATCACTGGCACATTTTTACAAACAGAATAGCAATAATAAAGCATTCAGTCTACACTAGTGACCTAACTAAACAATTCGATACAAAAATCCAGTCTTTTCTCAACAACAGCAGCAGTAGCAACAACTGATAAAAGCCCAGAAGCAGTAGCTCTAAACCTATCGGGAAATACACTAGACTAACAAAATGTCTCCACACTGGTCCACCTTAATCACCCTGATTTGGAGAGGAAACAGGAGAGAGCACGTGCCCACGATGGGGGTGGGGGGTGAGGATATGCTATTTCTCTTCAACTTTGGCAGCTGTTTGGGTGTGCAACATGACTCTTCTTTCAGCCTGCAGAAAAAAAGCTTATCTCTGCTACTAACATTTAGATAAGTCGTCCCTCTCAGTCAATTAAAACCAGCTATTCCTTAGAAAACAGGGTTCATAGAAATCCCTCTGAGCCATGCCACAAGTATACTGCCACGCAAAGAATCAAAACCAAAACCATGAGAAACAAATATCACATTTCAAGATTTGAAAGGTAACATGGAAATATGCTTAAAAGAGTTTGCATTCCCAGTTACAGACAAAAAAAAGTGTCATGATCTATTTGAGCAAATCTTCCACAGAGAAATGAAGTAAATAGGCAAAAGCTTTTTTTTTATAATTGCAGTTCTTATTAGAGCAAATGCAAAATAACTTTCCCCAAATACTCAGGCACTGCTGGGAAAAAAATATTTCATATTAATCAGAAATCCATTCAGTATGCATGTCTCTACAAGTTTTAATGTTAGGATACCAAAACAAGCTATATTTTGAGATATTAGTATTTAATTTGAACTCTAAGCACTTTATGGCCTGATTATACCCTGATGAACTTAACACTTTTCTGTTACTATTACTGACTGTTTTGGAACAATGTATTATGGACATTGATACTAGCTTAGAAATAAATGCAACACTCTTGCAATAACCTAGTATACCTAAATTATTAAGCTTATTCTTTTCTTTAAATCTTAACCTGGTTTGGGAAGCAGGAGACAGAGAGGCTGTTTTGTTTAGGATTACAACAATATATGAGTGGAAACTTATGTAGAGATTTTCCTTATTCTGTTTTTGAAAATTAAGGTCTACTGAGGTGCAAGAGTGTGAGTCAATTTATGTTTTCTCAGATACTCAGCACTTCCTTCTCCTCTTGCAAAATAACTGCCGTAAGCGATAGCTTAAACACCTCATCCATTTCAGTTCTGCATCTTTTCCTTCCAGTGTCTCTGCCCCTAAATGTCTTCAGCATCACCCGCCTCCCACATGTTCCCTTAAAAACACCTCCCTTTCCTCTTTGTCACCTCATCTTGCAAGGTTTTCAAACTACTCTTTTCCCAATGCTCCTCATATTTCTTGCTTTTCCACAGGTTTCCCAGCTCCTATATTTGTTTTCTGTAGAGGTGCTCTGAATCCCCAGCCCTGCACCCTCCCTTGTCATGCCCATCTCACCTGATGGCTCTGCAGTACCCATGAATGTGCCAGAACTGGGACAAGGTGTCCAGGCCCCTGCTTTTAGATACAACCTATTGATGACTGGGACATCCAGACCATACCTGCCTGGTTTGGGAATGTGTTGTGGTCCACCATAAAAGCTAGACAGCTACCACCTCGTGCTCAGTTCTCTCGGCAGCAGGCTGTCCCAGCAACTCACTCCTCTGGTTTCCAGCCTGTACGTAGTCACAGACAGGCTGTACCTATTTGTTGTTCTTCAGGCCTTCCCCCGAAGTCAGCTCTTCTGCTTTCCTTAAACAGCCAGTTCTTTCAAAATCCTGTTAAACTGCAGTGTTTTGTTTGTTTGTGTTTTTGGTGGGTTGTTTTTTTTTTTTATTTTTTATTTAAAATGGGTCTTCCTACAGCAATGAATTCCACAGGAAACTAATATTCCTGTTAATTTAAAAGTGTTAGTTTTATTAACGGCTTCATGTTTTAATATAAGATGTCATACTGAGGACAGAGGTCTGGTTCCGTGAGTAACTACCAAGTGAGCAAGGGTATTCACTGCTTCTTCATTTTTCCAAAGCAGCTCTCATTATCTAGGGCATTTCAATTCACTTTCTTCTGTTCTGACTAGCACTCCTATTTACTGAATTATGCCATCCAAATAACCTCTGCCCTGTGCCTCTCTTCATTTTTATTACTTCTCCTTCTTATAATGAGGTGCAAAAAACCTGAATACAATAGTCAGGTAATCAAGGTAAAGTTCTGTAGAAAGCAGAAATATATCTGTAATTATTTGCTGTCCCATTGTATTTCTGTCTGCATTAAAATAATTTTTGCTATTCAGAGAGTATCTAGATCCACACATTCATAATTTAACATTAAAATAGATAAAGTTATAGGCATGATCTCAATATATCCTGTTCTCAGTGGAACTGCAAGGGTTTATAAACTTTGTATCTCAAAGGCTTATAGGAAATGTGAGTGATATTTGTGTAAATGACATGTGTGCCAATATTCAGTTAGTAAAACACATTGTTTCTGTCCCCAGCATAAGATTCCCTATCCTTTATCTATGCTGAAAAGGTGACAAAACTTCCCCTTATAGCTCCATTGTATTCCTCTAAGCTCTTCAAGCTGAGCAACATATTAGCTCCCAGAATATGAGTATTCCTGTGAATGGGATATTTTAAGAATGCTTTGCAGATCTAGCACCTTTTCTCAAAATATTTTAGTATTCTCTATAGTCATTCCATTATTCTTAAAACAGCTCATGAAGAATGTCAGTATGACATCCATTTTCCTGATGGACGAACCAGGGAAAAGAGGAACCGAATGATTTGCCTGAAATATCAATGTACAAAGCCTTTTCAAGAGGAGGAACCCAGGAGTTTTACAGTAGAGTCTATTACCCTAGCCACAAAGAACATGTCTTCAGTGGCACCTCAGTGCCACTTTGCAGCAGACTCCTTGGCCACACTTTCAAACGACAAAGTAGCTGTCTGCATTGCTATTGCGATTATCAGTGGACTCGAGCACCATTGTCCGTGAGCCACCATTGCAATCTGTGCACGCACTGTAAAAGTTATCTTATCAGCATAGAGCTGGATCTTGGGAAACTTGTTTCCTGAGCAATCAGGTTACCAAGATAAACAACTTGTATATTTGGGAAGCCACTTGGGTCCCACTCAATCTACCAAGAGCAACTGGGCTTTGAAAATAGGTGAAAGGAACAAGGAGAAAATGTTTTAAAATTAGCCTTCAACAGTGCTGGGCAGTGACAGGTATTTAATTCTTACAAGCACATGGCCAGAACAGTTACAATTCAGAATGATCACAATTAGCTTTTCTCAAGAGCTATATAAATAAAACTAAGTTCTCAACTTACCATCTGTCTACATCCTAGATCAAGAAGTGCTTATTTTATCTTCTTACAACTGCAGGTAAAGTTCTATGCCTGTGCTCACCCAAGACAGCGTTTAACCACTGTCTTTCCGGCATGCTGAGAATCATAATCATAGAATCATAGAATTGTCTAGGTTGGAAAAGACCCTTGGGATCATCGAGTCCAACCTTCTACCCTACTCTACAAATTTCTCCCCTACACCATATCCCCCAACACCACATCTAAACGGCTCAAACACATCCAGGAATGGTGACTCAACCACCTCCCTGGGCCGCCTATTCCAATGCCCGACCACTCCAAACACTGGCACACCTTTGGGTGAGGATGAGAGAAATTTTCTTGGAGCTTTTTCAAACTTAGATGCCATTCACAAGATTATCACAGCGGTGATAGATTTGTTCAAGACTTCACATTTGTGCAAACAGACTTCTACTGGGTTTCATGCTAATTCACTGGCAATAATCGTTAGATAAACTAATTCTTCATAGATTAGTTTCACAGAAGTGTAAAATTTCCATAGCTTTCCTCATCCAAAAGAGACTTGAGGAACAGGTATTTATGAGCATAAATTCTATGGATCATTAGCAGAATTTGGTCCACTGAATCCTTGTGGGCCTTTAGAACATGTCTTCTCTGATATACTTAGTACAATTACTCAATCAAACACTGTGATTTGAATTTATTATTTCTGGCCAATGGCACATTCCAGCACAGTCACATCTGGTACTCCTGTACTTGTTGCCATAGGGTATGTACTCTGCTGTTCAAACAGCAATTTAATAGCCGCACTGGCTAAATAATGACATTGGCTTAAATCCGTATTTTCTGAAATATTCAAGATGAATGGAAGCAAAGATTTGCTACTTGTCTTTAAAAAATTCTTTTGCATTTTTAGAACAGAAATCAAGCAGCAATTTTATTGGCATATTTGTAAGTAGAATATTAACAAATCTCCCTAACTCTATAAAACTTAATGTATACTAGGTATCACCAACCTGAACAGAATTATTACTGCATGGTAATACTGTCCTCAAAATAGAAGTCTACAATGTGAGCACTTAAGCTCACATAATGAATGCCAGGCTATCATACAGTTATTACTCTGCACAGTGTATAATTACAGAAAATGGAGAATATTCTGGGCTTGCAGTTTCTCTATTGTTGGACTGTTTGGTAAACTTGACTGGCAGGTTCTCTGTTAATTTTTTTTTAACCAGCAGGGAATCAAGTTGTGCAGTCACTTTGAGTGACAGCTAAAGAAAACTGACTAATAAGCGAACGCCCCACACTGCATGTTAAAAATGCAAACACCATCCAGAAAAAGGAATTGAAGTAGCCAATTTGTATAATAAATGACTTCATAAGGCATGCATGATAACAAAACTGAGGAAAAACGGGATGCCAGTCCAGGTGGGCTGCATGCAGCAGGCATCCACAGCACAGCACAGCATGTCTTTATATCCAAAAGGCAAATACCACATACCTTGGCAAATATGCCAATTAATTAAATAAATTGTTAATAGAACTAGTTTGCTCAGTTTTGGTTTCCTGGGATGAAATTATTCAAAGCACCCTTTACACCTTTGAAGACAAATGCTTAAATAGTCACAGATATTCGTCATAGGAAATGCGGGTCCTTGGCCCTCAAAGCAGCTGGAGGGTGGAACGAGGGATTTTGCCAATACCTTAACCTGGTATAAATTAAAGCAGCTTGAAGATGGCTGTCATTTGCCTTTGCTGATGACAGCTTTAAAGGACTATTGATTCAGCTGATGAGCTTTGGAGGAGTATAACCACGTTGCCTTTCCCAGGGCCATGCTCTTTGCACGGGAGCGAACAGCTACTCCAGAGCATCAGGGGATCATTGCAGACTGGAAAGCTCTCCTGCAGTCCCTGGCTGTGAATTAAGGGCTGTTACGTGGTGGAAGTAATTGCCTGTGCTTGTGAAATAGGTCAGCCTGCCAAGCAATGCAAGGCTCTTCCCTCAGTCACAATGCATCAAAGCCCCAGAAAACCGGCTAAGCTAAATGTTTGAGAGAGAAGAGGGTGAGGGAGGGAAGAAAGAAAGTGGAGCAAAGGTGTAAGCAACTAGAAAACACCTGTGATTCCTTCTATGAGGAAACTGACTGTACTTGCCAACATTTCACCTTAGGGGTAAAACTTTTTACTTTTGCTCACTGAATGGTGACTCATGGTACAACAAGGTGCAAAGGCAACACGTAACACAGTAGGATTTGAGTCATGTTAGATCCATCGTAAGAAAGATTTTAGTTGAAATTTGTGAAAAGTCCTGGTTCTAGTTTCAGAAGTAAGTTAAACTTGTATCCGTGGCAGTATTTAGGTACTTAATGTCCCTGGTGCGAGTGGATATCAGATACTAAAGCACTTAGATGAAATCATATGGGCCAAGATCTCTACATTTAAAAATAACATTGACTTTAAGTTTGCTACAAGACCCCTACCACAGCTCAAAATAAACCCTTACGTTGAATCCTCAGTGGCAGTTCCAACTCAAGTTGGAAAGCTCTTTTGAACTTCAGAGTATAACACTGACCATCACCAATCATTCTTCCTCCTCTTGCAGTGTGGGTAGGGATTACACATTTATGCAGATCTCAGGTTTAGGATATCCAGAACCACCAACCTCAGAGGTCTTTCTTCTTGATATCCAAGTCTTTATACTCTTTGTGGAAGAGCTCTGCGTTGCAAATATGGAGCATTTGTGTAGGCCACTATACGAAGCAAGTGGAAAAGGCTATCTTGCATTGCTTGGTCTGATTAAGGGTAGGCTAATGGTTGCTGCTAATGTCAGGGTTGATATTGTCTAGAAAAGTCTAACTGGCATATCCTAAATGCCTTTTTTACCTAGGATTTAGATGCTTCTAATTTTTTCATTGTTTTTACCATATATCTCATAACTGGGCCTTAAAATACAATTATTGTTCCAAGGCTAGCATGTAGCAACAATGTTCTAATATAACGCTAACTTTTATCCCTTCTTTATACCACTTCACAGTGAGCAATTGGCTCTTCTTTAGAAGCAGAGGCTGCTGTGGCTTGTGCAGACAAAAACAGATTCAGTGTCTCAAGTGTTTCCTGCCAAAAAAGACCGACTACAGTTTTTGAACTATGAAGACTAAAAAGTTTTGGAAATGCAACCCGAGGGCACGTTCACCTGGTCCCTTGCTGAGGACATATTCACTGCCTGTCTGAGAAAATTACACTTTCCCTGAGACTTTAACTATGTTTTCAACAGTAGTTTTCTTCTGCTAACTTTAAAATTTTCAGCCTTGCTCTGCTCTTTCCATGGGCAGACAAAAAGGCTCTATCTACCTAAGATACTTGTATATTCTTTTCTGCCTTTGGTCACTCATGGACTTGCTTTTCCTCTTTGCTGAAGCTTCTACTTAAACAACAATAAAAATAAGTGAAAAATCCAAGATAAGGTAAAAGCACCATTAGAACAACCTTCCAGGAGGGAGAACACATTGTTGTTCAGAGGCCAATATATTTCCAGAGCAAGTGCCCTTTGACAAATTGCTAATTCTTTGCTGCAGTCCATGGTTTTCACTAAACCCTGTGCAGTGAGTGTGAATGGATGTAAGGACTTTTTCCAACTACTGAAGACCTGTGCACAGTCAGACAAGAATTTTCTCTATTTGCCATCAAGCACACAAGTGCTGCACGCTAACTAACCATAGGTGTAGACAGGCAGAACTACCTACCATGAAATCTAGGCCAATGCAAAGAGGAACTCATTCAAAGTACAGCACAGGTAACATTCTGGCATATCCTCTCAGGGGTCATTTCACCCAAAATACAGCACAATCCCCCATTTGACCACTCCTGGCAAAGACATAGCGTATAGAAAAAAACAAGTAGCCATGGCAAACTTTTCTTCTGAATTAATTGGATAGAGAGGAACAGAAGAAGCAGCAATATATCAAACTGCTTCACTACTGTACCGCCAGCTGAAACACCAAATGGGAAACCTAGAAAAATTTTGAAAATCCTACCCATGATTCTGACAGAGATTATATTATTATTGCACGCTTACTGTTTGTGATTATCTTTTGCCATTCAAAGCAACACTCTGCCGTAAGTTTCTTTTTTTTTAAAAATTGGTTTTACTCAGAAAAATTTCAAAAGGTGTCGAACATACTTCAGGAATTTTCAAGGTTAATTGTCAAATCCTACATGACACCATGTCAACTTCTCTGTGGTAAATATAGACTTTTGATCATCAGACTGTCAACTGTATTATTTATAAGTCAGTATTCCTAGAAACACATCTAAAGGCTATACTTAGAGGTAGTGCCACAATACTGCAGTGCTGCAAAAACTGGTCACATATGGAGGTAAACAGTTTTGAAAGGTTAACTTTCCTCAGCTGTGATGTGCTCTGACATCCTGTGGATGCCAACTGGCTGCAGACAACACCAGAGCAGAAGAGCTGTGGGTATGTCAGGGAAGGAGACAGCTGCTTATTTGGATGAAAATCTACATCTTAAAATGCTAGAATGGAAAATCTGCAGGGTATTGTAGGAAGGTCAATGATAAGAATGTTAAATCCAGGAATAGGCTCAAAACTGACTGAATCCTGAATGAGTTTTATGTCTGAGCTCATGAATATTTATTTTAAGTAATCAATTATTTATATCAGATAGTACTTAAGTATATTTGTTAGAAATGTATTTTAAATATAGTATTAGTTAAAAAATGTAAGGCATCTAGCACAGTCACCCTAAACAAGCACGCAAAAATTCTCCAAAAGATTTTCAAGGTTTAATTTAGAGCAGACTTAAAATAAACGTCTCGCACTCATCTGTCCTGAGACAATCTCCTAAGCAAATATGAACTGAGTGCCAGTAAATCCAGTTTGTGATGCACTCCTCTTCCAGCTAATGCAGCCTACACTATCAAACAACCCTCTCAGTTAAAGTCTCCTCAATATTTATGGTTGAACCTCTAACACCCTTGTAAAGGGTGTTTGTCTCTATTCTCATTTTATAAATCAAAAACTGAGACATACATAGACTCCTTTAAGAAAAGTAGCTTATTTAATCAGTTTCTTCGATACTTTGGGCACTGATAAACCATCAGTTCATCTCATTCTCTCCATGTAGCCAGGTTAGCTATTTTTAGAAATGAAATGCTGTCTAACTCAAGTCTTTGTGCTTGGGATATCTAGATAAAACTTAATGGACAGGCATATACAGACAGTTGGACCTTAATTTCTATGAAATTTCAACTGTTCAAGCCAACAGAGTGGCCTCTGGGAAACGTTGCAAGATGAATCCATTTTCCCACATCTCAAGTCTTTCCTTTTCTATGAGGGTCTATTTTGTCTTGCTAAGAAGAACAGATAATTCCAGGGTCAAGAATATTTTACAGAAAGTCTCACACTTTTTTCCTTAAGCTCATCAATAAATCTTCAAATGCCTGCAGTGCCCCGGTATTTCAGAAAGTGCGTTCCATGGGGACAAAAAGCTAAGAATAAAATGAATGAAAAAACCCCACTCAGTAGATATGGCTTACGTGATAATATGAGTCACATGCAGTCCGAGGCAGAAATACATGGTTTTGTTACTCTCCAGTGAATGAAAGAAAAAAAGCTGTAGGGCAGTGTTTATCTATCCTTATTCACGCTAGATAGCATTGTCCTGTTTCCACAGTAGCAGCACTACTCAGGATCATTGAAAGGATACAAGAAGCTGTCCTTAATGACACTTAATATGCTGAGAATATGCAATATACTTTTTCACAGAAATGCGTTGCAATGGTCACAAAAGTACAATTGAGAGAGGCAAACAACCTGCCCATGGCACGTTAACTCTCTGCAGAACCAGATTGTTCAGCTTGTTTGTTATATAGAAATGTAATAGCAATAGTATCTGATCATTAAAAACATTGATAAAAAAAAAAAAAAGGAAAAGCCATTCAGTCATGTTCAAATCTACACACTTCTTTTATTTGTAGGATACTTTTGTAAACATTCTAAAAATAAAAAAGGCTTGTCAAAAAGAAGCCTTGAAAGAAAATGTTGCCCTTAAGGGTCACTAAAACAGAAAGTAAATTAAAAAAAAAAAAAGATGTTGTGCAGGCCAAAACAGAAGAACCAGGTAATTGCATACAGGCAGATGCAGGCTTACCAGCAAAGCTAAGTCATCTCTAGTGTCTTCTTTTCATACCAACCAGTATGGTGCATGGTCCTATGTTGCAGGATATGACGGAGGCTGTGCAGCTCTGCAGCACCATTTCCTCGTGTATCCATTCCCTCCCCTTCCCCAAATTCTTCTGGCACGCTATACGCGGTGTTACGTGAGTGGGACTCACTCCATGATGGTGTTGAGAGAGCATCCTCAAAGATAATGGTCCTGACAGGACCATTGTTAAGGTTAGGATGTTTCAGACGGCTGATGTCATTTCTGCAGGAGTCCATGCCATCCTTTAGGCAGGGGAATTGGGGTGATGGAAACCTAGGCCTTGCTGTTGAGAGAGGATAAGCATTGACGAGTCCTACAGGAGTGGATTTCTGCTTACTTAGTTGATAGAAGTATTAGAAACCATATAATATTTAGGTGGCTGATAAAAAAAGACACAGACACCATCTTGTGATAATTTCCCGCTTTGTTGGAGTCTTTTTAAAGCACCTGATTACCAGCAAAGAACAGTGGTGATGACTCATTATTTTTTTATTAATAGCAAAGCAAAAGAAAAACCTTTCATACATAAATACCAGTGAAGAGAGATTAAGAAGATAGGAGTTGCCACACTGGCTCAGGCAAAGGTGCATGGAGCCTTGTACCTCTGACAATGGCCCAGATGAGTCATCTAGGGAAAAGCACACAAACAGGACAGCCATACTCTCCTCTTTCCCCAAATGTGGGTTTATGTTTCAGCTACTTTCAATTCTCTTTCTCTTCCATGACCGCTCCCAGCTTCTTTTTGGACTTGTGTAACATTTATCACCCAGAATATCCTCTAGCAAGGAACTCCACACCTTAAATACACCCTCTGTGAAAAGCCACATCTGTTTATTCATTCTGAATCTACCATCTGCTAACTTCTCTTCTTTAGTCATCAGATCTTGTACCAAAGAAACTGCAAACCACTGCTCACTCCTCATTGCACTCACAAGTTCTTATTTGATACACATAATTTTAGTTTTCAGTTTTCAGAAAAGGCTGAAAACACAGCCCATGTGTGTTCGATATCTTCAGTGTAATAACACATCTACTTTTGTCCTCAAGGGAAGGGAAGGGAAGGGAAGGGAAGGGAAGGGAAGGGAAGGGAAGGGAAGGGAAGGGAAGGGAAGAAGAGAAGAGAAGAGAAGAGAAGAGAAGAGAAGAGAAGAGAAGAGAAGAGAAGAGAAGAGAAGAGAAGAGAAGAGAAGAGAAGAGAAGAGAAGAGAAGAGAAGAGAAGAGAAGAGAAGAGAAGAGAAGAGAAGAGAAGAGAAGAGAAGAGAAGAGAAGAGAAGAGAAGAGAAGAGAAGAGAAGAGAAGAGAAGAGAAGAGAAGAGAAGAGAAGAGAAGAGAAGAGAAGAGAAGAGAAGCTGCCACTAGGACAAAGAAGAGACTGCAGAGCTGAATCAGGCACCGTAGGATTGACTCATCCCTGGTGGAGGGTGGACAAAAGCCAACGCTAGGTTTTTCCTGCTGCATAGTGGGCTGTTCCAGTCAGAAAGATGAGGGAGAAAATGACACAGCTTTTCAATGAACTGCCTAAGTATGAGACCAAAACAAAATGTCTGCATGTATAATACTTTTTTTCTACGTATTTACTAATCTTCATTTTTATACACTGTAATAAGCAGTGAAATAGTTAACAGTCGTCTCGGTTCTCAGTTCAATAACTGCCACTAAACACCTGACAACACACTGACACAAAGGAGATATTTCACAGTGCTCACCATCATTTATTCAGATTTCCACAAACACAGGCACACATCACTTTCCTGATCTGTAGTTGTTTTAATTTACTTCATAACTATAGGGATTAGGAACTTTAGAAATAACTGAACTAAGATTCTGGAGAACAAAATGTCAGCCTCAAACAAGAGCAAGTTAGCTTCCAACTCATATGAACTGAGCTTCTGGCAGGAGCAGCACAAGTTTTAATGTGAGATTTTCTTACTTTATTCTCAGTTTCTGAGTCTGTACAACTCTCATAGCATACACTAATATGTCAGACACATACTGTTGATGAGGGAAGATACTGGAAGAGAATTGGGTCTATTTACGTCAGTAGCTTCTCATGTACTTCTTATAGACACATGAAATAAAATGATAAAATGGAAGTCTGCAATGTGCCAGTTGCTCAGTATTGCTCAGTATCTCTGTTTATGAGCCAATGAAGTTTGAGGCATCAGGCCTGCTGATGTCATTTATAGGAAGAATCAAAGAAGTTAAGAAAACAGTTAGGAAGAAACACATAATTTGAACATGTACCTTTGCAACAGGCTTGCATGGAAGGCACGAAGAAGCTATTAAGTCTTCTTACCTGAAATTCTTTTATTACTAGACTATCTTTTCCTGCTCCCTCCAGAAAACAAGAAAAACAGAGAACCGAAGTCTGCTTGTAAGAGGAGCAATTATGTTGAATTGGCTGAAGAACATGGTGAAGTCAACAGAATGTGTACAGGACCTGCCACCCTCAAAGTCCCTAAATGCTGCTTACTCGGACAATTCTCCTAGAATCAATTTTGGCAATTAGGCAATTTTTTTAAAGTGTTGGCCCTAGAGCCATTACAGTATTATATTCTGAACCAGCAGTTCCAATTGGTTTTGGGAAGTATTGGTGACATGTACTTTAGCATTAGGGCCCATGCAACCAATTTTTATTTTCCTGTAGCAGTTCCATGCACATATTTCTGTGGGTTGTATTGGAAATTTCCCCACTGGTTCGCAGAGGGGCTGTGTATGTATACATCACAGGGACTGAAACTGTCACTGTTTTCTCGGCAACAATTGCCAGCTTGTGCATTTCTTGCATTGTTTCACAGAACTTCATCACAAGTGGCAATAACTTCAGAACTTCATCACATTCTGCAATAACAGCAATGTACACTGTTGTATACACTACCAGCTGAAAATGTGTACAGAAGATACATATATTCAGTACGTTGTACTATTGCAGCAAATAGTAATGAACACTAAAAAAACTTTATCTCAGTAAGCCTTGTCTATAACTCAGGAAAAAAAAAGAACCCTCAGTCTGGAAGAATCTTTGTAATTAATTTCCATTGTATGGAGTCTGAATGGTTTGCTATTTGAATAGAATACAATGCTCACCTTAGTTATGGCAGCTACTTGTTCAGCACATCAGTTTTATTCTCATAAAGAAACACAATTCTTCAGCAGAGGAAATGGCATGTTTCTGATCTACTTGCACTGCCTGAATGACGTACTAGGTGACATAGTGGATGTTTTCTCTTTCTTTATGGTGACAAAGTGTGGCAACTGGAGCCTTTGTACTGAGGCAGGCTTAGATTGTTTATCAGACAAGTCCTGACATATTTCAATATAATTTCACTGAAGGTATCTTGTAGAAAGGTTAGTTTTGTTCTGCTTCCTTGTTTTCCAGCAGCTGGTGGCCAGGCCAGCTCTGAGTCACAGGTCATAAATGTATCTTTCAGTCAGTTGATAGGACATGTTTATATCAAAAACATATGTAGGATTCACTTCTTTATTATGAAGAATTATTAATTACTGCATTATTTAGATTCATAGCACAAATAACTTTCTTCCCCACAGTCTGGGTATTTTGGTGTCGTTTAATTTCACAGTCATTCTGGTCCCCTAAACCCAACTTTAAATGCTCTGACAAATAAGAAATTAAATAAAATCCTAGGCACTACACCTAGCTTCCTCTATAAAAACCTTATTCCAGAGAGTTTGTGAAATAACTAATACAGGCCTTAATTGATCACGTAGGAGACCCAGTCTAGGGCTCAGAAGTTAATAATGAAGAGTATTTGGCCAAATGCACCTACTCATGTCAATGGAGTTGCAGTGCTTCAGCACTACCAGCTGCAACAGTAAGGAATGGGTTGCACCAAATTAGTCAGCTTAGAAATGATAACAGCTGTTGTTCTGACATGTTACTTGAAAGAGAGGACATGGAAAAGCCTTGTTTCCTGAGTTATTTTGGTATCCGTGCCTACTGTGTGGTGTGCAAGAAGGTGAGAGACTGAAGTCTGCAATGACAGCAAGAGGTTGTACTTAAGTGGCCAACTAAAAGCAAAAGAAAATGCATGTGGTTATAGGTAGCCAGAGCAGAAGGAGGCCAGCATATTCACCTGTGATACAAATCATGTCATCCTTGTTTGCTAATATCAGTATGATCCCTTGCGATCTGTGCCAGCTTTTCTCCACTTATCACCTTTCAGTCGGGATTGATTCATACATCCCTCCTACAGAACACCACACAGCTGGGAGTACATCACATCTACTCGTAATCCATATTTAACAGACCTCATGACAGGAGAGCAATTACGTACAGCTACTCATTAGGTCCTGCCAGAGGACAAAACCAGAACAATGTAAAGACCGTATCACCTGCTCTGTTAGGACCTGCAATGTCTCTTTCATAATAATAGTTCACAGCTTCTCACAGATCTAGAAGAATCAGAGTTTGTAACTTGTTCCTTCTGCTGCCAGGAGCGGGTGAACAGGTCATGCAACTTCTTTTCTACATTCAGATTCCAATCAGAGGAGTTGATGAAAACCAAGAGCCAAAATTACCCTGGCAACTCCTCTCAAAAAACCTCCATAAAAAAGTGGAGAAAGAGCAATTCAGAGAATAGTCAACACTTTCACTAGGAAGCGTCAAGAGTTTTTGTGCAAAGCTGAACAGCTTCATTCATTCCCTTTCAGGAGAAGCACTGACACTCTCCAACAACTGTGGGTAAATGGCCTGCACAGTCTGGTAGGTGAAAGACATTGTAGAACATGCATTGATATACTCAAAAGTTGATTCAGTGACTGATGTCTTTCCAGTACTGTTTTTAGGACAGTATAGATCTGAGATATCTAATCTACAAAATAAATAAATGAGGAAAAGCCAGCTAATGACCACTCGGAGCAGTCTTCTAAGTCAATTTGTCTGTGGGCAGCAAAAGAAACCATTCTTGATGTGAACTGCTGATGCACATGATATTTTCTCTGACTATTCATCTGCAAGTCTATGAGGAAGAATAAAAGACCATAATGAATTGTAGAAATGTTCAAGCTAACATTGTACTGACTGCTACTGAAGCAATAGCAATAGAAAACCTGTTCACATTCAGCATTGTAATCATTCACCATGAATATGACTTTAACAAACAGATAAACCTTGTAGCGCTGCTTCATGGCCAGTGAATTTGGGACTTTCTGAATTAACTAGATTACAGAAAAAAAGCATCATCTCAGAGAAGACTCTGCCTCTGGTTGCCCAAAATACAACATACGACTTGGTAGCAGAAGCACTGTAAGTGTATCTTGATTGTAAACATTATTCATTGGGAATGCTAAATGGAAATTGGAGCTGATACTCCTCCCAGGGTTGTCCCACCTAAAAGCATCAAAAATATATTAGTGAAAAAAAGTACTATACTGCCAGCTTGTATTCTTGTTCTCTGTTCTAGATTAATATAGTCTTTTAGTCCTGGCAAATTTTAACAGCCTTATGGCTACTTAGATAAGAAGAGTTAAATGCAAACAGTAATTAGGCATGCAATAACTTTAAGAATCCTCATGAATGGTTGTTGAATTTCTAATTCCAATGTTTCTTTTATTCACAAACCCCCAAGTGTTCTTTGGCTATCAGGTAAGCATTTAAAAGATGTAATACAGCATTTATATGATGTGGGTGATCTCTGGTACAGTTGCTTAATTAAACAGTAAGGTTTACACAGGCACAGCCCAAGGCACAAAGCTCTGTTTGATTTAGATCCTGGCTATCAGACAGCCGTCAGGGTCTGGAAAAAGTATGCTTAAACTAACAGCTCCTTTTTATTAGTTGGCAGGCATATCAGTGGTAAAGTATATTCAGTGAGAGACCCTAGAGTCTGAAAACTCATTTTTGCTTTTTAGTGAGCAGAATTAGAAAGAATTACCTAAGGGTTTTCTGCTGGATTTGTGCATGGATCCTGTTTACATTTTTATGTTGGGTATAGTTTTTGAAGTAACTGTAAACTGTGCATTTTATAATGGCAAAGTTTTATGTAATATATATCTCTTTTGATATTGCCATAAGGATATTCATGCTGGTAAAGATTTGAAAGATTAAACTGGGGACCTCTATAGCTAAAAAATATGAACATACTACAGCCTGAGCTAAAAAATGCATATTTGCTAGGTAGCGCTCTAAGAAACTAGGCATAGGTACGAGGAGACCTGCTACATACTCCCTAATGGATGCACAACTTAACTATTGATCCAAGTCTTAACTTAAACCAGCCTTAGATTGATATATTTCTATTGCAAAGGCTTTCAGGACCTGTGGTTCATATGTTAGAATACTTACATTTTCCAATTAAATAAGAAATATAAGTAGTAATAATATTACTTATGTTTGCCAGTGTAAGCTCACATTGTAATTATAAAGGAAATTTATTGGAAATGATTCATTCACAGCCTACTTAAAGATTAGATCTTTCTCCACTTACCTCTGAGGATTTTATAAGATATGGAGGGCCAAACTAGGTCAGATCTAGAATCAGTTTAAAGGTGCTATGAAAAGTAAAATAATCTACTTGAATGCCTCAATGCTAAAATTTTGGTTCCACTTTTATCCAAGTATTTCAATTAGGCTGAAATATGAGTCTATAAAGAGACTTCAAACGGGCATTTCCTAACTTATGAAAGTTTAGTGGAAAAAATATTTGAAATGTAAGCATGATATTTCTCCATCTGTATTAAAAGGTTCTGCTAACATTATGCGGTTTTAATATTATTCAGTATAACTTCAAACAAATGACTCCAGGCTCCTCTAGAAAGCCCAGCTACAACTACAATTGATTTCTGGAAGTAGCTAGGGGTACAGTGGATGCACAGCATGACTTTGGCTCATAAACCTGATGAATACTTGATTAGCAACTGTGGCAATTAACCATTTTCCACCTGCCAGAAACAGAAGACAGCACAATGTTGTCTTCCCTTGTCTTGCCTACACCCTCGTCCAGTTTTCTGCAGGCCACTGCGATACTGGGCAACACAGTGAGTGGCCAGTGTAAGACTTTGGGCCTTCATCCAGCACCAGAAAGCCCCTTTAATAGCAAGGCTTTACATTAACGTCATGTCAGGTATTAAATTGGTACAACTGGGTATTACACTTGAGCTTGGTCAACAGGGCCATAAAGATCAGCCAGTTTACCACACCTGTGTGTGTGCACTGACTAGTATCTCCTTCCTCCTGTTCCTCCGTACTTTGCCCAGTGTGGGTTAGTGATGCCATTGCACAGGAAAGACTTTTCTTGGATCTGGAAAGGTAAGAAGAGCAGCTGCCTTGATTTTCTCAGACCCTAGTGATGTAAACACAGTTAGGTAGCACACTACTTATGTGCTGTATGGATGTGAAACCGTTCAAATGCGTCTGTTGAGAGTGGATCAGATAAGCATGCTGTTTCAGCTGTTATAAGGACTTATACAACCAGGTGGAATGCTTGGAATTGCTAAACAACAGTTACATCACTCAAAGGTAGCGTTCAATCTCTCTAACGCATTTTTAAAAGGAATGTCAGACTCATTTCTATGAGCTTCTTTGACAGTGCTGATAATACTGTGATTAACCAGGCTCTCTACGGACAGACTCAACAGTTTGCAGTCACATAAGGTCACCACAGATATTAAGAGTTTCTGATAAAAGCTTAAGTGAGGAACTCATTTATGCCAACAAGTTACTCATCTAAGGCTATGTCATTTCCATTTGTTTAAGGGTAACAGTCATCTGCACATCTCAATACATTTCAAATATTGATTTATTGATACTCTCCACAGCCTGAGAAATTCCTATTTTATGATTACTTTTATGAGGCTACAGCATTAGAAAGGTTACTGGTGGCCTCCTGATGTCAAAAAAGTCTTGTCTTTCCTTTCCTTTCCTGTGTTGCAGACCTCTTAAAAATGCCATCTTTAAGAATGAACAAGGACCTTATTAATACTCCCAACTATTCAAGGGTACAAAAGCCTTTCAAAGAAAAGATACGGATCTCCAAAAAGACAGTAGCATGCTCACATTTAACATAGGATGAAAAAGAACAGTGGACAGAATGAGAGACACTTCAGATCTGAATTTTAAACTTGGTGAACATGGATTTTCATTGTCAGTAAAACTAAAGCAGAGTGAGAGCGCTATCTAAGGAAAATAAAAATCACAGCATAACCCATATAATCATCAGTTCTACTATTCTCCCAATTTAGAAATACATTTAGCAGCCACGAAGAAACGGAGGGAAAGACTGGTGATCATTTTAGTCTTATAACTAAAATTTGCTTACACGGACTATCATCATTAGTACAGGCTTTCTCTAAAGACACCTTTTAAATACAGACGCTCCAAATCTGTAGCTCTAGGGATTTCGGTAGAGCTATAGAAAATCACGCTTCAGCAACACAGTAAATCCGGGTCCGAGGTGCTTTGTACTGGACTGTATGGCCCAAAGTGCTTAGGCATCTCTCAGTACACACCTCTAATTCTTCTGAGGTTCCTCTCACCTTTCTTTACTATCATGACTACTTAAGTAACAGAGCAGTCCATCTCTGGACCACTTTCAGTTTTTCTTGCATCTCACTAGGATTCCAGCTAATGGTATTTGAGTGAAATAAAATATGAAATTTAAGAGATATTAGAGGTATTCTTAGAGATATATCTTAGAGATATTCTAGATACTGTAGGCATTGCTGACCTAGGAATTAGGGACCCTGGGGTTTAGACTTTGTGCTGGATGAAAACGGGATATTCACTTTATTTAGCTGAAATCATCTTCCCTGAATGTAAAATGGAGGTAATAAGAAGAAGCTATGCATAGTTACCGTGGATGAAAAGCAAATATAGAAAGAGTTCATTCCTAAAATGAAGCAGGTGAAGATACTGTCATGGATTATGAGTACAGGTGTCAGGGGGACCCATAACTTATGCCAGAGCTTTAAAGTCTTAAATAGCTAGAGAAACTCCTAAAAAAATGGGGAGGATAGTGCTGCAACAGCAGCAACACTGTCTTCTCTGAGGAAGGACAGTATGTGATAGCATTTCCTTCTCCAAGCACACTGAAGCAGGTGACTTGCCTGGATGTAGAAGCTTGTAAGTACCATGATTTAAGTAGGGTCTATTCTCCCTCTGTTTACTAAGTAACAAAAACTCTAATTAATATTTCAATCTGAAGAAGCTGTTGGATGATCATTTCAATCAGCCACTGCCTCAGCTGGCAGACAAAAAAGGACTGTAAAGCTCGTGCTGTTGCCTAAAACAATGGGGGTTGCTGTGTAGGTCTAAGATTAAGTGATTAGGCTAGGGATGGCACCATCCTTTCAAAGATGGAAATTAGGTCCGTTAGAAAACATAGCTCACACTAGTTGATAACTTCACCCACAGTCACCAAAGGCTCGGTCCCTGTGATGCTGCACGTTGCAGTGCAATCCCCAGTGCTGGGATGGGTGCCTTGCTCTTGGCTGAGGTGATGTACGAAACGAGGTGAGGTAGATGCTTAAGGAGTGATCCCTAACAGGCTGCGTGCTGGTTGAACCAGTTGGAAATGCTGAGGGAAGTGCTGTGTTACAAAACTTCGTGGGCTTAGGAACTTTGAAGAAACTGGTATTCGCAACCAGATGAGGCTGAGATGGGTCCACGCAGTCAGGACAGCACGCACTGGGAGTCTGCAGAGCACTGAGGGCAACATGGCTGGTTTGGAGGTTTTTTTCTTTTTATTTTGGGGAATGGGCCATTTGGAGCAAGATGCTTACGCTGTGCCTTACAACTTAACAAATCATTTTAATCTTCAAAGTGCCATGCAAAATAAGTAAACCTTGCTGAGCCACCGAGAAGTATGTTCAGTTATTCGGTTACTACTGAAATGCGTGCACCGTGCAGGTTTTGGTAAGGAAATTTACTGCCTTAATTTCATCTGAGGTACAAACAAGGTAGGGAAGAGGTTAGAAAACAGGCATGAGGTCTTGCAGTGACTCAGAGACTGAGACTACACTGAAAATTAGACATTTACATTTCAGAGCTATTATGCTTAACTCTGCATTATTCAGAGCTGATTCAGGTCACTCAAATGGGAGTAAAGTAAAAAGGGAACACAGTAAAATGTTTGGATTCAGATTTTAAACATCTAAGCTCAGTGAAACTAAATCATTACCTGTTAAGACTAAAATCAAGACAGACTCCCATTCAGACCAGACCTAGGGTTAGTCTTCAAACAGCATAAAGATATATACTTTTAGCTCAATTGCTGATTGGCTTTACCAGTCAAAGCTTGCTTTCTGTTAATGAATAACTCAGACTGTAAATGATGCATATGAGTTTTGCATTGAAAACCATTTTTTCTTGTGTGAAAAGACTAGAGGAAGAAATGCAATAGAAGCAAAGATTTGATTTTTATCTCAGCATCTCCTTGTTGCATTAAGGGGCAAAGTAGTTTTGGCAGAAAATAAAGCCCCTTGCATTCTAACACTCCTCACCGAGGTGGGAGGCTAGGTGCGGCTAGATTTAAATTCTGAGTGATGCCCAATTCACCACTATCAGTCCAGGCACGTTTTATATATATCAAACTGTTACGGTTCTGGGTACCCTAATAGCAGACTGTACCTTCAGCCCAGTCGCGCTCATGAACTAGCACAGCCACTCTTTGGTCACGTTCGATGAGAAACCCAAACGACCAGCTGCCTACACAGTGCAGTTTATTTAAGCAACATATATACAAGTTCTTTTGGATTGCTGGTGATAGTGACTGTCTGCAAAGCACATGCGAATACTAAAGATGTTAGTAATATAGCTCGGTTACAAATGCGCTAAGTAATAAAACAACTCTATAGAGATTTCTAAGTTTCCTAGGGAAACACTGGGCATAGCCAAGTGTTCGAATCTTACCCACAAGCGTCCTTTGGGGGGGGAAAGAGAGGCTCAGCCCGTCGACTGGTCCCAGGGGTCAAGGCAGTCAGTGATGGAGTCATCCTCAACTTGTTCACGATAGGGTCTTCCCTAACATCCCCCCTTTCTTGGGCAATTTTTATACTAATGTTTATCTTCAAGGTGGAGTTTGAGTGACTCTAGTCACAAATACTTTTATTATTATTGGTGTAAAATTCTCTCACCTCTAACTTAAAGGTATAGTTTACAAAAAATTCAGGCTGCAGACTCAAGGAGGAATGGTCACACCTTGGAGGTGGGTAACCTTTGGAATGGAGGTGTGTTTTGGTATTATAATGACATTCTAATGAGCAAAGTTGACACAAAGGACAGCATTTCATCAAAATTTGACAAACTTTTGGCTCAGGGTAGTAAGCATGCAGTTTATCAGTTCCACAGTACCATCTTGTTCCCATATTTGCTAGATTATCACAGGGCTTGGCCATGGAATTTCCACCCCACTGCACTCCCTGAGTTGCTCTGCAAGCAATATTGTACAGGGAATCGCGGATGTAGCGGATTCTTCGCATACCATCTGTGGCTGTATTCTACCTTAGAAACCTTTTGATTTTATACCTTTCCTTAACATGTGAACAATGCCGTACTACTGATCATTTTCGTAATTATCCCACACTCCTCTACGCTCCCTAGATATCAGAAGCATAAAACAAGTTCCTGTCCTGACCTTGTGAAGAGCTGTTTCTGAAGACTGAATACCCTCTTTTTGTTTTTCACAATAACAGTAAATTTGGCCAAACCATTTCTAAGACATAAGCATTTGGTTTCATTCATTCAGGCACATTCAAATATTCTCACTGTACTTTTACATTTGACCTTCTCTAAGTGACCCTCCAATTTAACTAACAGCTTTTTGATTAAACAAGGCTTTTTAGGTGAAGAGCAGAAGTTTCTCCTCCAGCAAAACAGGGGTGAGGTCTTCCAGACCACTTCGCTTCTCCACAGGACTCCCAGGCTCCTACTCCTGCACATCCCTTGTACCAGCAGCAGCACTTTGCAGTTGCTGGTTTGGCAAGATGATCTGGTTGAAAACTAATACATTTTGTTTGTGCTTTGGGT
>NW_009647585.1:150407-163344 GCF_000708025.1 Charadrius vociferus
TGGAAAGGTAGTAAAAGTCTGTCAAGAAGAGGGCAGGAGAACAGGCCATTTCATCAGTAATGTGACTTTAAATTGGCATAAGTGCCTTGTGATACTGGCTCTAAAAATAAATTTTAGGTAACAACTGCTTTCACTTCCCTACTTTGAGCAAATACTAAATAGAAGAATGCTTTGAAAAGAATTAATGATGTTTGCTGTTTCTAGATCTCATGTATGCAGTCTGCTTTGGTGGGGCTGAAGTTTCTGAACAGCTATCTTGAAAAATGCCATTTGTACAAGAAAAAATAAGACCTTTCCTTCCATAAGATGTGTTTGAAGACATTTATCAGCTGTATATTCCTTAGCAGGGACTTTATAACTATTAAGAGGGTCCAGATTCAGCTGAATGCCTAGATGAACGCTTAACTTCAAACAATCAAATACAGCCAAATTTAGGTAAGTACTTGAGGTTGAGGTGAATTTTATTTATAATGAGCTTTGATAAAAAACATTCAAATGCTTAAAAGCAAGTACCTATTTAAGGATTTTGCTGAACTAGAGTCTAAAGGAGAAATATAGATTTGAAGGATCAATAGAGTCATCTATGAAGAACTGAGTAATAACACATAGAGTCCCAGGGATGAATTTTGTATTTTTTCTTTAATTGGTTTATACTTTCCAAACCTGTGTTTTTAATGGCTGGAGGTCTGGTCCCACATACTTTTTCCTCAGCAGCAACACTGGCTTAAAAACTTCTTATCTTCTTTCCCCCTCTTCCCTATATGCCTTAAATTTCACCTCATCTTCAGAAACGTCTATATTATTAAGGAAGCCGTTGAGAAAAACTGGAGTTTAAAAACTTTGATCACTTAAGTTATCCAGTTTAGAAGGTAATGCCATAAGCAGCGGCACCAGCACAAATGCAAGTGATCAGCTTCAGGAGGGGACAGGAATAAATAGGTTGTTTTGAAAATTATCTTGTGGTTACAGGCTGAATTTGGTTGACCAGTGTATGAGCCCAGAAGTCGTAAGCATCATTTAACAGACATAAAAAGTTGTGGGTGCTTTTCTACTGCTTAGGTGTTCAAATGATTAGTTTAGATGGCAAATTAAAGGCTGGCTGTGGATTCCCTGAAAAAATGATGCCTTAAGCATGGTTCTTTGAAAAGTTACTGGAAGAACAATATTGCAAGAAAAGTATGGTGCAGGGATTGTTTCTTTCAAATTCAGTTTACTTAATGTACAACTTAAAGGTGTGCTGCTTTTGCTGCCACTGATGCAAATTCAGGATACTTTTAAAAGCGACACTAATGTCTTATTTTAGCAACTATGAGAATTGTGCACCTGAAATTTAATGCTAAATCCTGGTTCACAGAAAGGTCTCTGTGCTCTTTTGACTAAGTAAGGAGCAAAAACTTCCCTAGGACTGACACATTACTGACGGACAGAGAACTATGACCATTGTATTCCAATGTGCATTGAGTTTCAGGGGCAAAACTAGATGTTTCTCCCAGCTGATTTGAAGGAAGAATAGAAAGAAGTAACCTTTCCTTCCCCAGCAGTGCTAGCTGTTGTTTAGAGGTGCTTGAAGACTGAGAAGAGACTTATCAGTTCCCTTGATGATGCACAAGCTGAAACTGCAGCACCCTTTGCAGGGTTGTTAGAGGCTCAAGGACCATTTGGGAAAAGGCTACTATGGTGCTTAGATATTGTATTCAACTTTGCACAGCTTAAACTGTTTGGTCACAAATGACAGCTGCAAGAAACTGCAATAGAGGGAAACAAGACTAATGGTTTATAGTTAGACTCAGACTGTGTGACCCTGGCTCCTCTGGAAGAATTTTTTGCAGAAACAAATGGACTATCTATGGAGTACAGTGAAGGAACTTCACAACGTAACTTAGAGCTTAGAACTCAGATCTTATAAAAATTGACATAAGAAGTGGAAAATGCTAGATGTTTCTAAGCATACCCAAAAACCTAATACAGTTAAAAAAATCACAATATGTATGCTTGGTTACTTTACATTCCAAAATAACCATGTGAGCTTGACTTGACAAAAAAACAGGGGGAGAAAAGAAGCAATTCAAGAGGCATGATGACCAAAAAGTATTAAGTTGGCCGTAGTTTTTGTAGCAGTTGCTATTTTCTTCCTTTAGAGGAAGGATTGAGATCAGCTGTGAGTCGTGTCATTATCTACAATTCTTTTAACAGCAGCATGGAGAAAAGCTGCCAAAGCATTTAAAATTAATTCAATCAGGCTAAGAGGAGTATGTCAAACTGACTTCTTTGCCTGCAAATTACAAAATTATCTGTAGTTAAAATTAGTTTCTAACCATCTTGGATAGAGGAGCTCCTAAAACTACTGTGTGCTGTGATGAGGCTGTGATGTAGGCTGGGCCCATCAGCAGTACTTGCAAAATCACTTGCTGTTGGTAGAGCTGCTGAGGTGCACATGTGGTGCACATGTGATAACCACTGCATGACAAAGAAGACGATAATAGTAACTGTAAACTATGAATAGCAGGTTATTATCATGAAAAAAAGAAAATCATGTAGATATTGAATTATGTTCTCTTTTTCTCTTAAAAAATCAGCATAGCATAGCCTGCTTAACTCTTGTGTATAGTAAAATTAATTTTTTGACTTATTACTACTAGCTAGAAATGTCAATAAAATTTCCCTTAGCAAATTTGGTTTCAGTCACACCTATCTTCTGATTACTGTTCTTCAGCACAGGGACCATTACAGTCAATGACATTGTTATCTGACTCAAACATGTGGACAGCTCAGTCAGTGACTTTAATTACTTTTTTCATCAAAGCCGTGTTGGCCACTGTCTGAAATTTCATCTTTGCCTCCTAGGACATCATAAAGGACAAATGATTTTTGGATCCTGTTCATCAAACATGACAGGAAATCTTTTAGTTTAGTTATCTCAAGTCAAGTTCTACAAAAAGCTGTACGTATGTCTGGATTGGCAATGGGCTCATATCCCTTGAGATCTGACAGGTGTTGTACACCCTTAGCTTTATGGATTATTTTCAGAAACAATAGGCAAGAATGCAAATCTTCACTTACAGAGTCTGAAATCAATATATTAACAGAATCCTTTTGTTAAAGTAGTCCCATCACAATACAAACATGTTTTCAAGTAGTCTCCACTGGAATGGAGATTCACAAGATCCCGTGCTTACATGCTAATTCGTTGTGGTCTGCTTTAGCCTTCTCAGAACTACTGAATGGGGCACATGTTTTTTCAGACTGAGCAGGACTTTTGGTCCTAGCTGTAACTCCCAAGACACCAATCTGCAGGGTTAATTTCTAGTTTGTTCGAGAAATTCAAAGCATCACACCAACAAAAAAAGCTCAAACTGTTTGTAGACTATTTTGAATGGGCAATGAACTTAATAATCATAGAATCATAGAATGGTTTAGGTTGGAAGGGACCTTAAAGATAATCTAGTTCGACCCCCCCAGCCATGAACAGGGACCCCTTCCACTAGATCAGGTTACTCAAAGCCCCATCCAACCTGATCTTGAACGCTACCAGGGAGGGGGTATCCACAACTTCTCTGGGCAACCTCTTCCAGTCTCTCACCACCCTCACAGTAAAGAATTTCTTCCTAATATCTAATCTAAATCTACCGTCTTCCAGTTTGAAGCCATTACCCCTCATCCTATCACTACACTCCCTGATAAAGAGTCCCTCTCTACCTTTCATGTAGGCCCCCCTTAACTACTGAAAGGCTGCTATAAGGTTTTCCCAGAGCCTTCTCTTCTCCAGGCTGAACAAACCCAGCTCTCTCATCCTGTCTTCATAGCAGAGGTGCTCTAACCCTCTGATCATCTTCGTGACCCTCCTCTGGACTCCAACAGGTCCATGTCCTTCTTGTGTTGGGGGCCCCAGAGCTGGATGCAATATTCCAGGTGTGGTCTCATGAAAGCAGAGTAGAGGGGAAGAATAACTTCCCTTGACCTGCTGGCCACACTTCTTTTGAAGCAACCAGGATATGGTTGGCCTTCTGGATTTCAAGTGCACCTTGCTGGGTAATATTGAGCTTCTTACCAACCAACACACCCAAGTCCTTCTCCTCAGGGCTGCTCTCAATCCATTCTCCGCCCTGCCTGTATTTGTGCTTGGGATTGCCCCAACCCAGGAGCAGGACCTTGCACTTGGCCTTATTGAACTTCAGTAATACTTAAGTACTTCTTACTGTTACTAAAGTCAATGAACATGTGGATGAAGAGATAAACAGGATGCAATTACTGGATGTTCATATCAGGATGTTGCATTATTATTTTTGAAATCAGGGCAGATACCTATATCAGATGCATCTCATAAAACGCATCCCAGATATGCTCAAAAGAATTGCCCCATGGGGTCATAATTAAAACCTTTTTATCAAGAACACTTATTTCCACAGAAAAAGGTATACTGCAAATCTCACTGATTTCCTTTTGATAGCTACAGCTGCCAGTCCATGCATCTAAGGGGGGAATCTGAGCCAATGTTTGCATAAAAATAATCATGGCCTCAGACAGAATAAAAGTCTATGAAATTATAGTCTAAATACTGTTGCCTTTAGAGCAGACTAAACTGCAGCTGTTCATTTAATGAAGAACAGATTTAGACACACACAATCAGAGTGAGAACTGCTCAGAGATGTGATAGCACTCTGACTCCAGAAGGGACAATTATTCCTATAGGGTTTCTAGAATCAACGAATCACTGAGGTTGGAGGGACCTGGGTCACCTAATCAAACTTGTGCTCAAAGCAGGACCAACACTGAATACAAGCCAGGCTGTTCAGGGCTTTTGAAAATTTCCAAGCAGGGAGGGTTCACAACCTCCCTGGACAACCTGTTCCATGCCTAATTCTCATCCTGCTGATTTTTTTTTCCCTCTTGTATACAGTCAGAACGCTTCCTATTTGAATTTATGATCTCTAGTTCTCATACTCCTGTAGTGCATCACAGAGAAGAAGCTGCCAAGAGGAGGGAGCAATATTTCCTACACATTTTCCCTAAGTATCTCTCCTACTGGCCACCAGAAATAAATTATTGGTCTAGCAGAACATTTAGTTTCATCAAGGGCGGTGCCTCATGTTCGTATGACAGAACCTCCACTACTTTTCTATATAGATCACTGAATAGTAATTTCTAGTTTGTTGGGGTTTTTTTAACACTTCTGCTAAGCAATGACTGATGTATAGAAACATGAAGCAAAAAAGGGGTCTGATCTACAAAGAGAGAGATTACAAAAGTTGTTTAAGGCATTAAATGCCTCACATGTTGTAATTTAGAAAGCTGAATTTAATTTTCTTGATAAAACAGCACATGGGAAACATCATTTAACAACAGAACCTGGTGAATTACGGAGCCGGGATCAGGAACAGAAAACAGCATTGAGAAGGAGCATGCAATAAAAGTGCAAGTGCCAAATGTGCATTTGTTAGCAAATGTGTCACTATGGCTCTGAACTGGAAAGTATCGTCTCCCACTGCTCTAGCACTCTCGCACCTCTGCTCTTATATAAATGTGCAAGAAGAAGAAACTGCAAGCGGTACGATGGAGGTGGGGATGCATGATTACAACCACCCCCACTCTGGGAGGCACCCAGGCATTGCTGAAAGAAACAACAGGTTCAGACCTGTAGGAGTGCAGCTTGGAGGTGATGTCAAAGCTGTTGAAACTAGTGACTTGACTGGTTTGTTAACAGATGAGCTGGAAGCATGCGTACCATAAAGGGTTTGGGTAATGCAATAGAGCGCTATCACATAACAAGAAGACTGGTTCAATGGGACTTACTCAAACAGAATTGTTATCAGGGATTAAAGTGGGCTGGTATTGAGTTTATGATCTGAGCACACTCTTCTGATTTCTTCACACAGAGTTCACATAGACTAGCAGAGTGAACTCAAATGTACCATTTAAATATGCCAAATTCATTTTGGAGTTTATGTTGCATATAGAGGCACACAGGGCACTGGGATTTCTCTACTAAGGCTTAAAGAGAAAGTACTGCACTACCTTTTGTCCACTATTCTTTTGTAACCTCTGCCTTCGTCTCCTTTATACGTAGGATTTTTGGCCTGTGCTGTAAAACCTGCTACTTCTTTAAAGAAAGAAAAACTACTTTAGGATAAGTCTGTAGGGAGAAACAATACTTTTTATTATACCAACTTCACTTATATCCTTAGAGCATCGTGGTTACATTATTATTTGCAATTTACTTAGAAAAGAAAAAAGTGGATTGCATGCCATTCTTGGAACTGGGATCGTTATCAGCTCTGTCAACCCTTACGTGAGAAGTCTTCACTTGACACTTTCAAAATAAAGAGCTCTGAAGTAAATATGAAAAAAAAACTTGCTGAAACATTTACTCAAATTAAAAGAATGCCCAAATGCACTCCTAAGTTGTTGTTTCTTATAAACATAAGGTAAGTTGTAAATACACTTTAGAAGCATGAAGTAAGCGTGGCAGATCTTTTGCTCTTTTTTTATTGTAACTCCTTAACTTTTCGATTTTAATTTCGTTTATAAAACAAACAGTGGTGGGTTTGTTTGTTTGTTTGTTTTGGCTTTTATCGGGGTAGTACATGGAAGAACACATGTTTTTGCAGTTATAAAAAAGTGTAATCATTCAAGAACTGGAACCAGGATATAGGAAATTTGCACAGATTTCACAGTTGTGCTGTGGGCTTCCTTTTTTACTCTGGATAAATATTTAAAAGCTCTAACACCCTTTTCCTCCAAACTTTGTCTGTTTACATACCATTTTCACTTGAGAAGAGACTATAACCTGACAAATGAAGGCAGAGTACAACATGGACCAAGAGAGTAAGGAAATGCAAATCCTACTCTGTTTACTGTAACTGCATGCACTAAACAGGCAACGGACAAATTATTTGCTGCAAATATGTCATTTTCCGCCTGAATATGCAATTATTTTGTCTAGGAAGCTGCAGAAAACTTTTACAAGGTCACAGACAAGCAAGCTTCATGTGCATTTGTGTGTGGTTTAAGGGATTCCAAGTTTTAACATCTAGTGTATTCAGCAGTGGTGCCACTTAAACTGGTTTAAGCAGTCATCACCCTCCCTTCCCTGAACTGGTTCCCACCTCCACACTGTTATCATGGCACATGTGAAACCATGTCTCTGCAGCAAACTACATCACAGATGTCATCCAGCCAAACCCAAAACTATTTCTGTCCAAGTTATTGTTCAGCAGAATTGCTTCTGCACAAACACAGAGGGAGGTTTTTTACACAAAAGTGTGGAGTGACTGCTCTTGGGACACATTCCTCAGCATAAGTGGAAGAAACTGATTGGGAACAAGCAGCATAGATTGACCAAGGGTAAATAATACCTGACCAACTTGATTGCCTCCTACACTAAAATGGTGAGGACACTGGGCAAAGGAGACCAATGGATGTGATTTACTTTGACTCTAGCAAAGCCTTCATCTCTGTCTGCAGCAGTATTCTTGTATTCAAGTGGGATGTTATAGTCTGGAGGCGTGGAAAACTGAGTGGGTGAAGAAATCGGTTGGGTGGTTGGGCTCAGAGAGTGGTGGTTAAGGGATTGTACTCTACCTGGAGGCTAGTGAGAAGCAAAGCACCACAGGGATCTGTCCTGGGACCTTTACATCTTTATCAATAACTGTGAGGATGCAACACTGCACACTCATCAGAGGTGCAGATGACACCAGGCTGGGGAGATCAGTCAATATGCTCAAAGGCAAGGCTGCCATCCAGAGGGACCTGGAGAGGCTAGAGGAAAAGGCCAACAGTAGACTTCTGAAATTCAGTAAGAACAGCATAGTCCTGCTTCTGGAAAGGAAGAATGGTTGGCAGAAATGCAGGCTGGGTACAGACTGGTAGGAGAGCAGCTCTAACGCAGAGGCCCTGGGGGCCATGGTAGACAGCAAGTGGCACATGAGCACCACGTGCCCTGGTGGAATGGCATCCTGAGAGGTATCATTAGCAGCACAGCCTGTAGATTGAGGGAACTGATGATGCCATTTTATGCAGCACTCATTAGGCCACATGTACATGCTGCATCCAGTTTTGGGCTCCCAGCGTTAAAAATGCATCGATCAACTGGAATGGGTCCAGCAGAAGGTCACTGAGATGGTCAGGGGCTGGAGCACTTGCCCTGTGAGGAGATGCTGCAACACCAAGGCTTGTTCAGCCTGGAGAACCTACAAGGAGGTCATCAATAAGATGGAGCCAGGCTCTTCACAGAGGCGCAAGGTGGGAGGATGAAGGCAATGAGCTTGAGTTGAAACAAGGGAGGTTCAAACTGAACTTAACACAAAACCTTTTTTCCCATGAGGACAGCAAAGCAGTGGCACTGGCTGCCCAGAGCAGTTGTATAGTCCCCATCTTTAGAATTTTTCAAGACTTGACTGGATAAAGCCGTGAGCAGCCTGGTGTGACCACACCACTGCTCCTGCCTTGCGCAGAGGTTCCTTCCAACCCCACTGACTCTGTGATTCACACCAGAGTTAGGGAATGCTTGAAGTGGCTCTGCTATGGACCAAACGTATATGAAAGTGTGCTATTTATCCCCAGGATCAAGCAGTTGGGACATATTATGTCAGCAAATGAAACACAATGCCTTCAGCCCTTAAAAACACATGAAAAAGGAATACTATGGTGTTATACTCTATATGTTAACAACTACTGGATAAGTGACACAAAGAACTTCACTACCAGAGTTGATGTTTATCCCTCTGTCTCTATATAGTTTATATTTTTGAGTATTTATTTCTGTGAGTATGCAAAGATATCACTGAAGAGGTTTACCCCACACAAAAATTACTCTGTACAGAGTGTTTGTTACTGTATTGCACAAATTTCTTAGCTGTCTCAACCGTGCGGAAAGTTACATCTTTAAGAAGCTCTTAGAGGGCCAGAACTGATTATAAGGGTGTGGAGAGGTTCAGATTATGCAGCACTGATTATCCGAAATCAGATAGTCAATGAAGCTGATCTCTACAGGCACACTGGTGCCGAGTGATTGCAGTACAACACATGCATAAGACCATCTTGGATATATTAGGAAATAATTGGCCTGTTGTGCCTGTGTGCATTGTACTTCAAGAGATGGATAAAACGCTGGGTTTAAGATCAATACTTCGCAATTCTAATGGACCTTCCCATAATGCTTGAGAGATGGATTACCGATGTTCCTTTCACAGTATTTTGTAAGGCAGGCACGTGTGATCCTCACCTTTCCAGATGAAGAAACAGATGCACTGAGATTGAATGGCTTGCCCAGGATCACATGTTAAATCTGTGATGGAATCACAAAGAAAACCCACATATTAAGGGCAGCATGTCCTGTGCCTTTCTAGGCTTATCTTTCATCATCTTTTACTGCTAAATTAGAAGGTTACCGGGTCAGAGAAGGTGTTTTCTTATCTGCCTGTGAACCACCAAATACAATCTACCTTAGTACCAGTGTTATTCCTTAACATGCTATCTGTGGATATCAGCATTGATCCTCCCAGGCAGTATTTGCCATTGGAAGGAGCCACTGTGAGAGACACTGCTATCCACCCAACTCTGCTCTCCTCTTGTAATTTAGCCTTGTTTGAGAAGAAAAAGAAGAAGGGAACTTGGGAAAGGGAGAGCAAGAGAGAAAGCAGGGAAAGAAAAGGAACACCATGGAGAATGCAGAAGGACAATAAAGAAAAATGGAGATAGAAAGGAATATGGAAAAAGTGTGAAGGTGAAGAGAGGAAGGAGTATTATAGGAAAGAAGAGGAGAGACATAGAATTAAAAGACGGCAAAGAAGGAAGACAAGAAAGAAAGAAGAAAAATTAAATAAATTAAAAAAAAGCATAGCAAGAAGAGAGAAGAGGGGAGAGGGACAGATTGCAATGGAGTACTAGAACTTGGTATCTGATTATGTATATTAACTAAATAAATTTAACAGAACTAGATAAAGTGAATAAACTACTATTTTAACTACTAATAAACTACCTCTGTTTCACTGTCTAATTCCATGGATTATCACAGAATATAAATGCAAAATGGCTTTAAAGTTATGGCCATAATTTCCAAGTTATATTAGAAAAATTAAAATATGAAAAGCAAAGATTAATATTAACAGTCACGCCAGGCCAAGCACAGTCCAGCCTGATCTGTATAGTATACTTTCCGGAGACAAACTTGTGTTTGGTATAACAAAATGTGGAGAGTTTATTGCATGGTTCACTGCATCTCCTAAAGCAAATCCATTTAAAAATGCACTTAAAGTACTGTATTGCACAATAGGATGAAAAGTGTATCGTGGAGCAGCTTTATGATACTTTTTTGCTAGACTCTTGCAAAATGCCTTTGACCTTGTTTCCAGAATAGATACAGCAACTTTCACCTTGTGCACCACCACAGGAACAGCTATTGCTATTTTTATTTAATTAATTTAAACTATCATAACTTCTTTTTAAGATGCCATAACTCACTGGGTGTTTAAAACATTTATAACATGATTTTTTCAACCTAACAGAGCAATTGGAACATTAATAACAATAAAGAAAGAAATCTGAGATTTACTTTTCTACATCCTCTCTAAGCCTAAGCAAATAAATTTAGAGAATGTATTTTCAAGTTAAACATAGCATCATGCATAGATACTTCTGTATCCAGCTGGAAGTAATGTATTTGCATTAAAAGAAAATTCAAATCTACTTGGCAGAAATTTTTTATACAGACATGTTGAGAGGAACAGATACCATTACACTGTGGTATTAAAAAATACCAGCTCAAAATCTGGCAAATTGCAGAGATTAGTCAATCAAGAACAAAATGTGAAAGTTTAATTTAATGGAGAAAGATAACTCCATGTAATTATCTCTTTCTTGGTTTTCTTTTCTGGTGCAGATATACTTTGCTCATTCTCTCTCTCTGTCATTTTTGGAGCCAGTTCAGCTTGCCTTCCCATGAAAGTCTCTTACATCCTTTCAATAACGTAACAGAGGTGAAATATCACGTCTTTATCCATGTTCAGACAGTGGGTGGGCACTACGTGCCTTTGCCTTAGGTTTAGTATTTCATACATACATAGTCCATCTCTAACTTTTCCCATTTAGAAGTATCGACTACTTTCATACTTCTGGGTGAAGTATTGCCTTTCTTCTTGCAAGGGCAAGGACACTGACATTGATTCTCATCAAGCTTTAATTTAAAGAGGACAATATAATGGAAACATTATGTGCACACTTGTCTGCTCTCAGCTCCATGATTCATCATAATCACAGAACGTTTAATACACGTTTTCAACTGAGAATGCCCCTTCTGGTGAAATGACAAGGTGGTGGTTTTTTTTGAGGTTTGCCCTACAGGACGTGGTAGACAAGGAAACGGAGATTAAACAAAAATGGAGTTAAGGAAAAATCCTAAGTACATCAGCTTCCTAGAAACTTTGCTGTCACTACCTTTCAAAGGTGACTCAACATAAGCCTGCCATGCAGGTGAGATGCTACCAAAAGACAGGTATTTCATCCAGCTGATCCTTGTGCATGCCATGTGAGGGGAAGCTGTGGGACAGGGAATATTTGTCATTCCTGGAGAGCAAAAATCAGTAACCAAAGTCATAGAAACCCTGGGAAATCCAGTAGTGAGGCATTGCTCTGAGGCTGACTTCCAGCTTGATGCAATACATTCCTCCTCAGATTAAGGTACATAGAGAAGAAATGAGAGAGACTGCCGTACCTGACTGGGCACAAATGCTTCTGTGCCCTGCGCTGACCTCACCTGGCCACTACAAAGGCCAAGAGCATCCCAACCTCTTTCTGTGCACCCAATCTTCAGCTGAGAGTTATTCTCTGTGCTTAGAAGGGATGCGCATGTCTGAAAGGCAAGTTATTCCTTTACTCCACATCTTGGCACCTGATTTCCCAGTCTGTAGGGAACAGATCTGATTTTCATTGGGGCCATTCATTAAGAATAAATGTGAAATGTGGTATTAAGTATCATGATTCCTAGTCCCCCCAAATGAAGCAGTATCATTTTATGTTTTAACCACGCTACTAAATCATCCCAGCCAGGTTTAGAGCAGCTCCTTCCAGACCTGCTCAGCTGCGGGGGCCTGTCCGAGAGGTGGTGGGAGCTCCGGCAGATACCCCGTGCCAGGCTCCCTCCCAGCACCCGCTCGAAGCCAGGTCAGAGCTGCCAACAACAAACCCACGGCACTGTCACAAGAGCGGCTGAAGCAAGGTCAAACTTGTTATTGGTGAGGGTGGTGTTCAGACAGTTGTTAGGAAATGCTTGTGGCACTCAGGTGATGGCTGTCTTGCCAGGGATCTACCGCAGGACAAACCAAAGATGATTAAAAACCAGTTGCAGTTACTTCTCAGATTGATCCTAGGCCTCTTTTCTCTTTGGTTAACCCTCTTATACGCTCACCCAGGCACCAGTAAAACTGATTTTTAATCTGTTCATAGATTCAAAGGCACCACATGTTGATATCAGGAAAAAGAGGGACGATACTTTCTACATATTATCTTTGAGGGTTCAAGAAGGAGAAGGGTAGGATGAGGAAAGAAGAGAAAATTGTTTCAGAGATCAGTGCATGAACATTTCAAGGCTTGAAATATGTTTGACAAAAGTACACTTCGTATTTTGAAAACCAAATTTTAACCTTCAAAAGCGGACTCTGGCTTCAACTTGCTTTAAATACTTTAAAATACACCTATTGAGACCAGTTCAGCTTAAGACAAATACAAAACAAACGGACAAATCACTGTTCTTTGGGGCCTGATTTGGTTAGTCTTGGTCTGATTTTCCAAAAGTTACCACGCTATGTATATTATTTTAAAGTTGGGAAGTGTTTAAGCATTATTTCATAGCTAGGGTACACAGAAGTAATGAAATGCAGTTTAAAAATTACATACATCCACTGCCTGCACCATTTTCACATTATAAAGGCAGGAAAAGAGTGGC